>NC_090265.1:1291007713-1291362713 GCF_040414725.1 Anabrus simplex
TTTATTTACATATTTTAATGATGCTCATACCTGTGGTGATGGAGGCAGGTCAGTTCACCCACCGGCCCCGGTCATGGTGGAAATTAGAATGCCATCTTCAAGCTGATGTGGTATTCCAGATTTTTACACACGCAAATTTGACACATTCTTGCCATGCCGTGACACACGTTTACTTTAGCATAAAACACTCGCATTTTTCTTTCACTCCAGTGAAAGTTAGAAGATGCCACTGCAGACTCCTGCCTGTTGTATAGATGAACGGTCGCCTCGCTATTTACCTGGAAACACCTGCTGGCCTGCTCGCCGATCCCTCAGCTTTGTTTACACTACAGCTTACAGTACATTAACCCTACTGGGACATAACTGTTTCCTCAAGGTTTGCTACTGCGGCCTTCATTGAAGAAAGTCAATCTCCTTCCTGTCTGTCTTTACTAGTTTCTGCCCATAAACATCTCGCTTGCCAAAACAGTTTATAGAATGGTAGAAACAAGCTAAAATACAGTTTATGTTGTGGAGAAAATTTTATACTGATCTCACATGTAACACTCCCCGCTGGTTAGAAATGTTTGTATGTAAATATGCTGAAAACATGGACTTGTTTCCCTCGACTAGCAATGTGAGTTCATTTAAGTTGAAAGTGTAGCTCTTGCCTACTCTCCCTGAATTTACAGTAAAAGTCTGTGAAAGTGTTCATTTTCTGAAATGCTATTCTCCCAAGTAAATAATACAAGGCTTTCTAAAATGCCTACAAGTGTCTAATCGCTTTCTTACCAGCCAAAATAAAGCTGACTAAATGCATTTGCTGACACACTCTGTCACTCTGTCAAACGTAGATACACACAAGACTCAACAAGACAACTGAGAACTCTGAACTGAGAACTGAGAACTGAGAACTGAGAGTACTCAAAAACAACTGATAACTGATAACTGAGAACTGAGAACTTGGAATGACTGAGAGTTCGACCCTCTGGTCGCTGGGTTTTTGTAAAGAGTTCTCCCACCACCTGGAAAATAGTTCCGTGGAAGGGATGTGGCGTAATGATCTAGTCCTCGGGAGCGCTTTCTCGTACATCCGTAGGTTATGGTTTTCAAAATTCATATGCAAAACTTCCTAAATTTTGTCCGACTCACATGTGATATTGCGCCGCGGGAAATGATCACAGGATAATCCACACGACGTCGCGCGTCACTGGTGTTATTTTCTTCCGGTGGATGGCCTCATTCCGCCATGATAGCTCCATCTTCTGAGTCCTATTACCCCTCCGTGTGAAGTTAAATTTTATCAATTAGGCACTAATTAACCACAGATTGGCACAGATAATTCACCAAATATTATAAAGAAGTCAGGACACTGTTTTTCACTACCACACCGGGCTTCAGCTAGCGAAATACTGACGGTAGATTTCCCGCTGTGACAGTTCATTCAAATTTAGAATTTTCTGATTGGCTGAGACTTTCGCGCCCTTCCAAACGTGGGTGCATCCGCTTCCTCCCAAGAATTGGCGGTTATGGTCGTTGTCCTCTATTGTCCGAGCCAAGTAGGTCAGGCTTCAACGCGTGCTTTTCTCGTGAGAACGGACAGCACGTCGCCGCTCCTATGCGGTGTCATAAAATTTATTGGAAGGATGGTTTACAAGTTGGTCGTGCTTAGAGAAGAGTTTCATGGATTCTATTTGCCGCCAGGCTGGCGCCAGAAAGTTCCTTTGTGACTGCTAGTTTCACAGCCTCACTGTGGTATCTCATGTGCGAAATAATCCAATTTAATTGTGAATTAAATTAGGCAAATTCGCTTATGGGTGCAATGCCCCCTTACGCCGTTAGAAATCTTACGCGATAGTGGAAGATTTCTCAATTCAACCAATGATATTCTAGACATACTTGCAGCCATAAGCGAATGTATGCTCCTGACTATGAAGTATACCTCTGCTTATGTCTGAGTTTTTCTCTGATTTCTCTCTCCAAAAGTTTGTTCTCTTTCTCGAGGTCATCTGCAATCTGTTTCATGACTGCTAGTATCTCGGCTGAGCTCTGTTCGCATTCCGGACAATTCTCTTCTGTCTGTTGACCTGTCTCAATCTCGAAATGACTGTCGTCTCCTGGGTTCGTTGATAGGGTTTCCTGGTCATCTTCTTCTTCTGCTTCGGTACACGGGTCATCATCATCATCTTCTTCTTCCGTGCCGGAACTTGTGTCTTCTCCTGCGTTTGAGCTCCTTGGTTTTTCCACGAGATTCACTTGAGCTGCGCCTGGTGCTATTCGGTATGTTTTAATATTGGCTGCGTTCATAATCATCTCATTTTCCCCATCTAAACTTCTAATTTTATATGCATTGTTTTGCATATCCTGGACAATGCTGTATGGACCGATGTACAATGGTGCGAATTTTGCGTAATACTTCCTTTCAGGATCGGAGATGGCTGGTCTACGGATCAATACCATTTCACCTACCCTTAATGGCTTGTGATATTTCTTTCTACGAACTCTTCTCAGCCTGCGGTCAGCTTGCTCTCTTAAGCGCTCTTGTACCTGTTGTGTACATAGTTCTGGAGATAATAGGGGTTCAGGCGGACAATTAACGACTGGACTCCACGGCCTGGCCGGTTGTAAGCCATTATGCACAGTGGCCGGGATTTTCGCTGTTGCTTCATGGACAGTATTATTTATGCAGTCAGTGATCAATGGGAGAATATCGACCCATCGCCAATGTTGTTCTGGGATATAAATTCTGCTGAATTTCGCGATGACTTCCATTACTCTTTCTGCCGGGTTCGACTCTGGGTGACGTGTTGAACTCAGAACATGTTGTATTCCTAATTGCCTTAAACCTGTTTTGAACTCTGCGGAGGTGAACTGTGTTCCGTGGTCTGTTAATAATTTCTCCGGTTTTCCCATGGCCGGAATTATTTCCCTATTAATGCATCTTAAAACTGACCTAGTATTGGCCTTTTGCATTGGAGAAAGGTTTGTAAATTTGGAAAATACATCCATGGTAACTAATATGAACTGATTGCCTCTCCGTGATTTCGGGATTTTTCCAATATGGCTGAGCTATTCGATGGAGTCCTTAATTCCAATTCGGAAGATATTCCTTCTTCCTGGCACCTGTTTCCTTGTGTGCGGGTGCTTCTGGGTTTAGTGGTCTGCTATTCTGGTTTTCTCTTCTGGCTGGCTGCTGGAATTCGTGGCTTCCGTCTCCCATGATATCCGGATTCATGTCTTGGGATTCGATTGCCTGCTTCCACGGATCGCGCTGCTGTTTATTATTCAGGTCAGCGATATATCGGCGCCCCTCTTGATACCTTGGGTCCGAGTTCCTACCTCGCTGGTAATTTCTTCTCTCATTCCACCTCCTTTCGGGGTCGCGATAGTAAGGCCTATCTCTACCTCGATCTTCCCATCGCCTTCTATCACGTGAGAGGTACCTCCTTTGGTATGGCTGCCTGTCCTGGTAGCGCGGTCGCCTGTCTGGATAGTTTGGTTTCCTAAACCACGGACGTTGGATTTCTTCCTCCTGGCGTCTCGTGTTCGTATCTCGCCACGATACAGCGCCTGAATTCGGGCCGTTTACCTGCGCATTGCCTCGTGCATTTTCACTGGTGGCATTAGCTAGGTAAGCCCTATGTTCCTGCGTTTGCCTGGTCACTCTCTGCGGTACATTATTAGTGGATGTAGCGTCTAGCTCCCTTAAAATAGCCTCAACTTGGGCTGGATCATCTACCCTTGCCGTAATGAGCATTCTCTGCACGTCCGACGGAAATTGCTTTATTATTGTCTGCACGATTTCTGCGTCTGACACAGGGGAGTCTAATTGTCTAAGTTTCACGAGCTGTGTTAAGAAGAAGTCTAAGTATCGTGTGGGCTGTGTCGACATGTACTTGCGAGTGTACAAGTCCATTCTGAGTGCTTGTTGTGTGGACAAGGACCAGTACCTTTCGAGGAAAGCCTTCTCGAAATCTGCGAACGTCTTAAAAGTATCTACGAAACCATAATACCAGGTCTTCGCCTGTCCTTCGAGATATTTTTCTACTATGCGTAGTTTCTTGTCTTCTGGGGCTTTAATATCTTGGAAATATTGTTTCAATTCCCTAAGATATACTTTTGGGGTTATTTGTGATGTTCCACTAAATTTCTTCGGTTGGTCGTCACTCGTACGCACAATGTTTATGATCTGCGTGGAAGTTTCAGCTCTTTGTGTGCTTTCCGGCATTGTCCTTTCCGTGTTGAATATTTGCGTTATCGGCTCGCTCTGTGTTTGCTCATGCTGCGGCTGTATCCTAATTTCTCTGGCTACCTGGGACTCGGCTTGTTTGTCTACTAGCATTCTGACCAAGGTCGACAGGTTTTCGCCCTGGGTCTTAATTGCCTGGATTTTTCCCTCTATGACCTCGTTAACTTCCTGTCTTACTGACTGCTCACTGAGTGTAATCGCACCCTCAGTTTCCGCTATCTTTTCTGACAGCTCGGTTAACCTCTTTGTAATATCCTGGGTCTCCGACTTTAAGGTCATGATTTCGTGGCTCGTTTCCTCCTGAGTCTCTCCAATCTGTACGCATACTTTATTTATTTCTTTCCTAGTCTCGTCCTCAATTTTATCTATTCCCTCTTCCAAGAGTATGATACCTCGAGCTAGATCCTTGCCTTGATCTTGCACCATTAGCCTGGTTTCCCTCATACTTTCCTCAACAGTCGCGCTATGGCTGTCTAACTGCTCTTGTATTTGTGCTTGTGCATCGGCTAACTTCTTTATTTCTTCCATCGTCTCCTGCCTGTTTGCATTACACGCCTGCATGAGTTTATCCTGGTTTTCTCGTAACTCCTTCTTCAGTTCAACCTGGCTCTTTATGAATTTCTCCTCGAGCTTTACTTCGCACTGCCTGAATTCTTCTAAAACCTGTCCTCGTACTGCCTCTACTTTATTTGCAAGTTCGGCTTGGCTACTTTCAATCTTATTTGCAAGTTCAGCTTGACTAGATTTCAATTCGCTTTGTGTGGCTTTTAACTCGTTGGCTAACTCTACCTGGCTGGATTTTAATTCACCTTGTGTGGTTTTTAACTCGTTAGCTAACTCTACCTGGCTGGATTTTAATTCGCCTTGTGTGGTTTTAAATTCGTTAGCTAATTCTGTTTGGCTACTTTCTATCTTATTCGATAGTTCGGCCTGACTCGATTTCAACTCATCTTGACTGGTTTTGAGTTCATTAGTCGCGATGCTTAAATCATTAATGGTTTTAATCAACATGTCCCACCGCTCCTGGCTAATCGACATCTTATATGCTGAGAGAATACGACTGAGACCTTTAGGCTCCCCAACATACTTCCAACACATGCAAGACACAGTAATCACCAATACAAAACCATTTTATCCTAAATTTGGATAAAATTATACAAAACATATAATTTATAATTAATACCACTACTTGTCAAACAGTACTATCACGGCATTCATATTTATCAACACTCAGTAAATCTATGTTCATGGCTGTTAGTCTGGGTACAAATAAATAAATGCAAAATGCAAAGTCCCGGGGATAAGCAAATCTAGCCCCGAAAGTTGGGCGGCACGCTTTTCATTCCTCACTCCGGCCCCTGTGCCCTTTTAAAGGCAACAACTGCGGTGATCTCTTCTATCTTCTGTGCGCCGGCTGCTCCTGTAATAAATGACATATAAATCATACTCACCGCTGCATGTAGACTCTTGTTCCTCAGTCGTGCCCGTCCGTTATCCCCGGAGAGGCCACCCGCTGATCAAGGAGTGAGGGAATGAAAAGAAGGGGGTAAACTAACTAAAAATGACGGTACCCAAGACTGAATTAAAATTTAAAATAAAAGACTAATTTATTAAAATAAAATGCAAAAAAATGCTAAAAAAATGAACGTAAACTGAACTAGTGAGAAATGTAAACAAATGAAATAAATGTGACTAATAAAATACATAAAAGATTGAAGATCTGCTTTACAAAACAATCATAATCTGCCTAATAAACTGACCGAAGGTCAAAACACCTTAATTAAAATATACCAGACTCTCTTGACATTGGCCTCAAGTTAATAAAATGACTCAGTTTAAGACTCTGGTCAGAAAGACCACCTTCTTGGAATACAGAATATATATTACGGAGAAACTATCTCTCAAAATAAATTTAAAACAGTTGACTCACAATAAAGTAAATTAAATTCTGTTACGTCAATCAATCCACTGACTTATAAGAGTTATTAAATGTTTAAGCACATGTAGTTCATTTGGTAAAGTACCCAAATTTAAATAATCATGAACTGTACGAAGCAAGTGTATCACTTAAGGAATAATTCGAAGAAAAACAGAACAACCATGAACATCACACTTCATTCCTACATAACTGTTGTCTTATTCAAATACCTCCTGATTAAACAAAATAAATTATTGAAACATCACTCTGAGTGTATCCAACCACTCATCTAAATGTTAAACTTCATTTGCATGTCTGTGATAGACTGGACTTCTTAAGAATAAACCAAAATTTAGGCCAAGTGCCTGATGTTAACATTATCGAATGATGGCGATCCTTGTACATTAAAATTTCTATTGACTTTGCCGCTAACTGCATTTCATTATCAATTCATAGATTTTGTGGTACTACCACTAGATGGAGGCAGATGCCATCTTATTTACCATTCATTGCGGCAGTTTTATACAATTGGTTTATTTAAAGATCGCTTCATTTCAAAATAAAATGTAGTGGATTTTAAAAGAAAGTTTGGTAATTACTTAAATGCCTGGTATGAGCATACCACTACTATTTCGACTGTGACATAATCGACGATCCATAAACCTAACATCTGAAATCCTACTTACATCATTACATTAATTAACGGAGAAACACTGCTCCGACAAAGAGAATACAGAAATCAAAAGAACTAGCCTATCTGCCTATCTATTTACAACAACAACAAATATAAATAATTCACATACGCTTACGTCCTACAAATTACACGGTAAAAGGTACAAACAGAAAGAAGGACAAATAAGCAAAACTGGATCCCACCATCGCGGCCTACTGGAAATTAATAAGGATAGAATGCGCAAAACAAACTCGGAGTCTCCAGAAAGACTATACCCCGCTGCGAGTAGCAAAAAATTGCGAATTTGACGGCAATCTCAAATTTCAGACGGTAAATGTCTGGACATGATATAATTTAACCTTGATGGACAAATTACTGTTACTTCACGTCATCCGTGACTCTACATAATTATTCAAAACACATTGACTCGTCGCTCTGTTCACATTGTACACTGGCTAGCATTATCTTTCGAGCATCTACTCTCCCTGGAATTATTTAAACAAACACAGGCTCCTGCCTGTAGTATCATAACCCATGTCGTAACACATTTAACCCTCGTGGCTAAATTCTTCATTTCACAACTCTATTTACTCATAAATTCTCGACGTCATTATTATTCATTATTCTCACAATACAGCCTCGCTCGTATCCGGCGGGCAAAAATATCTGTCGTGCACATTACGGCTTCTTACGACAATACCATGACATGGTCCAAATCATATTTCCATCATCAACGTAGATCATCAGGGATATTAATCATCTAGCTCGATCTCTCGATCATTCACTGCTGAACATATCACAAAAAATCTCAGAGCTGACTCGTCAACGGCGCTCACTGTTTCTAAAATAATAAAAATGACGAGATTGCCTCTCAAAACACAGATGTTGAAACATGTGTAACCGCAACTACGCAGAAATAAATATACGCGTCTACCAAAAATCGTCGCAAAACACACGCGGGATCGGTACAATCAAAACCGGTCATCTGAAGGATGATTCCGCAACATAAAACAAGCTGAAATGCGCAAAATAGTGAAATAAACATTGAAATCATCGCGGTGGCGTCTACAACATCATAACTCCAACAAAAATATGACTCAAAAACCATCGATCTAAAGAACATGATGAAAAATAATAATAAAACGGCATTACACTCGTAGATCAAAAATCAAAGCTGCCTAACTGTCAAAATGACATGCTACAGAAAATCAACCATAAAACAACACGCAAACAAACATCTATCTAACAAAATGCACAAATGATACTAGCTGAAAGTGCAACATAAACATTATTATAATATTATTATTATAATTATTATTATTATTATTATTATTATTATAATCAGTATAATAAAACTGTGAATTATTTACCACCCTACCTAGTACTCTAAACTACATTGATCATCGATTTTGCCACGGTCCTACATATTTATTTACATATTTTAATGATGCTCATACCTGTGGTGATGGAGGCAGGTCAGTTCACCCACCGGCCCCGGTCATAGTGGAAATTAGAATGCCATCTTCAAGCTGATGTGGTATTCCAGATTTTTACACACGCAAATTTGACACATTCTTGCCATGCCGTGACACACGTTTACTTTAGCATAAAACACTCGCATTTTTCTTTCACTCCAGTGAAAGTTAGAAGATGCCACTGCAGACTCCTGCCTGTTGTATAGATGAACGGTCGCCTCGCTATTTACCTGGAAACACCTGCTGGCCTGCTCGCCGATCCCTCAGCTTTGTTTACACTACAGCTTACAGTACATTAACCCTACTGGGACATAACTGTTTCCTCAAGGTTTGCTACTGCGGCCTTCATTGAAGAAAGTCAATCTCCTTCCTGTCTGTCTTTACTAGTTTCTGCCCATAAACATCTCGCTTGCCAAAACAGTTTATAGAATGGTAGAAACAAGCTAAAATACAGTTTATGTTGTGGAGAAAATTTTATACTGATCTCACATGTAACACTCCCCGCTGGTTAGAAATGTTTGTATGTAAATATGCTGAAAACATGGACTTGTTTCCCTCGACTAGCAATGTGAGTTCATTTAAGTTGAAAGTGTAGCTCTTGCCTACTCTCCCTGAATTTACAGTAAAAGTCTGTGAAAGTGTTCATTTTCTGAAATGCTATTCTCCCAAGTAAATAATACAAGGCTTTCTAAAATGCCTACAAGTGTCTAATCGCTTTCTTACCAGCCAAAATAAAGCTGACTAAATGCATTTGCTGACACACTCTGTCACTCTGTCAAACGTAGATACACACAAGACTCAACAAGACAACTGAGAACTCTGAACTGAGAACTGAGAACTGAGAACTGAGAGTACTCAAAAACAACTGATAACTGATAACTGAGAACTGAGAACTTGGAATGACTGAGAGTTCGACCCTCTGGTCGCTGGGTTTTTGTAAAGAGTTCTCCCACCACCTGGAAAATAGTTCCGTGGAAGGGATGTGGCGTAATGATCTAGTCCTCGGGAGCGCTTTCTCGTACATCCGTAGGTTATGGTTTTCAAAATTCATATGCAAAACTTCCTAAATTTTGTCCGACTCACATGTGATATTGCGCAGCGGGAAATGATCACAGGATAATCCACACGACGTCGCGCGTCACTGGTGTTATTTTCTTCCGGTGGATGGCCTCATTCCGCCATGATAGCTCCATCTTCTGAGTCCTATTACCCCTCCGTGTGAAGTTAAATTTTATCAATTAGGCACTAATTAACCACAGATTGGCACAGATAATTCACCAAATATTATAAAGAAGTCAGGACACTGTTTTTCACTACCACACCGGGCTTCAGCTAGCGAAATACTGACGGTAGATTTCCCGCTGTGACAGTTCATTCAAATTTAGAATTTTCTGATTGGCTGAGACTTTCGCGCCCTTCCAAACGTGGGTGCATCCGCTTCCTCCCAAGAATTGGCGGTTATGGTCGTTGTCCTCTATTGTCCGAGCCAAGTAGGTCAGGCTTCAACGCGTGCTTTTCTCGTGAGAACGGACAGCACGTCGCCGCTCCTATGCGGTGTCATAAAATTTATTGGAAGGATGGTTTACAAGTTGGTCGTGCTTAGAGAAGAGTTTCATGGATTCTATTTGCCGCCAGGCTGGCGCCAGAAAGTTCCTTTGTGACTGCTAGTTTCACAGCCTCACTGTGGTATCTCATGTGCGAAATAATCCAATTTAATTGTGAATTAAATTAGGCAAATTCGCTTATGGGTGCAATATAGAGGGATTAATGAACAAATTAAGAAATAAGAAAGTGCGGGAAGAAATTGAAAGTTTCAATGTGGTGGCACTACTGGAGACGTGGCTGGAAATAGGGAAGGAGATTACATGGAAGGGGTTTGTGATAAAATATAAATATAGAAGAAAAGAGAGGACTAGAGGCCGCGCACCAGGAGGGATGATAGTTCTAATTAGGGAAGAAATTAGTGAAATGGTGGAGGATATAGAGACCGATATGAAAGAAACCATATGGATGAGATTGAATATGGGAGGGGTTGAGGGAAGGAGGAGAAAAATAAATCTAGCCTTTGTTTACTGCCATCCTAGTAATTCAGCATATGCAAATAAATTTTTTTTTGAAGAGTTACTGGTAGATATTGGTAGGATAAGAGGAATGTTTCCAGGGGAAGAAGACATGTTGTTATTCGGGGATTGGAACGCGAGAATAGGGGAACAGAGCCCAGTATATAGTAGGGAGGATGGAATGTGTATGCGGAAAAGTAGAAGGAGTGAATACAAAATTATAAATAGTTATGGAGAGAAGCTCCTGGAGATGTGTGCGGTGGGAAATTTGTATATTCTGAATGGGTGGATAGAGGGGGACAGGATGGGGAAATTGACATATGTTACTGAGAAGGGTGGTAGTGTGATAGATATGGTTTTGAGCTCTGAGGGGATGATTGAGGATATTGTAAGAATGGAAATAGGAGACTGGATTGAATCACACCATTTTCCGGTGGGGGTTATGTTGAAAAGGGGGGAAGAGAAGTGCACAAGGAAGCTGGATGGGACGAGTGATAAACGGGGGAGTGGATATAATAAGTATAAATGGTCAGAGAAAGTGGGCCGAGATTGGAATAGAGTAGTAAAAAAGGAGTTACAATTCCTGAAATATGGGTGGGAAGGGGCCTTAGAAGAGAATAATACTGATAAAGCCTTAGAGTTGCTGCTACATCCAATAAAGATAATAGTGCAGAAGACGAGATCTAGTAAGAGAAATAAGAAGGAGGGAGAAGAATGGTTTAATAGAGAGTGTGAAGGAATGCGGAGGAAGGTGATGATTGCGTTAGAAGATTATAGAAGGAAAGGTGGGGACCAAGAAAGGGAGATTTTTTGTAAATTGAGGAAAGAGTATAAAAAGAAAATTTGCGAGACAAGAAAGGCGTGGCTAGAGGAACAAATTGAAGCCATAAATAAGGATTGCAAGACAAATAATTTTGAGAGAGTTTGGGACAAGGTTAATAATATTATTAAGGGTGGAAGGAATAAAGAGAAAACGAGTATTGAGGAAGAGCAATGGATGAGGCACTTTGATGAATTACTTGGGGAAAAGGGGGAAGAAGGATGGAGAGGGACGGGGAAGGAGGTAATTTGGAGGAATAGGAGAGTGGCAATATATGATCTGGATAAAGAAATCTCAAGGGAGGAAATCCAGGGAGTGATAAGCAGAGTTAGAGCCAAGTCGGCCGGGGGATGTAATGGTATAAATAACAAGTTTTGGAAAGAAATTGGCAAAAATGAGATAATGATAGAGGGCATAGTTAAACTATTCAATAAGATATTTGAGGGAGGGAAGTTCCCGAAGGAATGGGAAACAGGAATTATATGCCCAATATACAAAGGGAAGGGTAGTAGGAGTAGTGTGAACAATTACAGGGGCATATCTTTGCTGGATTCCTTAAGTAAAATATACACTGGAGTGCTAGCGAACAGGATAAGTAGGTGGGCGGAAGAAAATGAAATATTGACAGATTATCAAGGAGGATTTAGGAAAAAGAAAAGAACGGTGGACAACATTATGATAGTAAAGACTATTCTAGAAAAGTATAAAAGTATGGCTAGAAGTACGGTTTACGTAGCAGCAATAGAATTTGAGACAGCTTTTGACAAGGTGAATAAAGAGGCCCTATTAGAGAAATTAGGCAGGTTAGGAATTTCAGAAAAGATGTTGAGGGCAGTGGAAGGAATATATAGGGTGGTTAGGTTTTGTGTTAAATTGGGAGAAGAGAGACTGAGTAGACCCTTAGAGTCCAGGGTGGGTTTAAAGCAAGGGTGTAAATTATCGCCAATACTGTTTATTTTATTTATCAACGATATTTTAGAGGGATTTGGGGCTGAAAATTGGGCTGTGCCGGTAATTAATGGTTTAGAGGTACCAGGACTGATATTTGCGGATGATGTATTATTGATGACGCTAACTTCAGGGGGGATGAATAGAGCCTTAAATGCAGTGACGCTATTTGCGAGTGAATGGGGATTGAGAATTAATGGAAATAAGTCTAAATTATTAGTAGTCCAGGTAGACAAAAGAAGAAAGATAGAAGGTAATTGGGTAATACAGGGAGAAAGTTTGGAACAGGTAAGGAAGTTGGAATATCTAGGAGTTATTTTTAATGACAAAGGAACGTGGAATGACCAGATCAGAAGGGCGAAAAACAGGGGATTGGCAGCCCTAGCCTCAGTCAGAAACATGCTAACCAAATATCCGGGTATCAGTTATAAAACCCTGAGGCTAGTGTTAAGGTCGGTAATTTTTGGGAGGGTATTGTACGGCGCAGAAGTTTGGGGGCTGGATGAGAAAAGGGAGGAACTAAGAAGGATTGTTAGTAGTTTTGCTAAGTTAGTAATGGGCTTACCGAGGTGCACAGCAAATGCAGGGGCGGAACTAATGTGTGGGGAGGATTTGGAATCAGAGGGGGTAAAAAGAATAGTGAGATACTGGATGAATTTAAAAAGACAGGAAGGTGGGAAGATATTGCAGGCAGCGTATGAACAGCAATGTAAGAGCATATATAGGGGGGGCTGGCTAGAAAAAATAAAGGGATATGTGGAGAGGATAGGATTAGGACACCTGTGGGGGGAGGTATGGTCGAAGACAGAAGTTAGAGGGATGAAGATATTGGAAAGGAGGATTAGAGATATACATAGGCAGAAATTATTAGGGGAAAGCAGACTGAGAAATTCGTTAAAGGTTTTGACGAAAATAGAGGACATAGCAGGGTTGAATATTAGATACGTTGATAGGTCAAAACGATATGGAATGATGTGGTGGTTGTTAGGTTTGCCAAGGAATACAGGTTGGATGCAGGGGAGGGATAAGACAAGATGTATACTTTGTGGAGCAGGGAATGATGAATTTCATTTGCTAAGAGATTGCGAGGAAACGAGGGAGATAAGACATGGATTATTGAGTAAAGAGCATCGGAAAATATGGGGAAGGGGGGATGAGAAAGCAATCTTGAGATGGATTATTAAGCAGTGGGAAAAAGGGGGTGAATTGAACAGATATTTATGCGCGGCATAAAAGGCCTGCGAGAGTAAAATGAAGGAGGCTGAGTTAGAGGTTGGACAAGGGAGTAGGGGGGTGGAATAGTTTTGTATGTATATGGGAAGAGTGGGTATATAAGGGAAGGGGATAGTATGATAAGATTCAAATGAGCTAGGGAAGATAGGAGTTGTGTACTTAGTTGAGTATGGGGAGTTGGGTAATGATATGGGATTACATGAAGGCAAGGTCTTTCTGTTTGTGTTAGAGTTGGTGGGAATGCAAGTGTTGAAATGCTGAGTGGTGTTGTTTGCAGTATTGATTAGGTGTAGGTCAGTAACAATAAAGTGACGAAAGCGCAGAACGAAATAAGGACACTTGATGAGCATGCTTGAATATTGAATAAGAGACTGCTACAGCAAACGACTGTTACGAATAATACTCTTACACATAGATTATTATTATTACTATTATTATTACTTTCATTATTACTATTACTATGATTCTCTTTTTTAGTTTTACTCTCTTGATTCTGGGGTGTTAATTCTACGGAATGAGGGGCATGGCACGAGGCTCTGAGGATGACTGCTGTGGTGGCTCTACTTTAAGGGTTTCACGTTTCCAAGTGTCCAAACGAGCCTTATGACATGCCCAGGAGATACGATAATTTTCTCTTCTTTTTCTTTTTTTGGTGATCTGAGTGGTTTATTATTATTATTATTATTATTATTATTATTATTATTATTATTATTATTATTATTATTATTATTATTATTATTATTGCAGTGGTTAGTAAATTTGTATTCTCTATTGTTTATTTTTCCTTTTCTCTGTATGTGAACATGTATAGGGGCGAAATCGCCTGTTATGTTCAATAAATGTTCAATGTTCAATATCTCAAAACTGAAGATGTTACAGACATTATAATTTGTATTTGGAATCTCCTTTAGAAGTAAAGAAACACGTATTTTTTCGGAAAATCCACATACTGGGGCACAAAGAATTGAAAAAGCGGGTGATTTTTAAGAATAAATACCGGTATATCTACAGTATATGTCAAAAACAAAAGGCATTTAATGAGGGTGAAAAGAGATTAGGAAGATTGAATTATTTTTTTATGAGGATACTTATATCTCAAATAATGAAGATGTTACAGACGTAAAAATTGGTATTTGAAATCTTCAAAAATAAAGAAATGTACTTTTTTCAGAAAATCCACTTAGGTGGGGGTGGGTTTGGGGAGAGGACTGCTAGAGGGGTTAAATATTTTTATGGGGATATATCTCAAAAACTGATGATGTTACAGACGTGGAAATAGGTATTTGCAATATATTTTTTAAAGAAACACATTACTTTTTTCGATTTGAGAGAAGACTTTCTCACGTGTTCAATTCTATGTCGCATGGTCATCTTAGGCCCTAAAGGCAATAGCACAAACGTGTTTGCAAAGAATTTCTGTGGTAAATGAAATTCTATTTTTCGGTGAGTTTTTATAGTGATTTTTGGATGATGTCATACAAGTTAAGACAGTACCGATGAATTACTTTTAACTAATTACGAATTCCATGCGAGCGAAGACGTGGGTAAATATACTGCATTTAGCCTGCCTGCTGTCATTTCTTGATGGATGCAGTACTTTTGCATCCATCTCTTGGCACAGGCCAGAGTAAAGTGTAGCTTCCACCGAAGTTCCAATCAACATCCATGGCTGTGACAATATGGAAGTTGCTGGGGTATGGGTAGTGCTGAGTAATGACATTCGGAGCATGACTAGTGCATCTGAGTGTTATGAAAGGTGCTGCTCATAGGATCAGTCGTGCAGCAATAGTACTTTCTGACCCAGTGAGGAAAGCAATGGCAAACTACCTCACTCCTCATCTTGCCTAGTACGCCTCATTTTGGTGCTGTCATTGGTTTTTGGGGTTTCCTTATAACCGCATAACCTTTGGTGGTGCTATTTCAGGATCCAACCAGCCTCTGGGCTGATGACCTAACAGACACAGACACTGCATTTAGCAACATGTTCAGTTTTCACACAGACTCTGCTGTACCGGAGTGAAAGACGGCTGACTTGGGTAACAAATATATCGTCGCTGCGCGAGCAAAACCTCGTATCCCACAATGTTTTTCCTATCCATTATATTCCTTAAGACTGGTTACGCTTCCCATTCGTGTATGGATACGCAGTCCATCAGAACAATTTTGCTTTTTCATTTTCTTATGTGAATGCGTAAAGCATAGGAAAATTAACACAACGAAATTTTTTCTGATGGACTGCATATCCATATGTGGCTAGGAGGCGTAACCAGTCTTAAGGAAAATAATGGATAGGAAGAGTATTGTGAGATGCGGGATATTACTCGCGCTGTGACGATATTCTACAATATCAAATATATGTTAAGCGCACAACAAAAATGATCTACTGGACAACGATGGGAGCTGAACCCGCAGCCTTCCGAGTTCGCGTACGAGAGTTTACCTTTTGGGCTACGGTGACCTTGCTATTTCTACGATCCGAGATCTGTAGGTCCGGTTTTCATGGATGTCTTTTCTTTTCTGTACTTGATATATCTTTGGTATGTACTAGAGGTCTATTTGTACTCGAAACGATAAAATAAGATGAAAATCTATTTGAAGAAAACATCTCTTCAGTTGCAATAGATTTGAAGATACGGTAATATAGCGGGATGTCGTAATGTCGTGCAGAAGTTCTTGAACTGAGATAGAATTTACTTTTTTATGTGTTTATTTATTAATATATTTATTTTTCATTGTATTTATTTTCCATTTTATTTATTTATTTGTTATTTGTTTATTTAATTTATTATTCATTTAGAGCATCAGCTACTGTCACCTCCACAACATTGTAACTCAGTTACGGCGGAAAGAACACTTAACCAAATCATTTACACATAAGTTCTGAGATTCTCAATATCAAATTGATTTGGATTAATTTATTCCTTGACGTGTTTTTACGCAACAGAAGTTTTATAGAGTTATAGCAATGTCATCAAGAATTCTAATTCACTCCATCTTCAGTAACTCACATCACTGACAAGAGGCGGGATGCAGTGCTGTGGACCCCCAGAGCAATATTGAAAGAGCGCCAAGTCTTATCATTAGCAAAGTGATTATAGTCCTTGTATTTGCGCTTTAATGAACACTGAGATGTATCGAAATTAAAGCTAATTTAGCCTGATTTATACGAGTCGCTTTCGTTACAGCCAGTGCCACTGCAATTAAACTCCTTACCAATTAAGAAGTGGTAACTTCATATCCGAAGACTTATGACATCTTATCTCGATCTAAATATCCTGTAAATTAGTTCCTAAGAACTTCTCATAATTAGTTATCATGCTGTTGGATGTTAAGGGACAAGAGTTCATTAGAGCAATTGCCGAAAATAACATAACATTGTTATATGTTTTAAAGACTGTTTTATAAGCGTATTTATTTATTATTTATGTATATGTTTACTTAATTCATTTACTAATAATTGTTCTATAGGGACGCCGAACAATGGCCAGCTTATTTCTCTTATAGTTTGTCTCCCACTGCAGGGCCCTCTATTCTGTACATGACTCGCCATATCGCTGACGGCCACTTTGACTTTGCTCATATATTTTTATTAAGTCTGTTTACGGCTTCCTTGGCCGTCTGTTAGTCGTGGCTTCTGAGTTGCACACTGAGCGCAGTCCTAGCGATAGAATTATCGGAATCACAAAACCGTACTAGCGTAGACAGTTCACATGAATTTTGTCCGAGATGGTAGCCACACCAAATCTTCCCCAGATCTATTCATTTCTTACAGTGTCAAGTATGATACATTCACGTGACCAGCGTAGTCGCCTGTACCGATGGCCTAGTTCTGACTAATACGTATCTGCCAATGCCCTTCAAATCTATTATTTCCTTAAGACTGGTCACGCATCCCTATCAAAAATGGATATCAGTGGCTTACTTCTAAAAGCTCGTATCTCCCAACGCTCTTCCTATACATTATATTCCTTAAGACTGGTCACTCTTTCCAGCCACATATTGATGTGCGGTCCATCAGAACCAATTTCGTTGTGTTCATTGTCCTATGGGAAATTAACCGTATCTTACCGTACTGCAGGAATGTATGTTTGCACGACGAACTTACTCACTCCTACAGTACAGTGTATTTAAGGTTCATTTTCTTTTACAATACCTCATAGGAAAATGAACACAACGGCCATTGTTCGGATGGACTGCATATACCGGGTGGTACAGCAGCCCCTATTCACGCAGTTTTATGCAACCCGCAGATTATAGTCAAACCTAAAAATATTGACCTTGACTACTCACTACAATGTCTGCTCTTACAACGCTTTCCATAATTCGTTTATTCGTGTCAAGCAAATCAGCGCTAATGATAAAATAACGATTGATGGTAAAGAATCGTGAAAACTATGTGTCGCAGAAACGTCCTGTACAGAGAATATTATTGGTGAATGACTAGAAGTAGCAGCAACACAACAGCGTTAAACAGCAAACCGTGATAGACGAGCTTGCTAAAAGTTAGAGGAGAGTACCGGTGTTCGTTAGTAGGCGGTTCGAGTCCTGTGTACGACGAATATTTTTATTGCGTTGTTGATGTTCGTGAGAGTCGTGTTGTTGACGACAAATCTAAATCATGATCAGTTCTCATATTGCAGGTACTCAGGTATGTTTGTTTTTGAAGGAGCTCTTAAAAGAGCTATTTGTAATAAAGTGAGATTGTACCGAAAGCGGTGCGATGGGCTTATGCATGGCCATTCGATTAATAAAGCAAATGCTCAAAATGACCACCTGCTTCGTTAATGCACATCTGAGCACGGTGGAGGAGAGACATTCTTGCTTGCTGCAATATATGTGGTGGAATCTGCCTGCAGGCTTCCGTGATGAGCCGCCGTAAATGATTCGGGCTCTCAGGCTCCTGCTCATAGACTCTTTCCTTTAAATAACCCCAGAGGAAAAGTCGAGTGGAGTAAGGTCAGGTGATCTAGCCGGCCATGTGACCGGACCCCCTCGTCCAATCCATCGTCCAGGATATGTCCTATGCAAGTGGTTCCGTACTGCCAACGACCAGAGTTGGGGAGCTCCATCCTGCTGGAACCACAACCGTAACCGTGTCATAAGGGGCACATCCTCCAATAAGAGTGGGAGGTACTCACGAAGAAACTCTAGATAGCGTCCCGTGAGGTTTCCTTCGAAGAAATATGGTCCAATTATCTTGTCACCTAGTATCCCGCACCACACGTTGACGCCCCATTGTACCTGAAATCGAGCTCCCGTGATCCAGTGAGGATTTTCAACGCTCCGGTAATGGAAGTTGTGACGTTTTAACAGTTCCGTTGTTGTGAAATCTGGATTCATCACTAAAGAGAATGTCCATTAAGAAATTCGCATCAGCTTCAACTCTTTGTAATATCCATTGCGAAGATTCTATCCGTTTTGGAAAGTCATCTCCGTGAAGTTCCTGGTGCAGCTGTTGATGGAAAGGGTGGAATTTATGGCGGTGCAATATTCGCAGTACAGATACATGACTGATGTTCAGTTCATTTCCTATGGCCCGTGAGCTTGTGTGCGGGTTGTATGCAATTGCATTTTGAACAGCTTCGTCGTTATTTCCAGACGTCACTGGAGCATCCCGAACGGGGGGTAATGTATGAAATGACCCCGTTGTACGCAACCGTCTTTCAACACGTCGAAATGTATCTGCAGTTGGCAGCCTTCGTCCAGGAAATCGTTCTTGATACAAGCGTCTGGCTTCCCGTGCATTTTGCCTTGCTTCTCCATAAAGTAGTACCATATTCACATAATCATCCCGTGAATACATAGTGTTTGCTTTCGTGCTAACCGTACAGTACGTGCTCACACGTTGCTGCTAGGATTACGATATGCTGTTTCATGTGGCCTACGTCATCATCATCATCATCTGTTTACCCTCCAGGTTCGGTTTTTCCCTCGGACTTAGCGAGGGATTCCACCTCTACCGCCTCAAGGGCAGTGTCCTGGAGCTTCGGACTCTTGGTCGGGGGATACAACTGGGGAGTATGACCAGTACCTCGCCCAGGGGGCCTTGTGGAGGGATGGGAAGATTGGAAGGGATAGGCAAGGAAGAGGGAAGGAAGCGGCCGTGGCCTTAAGTTAGGTACCATCCCGGCATTCGCCTGGAGGAGAAGTGGGAAACCACGGAAAACCACTTCCAGGATGGCTGAGGTGGGAATCGAACCCACCTCTACTCAGTTGACCTCCCGAGGCTGAGTGGACCCCGTTCCAGCCCTCGTACCGCTTTTCAAATTCCGTGGCAGAGCCGGGAATCGAACCCGGGCCTCCGGGGATGGCAGCTAATCACGCTAACCACTACACCACAGAGGCGGACTGTGGCCTACGTATGAAGTGTAAACCGCTGTTAGTTGGTCTTCGAGTCGAACGTGCGCAGTTGCGTGGTTGAATGGGTGGGTCAGAATGTTGATAACATGTGCACTGCGCTTCATTCCCTGTAGTCGTTTGCCATATGGAAGTCGCATGTTATTATTCCTTTCGTATGTATGCTTTCTTTGTAAAGGTGGCAAATTACTTTTGAGACTTAAGAACGTTAAATATTTATTACGAATGGCCTTACAAGTATAATATAAAAATAAAATTGAAAAGCTCGTAACTAGATTCGAACTCTAAATGCCTGCTAACATATCGTATGCTCGCTGCGATTGGTGCCATGTAGCCACTGCAGGCGACAAAGAATTGGTCTCGTAGCTCTGTACTAATGGAATTACCTAGGCTATCGCTTCGATACTGATCGTTGATGTTAAAAGTTCTGAACTCGAATGTGCAAACACCACAGTGAACTAAAGAATCGCGTCTCTCTTACGCCCAGATAGTTGCAACCATTTTCTACGCGTTACTTGGTTGAATGAGTCCAGCGTTATGTTTCAGGTGGTATTCACAATCGGTGCGTATGTGGCGATATTTATGATACCTGTTTATTATAACTTCCTTAGAAGAATATCGGAGACTTCAGAAAGGTCTTCGTAAACGATGCCTAGGCGAATACGAAATGACATTAAAAAATGCATGACTCAAGAATGGTTGGAACCCTTCCTGCTTCAAGTAACCTATCGAGGTACGTCTTCCATACGTAATTCCGCGCAGCTATTTGTAACGTACAAGCGCCATCCTTGTAACTCTGTATTCACGCGGAGAGCGGAAGTTCCCGCTTCGACAAGTTACTGATGAGTTACAGCCTTATGGTCCCATTTTATGCCTTTTTTGATCGCTCTAACGGTAGTAATTACATGGCGTAAGCTATCACATCTGCTGTACAGCATTTGCGTGCCACAGATTATAAACTACAGTGCAAAACACGTTTCTATCAATTTCGATGTGATGAGACTGTACAAAATGGTGGTGCATTGACATGTCTGTAATTGGTCTTATCCTATCACGTTTTCTATGATATCACGACCGCCCTTTCTATCAAAAGAAAATGGCCTCTTGGACCAATCAGGTGCGCAATTCTCTACCGACAGCTATAGGCGTGTTTATGGTTTGTACAGTATAGTAACATTTCGTAAACATTAGTAGAGTATTGGACACCGCTCTACATAAAATGGTACAGTGTTTTTGAGATGGGCCTCACTTACTGCCTCTTGTACCATTTTTCCATTGTGCGGAGAAGTCTACATTGGGTTAACTGCACATAACATTGCTGTAAGGTGTTGCGCAAGATGGGACTAAGAGGCATTTCCGTCCTAGCTGGTTGCATATATTCGGGGAAAAATAGGGGCAGCTGTACCACCCGGTATATATATAATTGGATGTTGGTATATTTGTAATTAATAAACTCAAAAACTACTGGACCGATTTCGCTGACATTTTCACGGTTTGTTCTTATTACATCTGAGAGGGATTATGAAGTGGTTTGAACGAAATCTGATTGGTAGTTCGGCACTAAGGGGTAAAAAATAAAATAGGGGAAGATAAGCAAACCGCAAGACAAGGCCGATCAGCGGGTAGCCTACCCAACAGTATGTGAAGATTATGATGTGTTGTTTAAAACTTATTTCTGCTTTATTTTCTGTAGGGGCAAGAAACCACTAGCACCCCTAAAGGAAGGCGGTGACATCCGAAAATGACGATATTAGTGACGAATTCATAGTCTTTGGGGTAGCTGAGATGAACTGTGACACTCTGAATGCCGTTTAAGTCAAAGTTCGTTCCCAATCGGTATGGTAAACATATTATGACTTACTGTTTGGGAAAGAAAAGTGTAGGATAAGACACACATACAACTGAAGATGTTACAGACGTTGAAATTGGTATTTGGAATCTTCTTAAAACAAAAACATATTTTGTTATTTTTGGAAAATCCATAAACTATATTATCAGTATTAAATGTTCATAAAATTATTGAAATGGGCAGGAAAACAATATGAGTACGACAGGCATATCAAGATGAGTTATCTGACCTATTTATAGGGAGTGCTGTGGAGCAGCGCACGGGTCCACTAGTATCCATATAAGGCTGGGAGGCGGAACGCAATGGGTAGGAGGAGCATTGTGGCATACGAGTTTTTGTTTCTTCTCCGACGATGTTTACATTACGTGTGTACGCATCCTACTGTATATTTTATTTCAGGTTAATTTTACTTTACACACATACACACAGCAAAATGAACGCATCGAAAATCGTTCTGATGGACTGCATATCAATATGTGGCTATGAGGCGTGTCCAGCCTTGAGGAAGCTAATTGATAGGAAGAACATTGTCAGATACGTGGTATTAAATCTAGGCCATGAATACTCATTTCTGCCACATGAGCCATCTGATCATGATTTTTGCAAGGTGGCAAATATTTGGCCCCATAAAGTATGACAGGTCCTGCTGCTGTCTTGTAGATATATAACGTTACGTATACGGGCATTATAGGGTCAAATGGCACTTCAGTAACGTACCTTCATTTCACCCAAGTGGCACTTATTCTGCTCTGGGTGTCATATGTATGAAAATCCACAGCCTGTTTCCAGTCATTCGACTAGGTCAGGAATGGAATGAATGAAGCCCTATCTAGCGGGGAGGAATTATGCCGGCTGCCGACGCCTGTCGCATTCCTCTGGGGGAATGATTAATGAATGACAGATGAAATGAAATGATATTGGAGAGTGTTGCTGGAATGAATTATGACAGGGAAAACCGGAGTACCCGGAGAAAAACCTGTCCCGCCTCCGCTTTGTCCAGCACAAATCTCACATGGAGTGACCGGGATTTGAACCACGGAACCCAGCGTTGAGAGGCCGGCGCGCTGCCGCCTGAGGCAATGAGGCTCTGCCTGGGTGTCATATGTATAACATAAGGAGCAATACATATATAGCCATTATATTTCACTGTAATTTACTGCACGGTGTGATATAAATTAATGACCAGTAAAGAAGGTCCGGCTCCATGGCTGAATGATTAGCGTATTGGCCTTTGGTCACAGGGGTCCCGGGTTCGATTCTCGGATTCCCTGCAAGGTCGGGAATTTTAACCATAATTAGTTAATTTCTCTGGCACGTATCTGGGTGTTCACCATCACAACGCGCAGGTCGCCTACCGGAGTCAAAGAAAAAGACCTGCATTTGGCGAGCCGAACTTGTCCTCGGACACTCCCGGCACTAAAATCCATACGCCATTTCATTTATCAGTAAATAAGTACGATAAAGAAAAATATTCGAAATAAAGGGATGCAAGGATCATTAACTACCCGTATAAAACGTCCCGTGGGATGGGTATAGAATGTAGTATTATAGTGATGTTATCATCCTAAAATTTTCTCTTGTCAAACTTAAGGTGATCTTACAGCTGAATAACGTGTTTGGGTAATGTACCGCGAGCTCCACCTATAAGTTAATACATGCATAATTTTCGATTTGATAGGATTCCTCGGAAGTAATGAGGAATTAAATGACTATCCAATGATGTTTTTCCACTCACATCAGACATTTGATATTCAAATTCGGGGTCATGATACAGAAAAAAGCGATCGACTAGACAAACTGAAATCCAGCTACCTCTCTCTGGAAGAACATTGTCAGATACGTGGTATTAAATCTAGGCCATGAATACTCATTTCTGCCACATGAGCCATCTGATCATGATTTTTGCAAGGTGGCAAATATTTGGCCCCTACTCCTAGCATCGTGCTGGCCGTCTCTCTATCGATGATAATCACCTTCGTCTCTCAAGTGTTAATTTGCAAGTCATATTAATTGCTGTCGAGAATTAAGTTGTACAGAATGAATTTTAGTTCCTGTATGTGCGTACCACTGGTTACTGATCCCTTTTACTCCGACATAAATGCCTCCTTCCTAGTCCTCCAGCACATAACACATTGCCTTGAGGGAGGAGGAAATAAAGACCCGTCTTGTATCATATTCTGCTTTCAAGTTGCTTGTTAATGCTTAGTTGATTCGGGCTGGTTGGATACTTCTTGCTGAGACTCCACATGAGTGAAAATAAGTGCAGTGCTACTCCCATGTACATAAAAATGGTCCAAGGAGACCGCGAGATTCCAGAAACGAATTGATCAGCCTAGAGCTTTGATCAGAATCTCACTGAACAACTTTAGGTTGAATTAGAACTCTGGATTCCATCCAATCCCAATACGAAATATTGTACTTCACAAATTCTTCTTTACACCGAGCGAGATGGACGTGTGGTGAGGCTCGCGTAGCATTGAGCTTGTATTCAGGAGAAA
The DNA here is from genome assembly GCF_040414725.1 of Anabrus simplex. Taxonomy (NCBI): domain Eukaryota; kingdom Metazoa; phylum Arthropoda; class Insecta; order Orthoptera; family Tettigoniidae; genus Anabrus; species Anabrus simplex. The sequence continues at coordinate 1,291,031,773 of NC_090265.1, forward strand.
ATGGGTTCAAACCCCACTGTCGGCGGACCTGGAGATGGTTTTCGTCGGTTTCCCATTTTCACGCCAGGAAAATATGTGCCTTAATTAAGGATGCTTCCTTCCTACTCCTAGCCCTTTCCAATGCCATCGTTGCTATAAGACGCATCTGTGTGGTTGCGACGTAAAGCAAATTGAAAAATATAATATGCCCCCTTAGGGAAGAATGTCTCTTATCTTTCATTTTTACACAAGCCTAGTAGAAAGGCACTCCGACGGAATTAAATGTGTTATATGGTAAAAAGGGCCCTCCACTGTTCGGAAGTGATCATATGGACAGTTTTATTATAGTTTTGAATAGGTGTCTGTATACTTCTGATTAAATATTTAATTTAGAATACATGCTGTTTCTCTTAAATCATCTACGAAAAATTCATAGAACAAAACTCTTGGTCTCAATAAAATGAATAAACCAATGGAATTAATAACCATAATTATATATAAATCAGATCTTCTGCATCAAATTACAAAAACATGAGAACAGGAATTCATCACTTGATCCTCAACGGTTGGAGGGTTCTCTCTGCAATGAGTGGTCGGATGAAGTATTTTCAAAGGTTCATGCCACGTATTCCTTACAATTCCTCTCGTTCCTTAGAATCAAGAAGTAACAAATCACTATGATAGTGACGCAGACGCAATTGATATCATTTCTACTTCATCAGTAGCAATTAACTCAGAAATGAGCAAACATTGAATTTATCTTCCATATTTTGGTGACATAATTTACTGAGTTTTCCAAAAAAGAAGTTCAGTTGTAAGTAAGGCAATTTCGATTACGGCTATTTTATGTCCCATAAGACATTCAACTGCTGTACATCTTCAATTTATTCGTAGAAAGGGAGATAAGGGAATGTTTACACTGACTGACAGAGCAAATGCAACACCAAGAAGGATTGGTCAGAACTTTATGCCAATTGCAGGGTAGACTGACGTCACTGAGGTATGCTCATGATGTGAAATGCGCCGCTGTGCTGCGCACGTAGCGAACGTTAAATGGGACACGGCGTTGGCGAATGGCCCACTTCGTACCTTGATTTCTCAGCCGACAGTCATTGTAGAACGTGTTGTCGTGTGCCACAGGACACGTGTATAGCTAAGAATGCCAGGCCGCCGTCAACGGAGGCATTTCCAGCAGACAGACGACTTTACGAGGGGTATGGTGATCGGGCTGAGAAGGGCAGGTTGGTCGCTTCGTCAAATCGCAGCCGATACCCATAGGGATGTGTCCACGGTGCAGCTCCTGTGGCGAAGATGGTTGGCGCAGGGACATGTGGCACGTGCGAGGGGTCCAGGCGCAGCCCGAGTGACGTCAGCACGCGAAGATCGGCGCATCCGCCACCAAGCGGTGGCAGCCCCGCACGCCACGTCAACCGCCATTCTTCAGCATGTGCAAGACACCCTGGCTGTTCCAATATCGACCAGAACAATTTCCCGTCGATTGGTTGAAGGAGGCCTGCACTCCCGGCGTTCGCTCAGAAGACTACCATTGACTCCACAGCATAGACGTGCACGCCTGGCATGGTGCCGGGCTACAGCGACTTGGATGAGGGAATGGCGGAACGTCGTGTTCTCCGATGAGTCACGCTTCTGTTCTGTCAGTGATAGTCACCGCAGACGAGTGTGGCGTCGGCGTGGAGAAAGGTCAAATCCGGCAGTAACTGTGGAGCGCCCTACCGCTAGACAACACGGCATCATGGTTTGGGGCGCTATTGCGTATGATTCCACGTCACCTCTAGTGCGTATTCAAGGCACGTTAAATGCCCACCGCTACGTGCAGCATGTGCTGCGGCCGGTGGCACTCCCGTACCTTCAGGGGCTGCCCAATGCTCTGTTTCAGCAGGATAATGCCCGCCCACACACTGCTCGCATCTCCCAACAGGCTCTACGAGGTGTACAGATGCTTGCGTGGCCAGCGTACTCTCCGGATCTCTCACCAATCGAACACGTGTGGGATCTCATTGGACGCCGTTTGCAAACTCTGCCCCAGCCTCGTACGGACGACCAACTGTGGCAAATGGTTGACAGAGAATGGAGAACCATCCCTCAGGACACCATCCGCACTCTTATTGACTCTGTACCTCGACGTGTTTCTGCGTGCATCGCCGCTCGCGGTGGTCCTACATCCTACTGAGTCGATGCCGTGCGCATTGTGTAACCTGCATATCGGTTTGAAATAAACATCAATTATTCTTGCGTGCCGACTCTGTTTTTTCCCCAACTTTCATCCCGTTCGAACCACTCCTCCTTGGTGTTGCATTTGCTCTGTCAGTCAGTGTATTTAGCACGTGCAGTTAAGGCAGAGAAAGAGGAACTAATGATGGATAAGTTAATGAATCGACGCCATATTCAAAGAGGTAATAAACGAGGACACGGTCGGATTTTTTATGACTGGACTCAGTGATCTGATCACCTATCCATCCATCAGAATTCCCTCACGATTCTACGTCCATTGATTGCAATGCTAGCGAAATCATGTTGGCACGAGCACCTTGACCACAGCAGGTTTCTTCACCAAAATCTAAAGCTTTTTGCTTTCTTCTCTGCAGTTCATGTTATATTTAAGGCATTCTGAACGACTACCTTGCGGTTTCATTTCCACAGGTGCTCAGAACTGCGCTCTCTTACAAATGTTTTCCATACTCGTATTATATTACTTTCTTCTCTAGTCTACAGGTCTATACATTTTAGTCTACACTAGTGTGTTGATAATGTAATATAGACCACAGTCATCTTATTAATAGTCTATAGGCCTAATATTCTAGTATTCCTTTGTGCATTTTATGTACTTTAAGAGTACTTTGATTTCTATCTCAAAATCTTTTGTGACATAGTCTGCAGTCTTCTGATTTCTAGTCTACAGGTGTAAGCGATTTCATCTGCATTTCTGAAGTTTATAAACTAAAGTCCTTTAACTTTATAGTATAGCCTACAGTTCTCTGATTTCTAGTCTCCTTGCCGATGTTTACTAGTCCTCTGATTGCCATTCCACAGTTCTAGTTTATAACGAAAAGATTTATTGTCTACAGTCCATTCCTTTATAGCCTATAGAACTATGAATTCGAATATGTAATTATATATCTTTTCGTATTATGTATATATTTTCGTATGCGATTGTGTACCGCGATGCAGGAATATTTGTTTTCGTGACATAATTACGCACTCCTACACTATAATGCATTTAAGGTCCATTTTCGTTTAACCGTTATCATAGTAAAATAAACGCAACGAAAATTGTTCTGATACACTGCATATCCAAATAGGGCTGGGAGACGTGACCAGTCTCAAGGAGAATAATGGATTGGAAGAGCATTGGTGGATACGCGGGTTTGCCGGTGCAGCGACGATATGTTCAGCACGCTGGTCTCGGCATTCTAGACACCACATATTTGATTTCAATAACAGGCGTTAATCGTTTCGAGTGGACATTTATGCTCTGCTACAATGAATAATGCTTTCTTTAATCGCCCACCGTTCTATAATATGTACCGAGAGTACAAAATCGTTGTTTTTCGAGCAGTACGAAGATTCGCTTCTATTTATGGCAATTTTCTTCTCATCCACCTCCGTACTTCTCTTGTCACAAAAAAGGATCGTCTGAAAATTTATCTAAGTCCCCCGGTATAAGCACTCATTAAATAGGGATTCCTGGGATAGTACTACCCAGGTGTCTCTCTACGATTAGTCAGTAAATGAAAGACTTCTATAATTTTCGAAGGGAATGAAATGATGACATTATGCAAAAATTGTCCGAAACCATGCTTATTACTACGCTAAAATAATAGAATGACCCGACTCTATTGGTAAAGCGTTTACTAGACAAACGTGCATGTGAAGAGTAAGTAATAACGAAGCACCATAGCACGGCCGAGGTATTCACATTTTTACGTTGATTCTTCTATACACGCGTCCACCCATTTTTAGTGTGAACTTGCTGATGTACCCGTACTGCACTACGGAATTCTACACTGTATACAGAATTCTGGGTTAAGTAGTGTACACGTTATGAGTAAGATTGTATTCAATTGCATAACTCTTAACATTTCGCCAGAAATGACACGGGGAAGTCACCGTACGTATTTTCTCGTGTGAAGACTGTGTTAGAGAATTTTTAGTGTAATGGCAGGCCCACTTGTCTACTGCCAGTCAAATCGAGTCGGGCAGTTTTCATTATAACGGCGGACACTCACTCTCAACCTGACTTGTACAGCCTCAGAAAGACTGTTTTTGTGGTTTTGCCAACTGAAGTTAACATAGATCATTACAATTACTTCAGTAGGAATATCACAATTAAAAGCAATGCTATCATATGAAATACTTGATCAAATTAAAAACCGCACATTCTCTCACTGTTAACAATACTACGATGCGATCTAACAGTCCAAAGCACCAGAGCTGGAATGACCAGGCCGCAGACAGCCGTGAACACTCCTCTGCCATTATTCCGTTAAGTGTGCACACTGCTCATTCTACTCAATGCCTCAGATTACGGATCGAATAGCTGGAATACCATGATGAACCAGCGTGTTACGTATCAACAGTATCAGAAAATTTATGAACCAGAGGGATGGCATGCTAAAGAAAAGAGTTATCTAACTCCCCAGCTACTTCTCGCCAGTATTCAGGCAGGCGGCTATACTCGGTTCGCAGCGGTAATCCCATCTATCGGAGATGAATGACAGCAGAAGACAAAAAGCACATCACAACAAACAATGGTCAATGTAATGCTATTGTTGATCAGTTTAATGAGCTTTCTATGTTGTAGGCCTTCACATTTCGTTTTCTTACGACATCCTTGATGACTCCCTCTCTTCTTATTATTCAAGCGTTCGCTCCTAACGCTTTTCTCGTTTTTATAGTCAACTTCACAATTTTCCTTGTCTATGTGGACCGATAACCCTGCGTTTTTTCATCTTAAGGCAATCATGACAAAACCCATCGCCATTTAACAGGATTCAATAATATTTCCGTGTCAGCAATGCTCGGCGTCGATACCGACTAAGCAACAAATGTCTAAATGTATTACAGTCGTCCTTCTGTGGGTGTGGGAGGTAAAATAACACCCACGGTATCCGCTGCCTGTCGTAAGAGACGACTAAACGTGGCCTAAGAGCCTCTGAACTTGGGAGGGTAGGTTGGTGACCACAGGACCCTAGATAAGTGTGCGAGATAACTGGGCTGGGAATTATTGGCATCTCTAGCAGAAAGGAAAGGCATGACGGTGACAAACTGCTCTGTAATATTTGACGGCAATTCGCCATACTAATGACGACGAATAACAATAATAATAATAATAATAATAATAATAATAATAATAATAATAATAATAATAATAATAATAATAATAATTGTACCGGGTTGTACACCTCCACTCCGCTAATTTAAAATGTGCGCCAGTTGAAACTCCTCTGCTGGAGGAAGTCTGAACTTTATCTACGCTATTAATTCTCTACTTTATCAGAAGATGTCACCACGTGGAAAATTTTAAGTTTTAGAACTGTGTCATTTTTGATGTGTTTTTGTTTCGCTTGAAGTAAGAAGTGTGAACTTTCTCTTCTAGAGCACACTACTGAAGATCTACAATAGTGCAACCTAGTGCGGAGTCAAAGAACTATTTTGTTGGAGAAAATTTAATTTCAAGAGTTTGTTCTTTGTTAAATTTCTTTCTGTCTTTGTTTAAGTTGGCAATATTTCCCCCTTTCTTCCCCTTGTTATGAATGTATCCAATCCCGAAATTCTTCTATTTATTTCTGACCAATCTGGTGTATCTTCCCCCAACTTGTATCGGTTGCGGGGTCCTACCCAATAAAGAATTTGTGGGAGGGTGTTTTCTTTCCCCTAACGACTAGAACCTTCCGCGAGGGTATATAAACTGCTGATTTTAGGGTCTCCGGGCCACTTTTGTTCCATCTTTCAGTGTGTTAAGTACATAGCAGGGGGCGGGAAGCGCCTCTTTCTTCGGCAGCGGTCAACAACAAGGTAATGGCCGATTAATAACTTCTTTCTTTGCTAGCTCAGCAGTTTAACTTTCGGGGCGGGTTCTAAGTGTTCAACCATGTAACCTTTTCCTAAAATGTAAAAACAACTGGTATCTATTCTATTTTCAAACGACATATCGGGATAGAGAGTGCTTAACCCTCTCGAGCCCCCACTCACATCGTCTTGAGGTGAACTTATTTTTCTCAACCAATTCTTCCGTAATGTAATGTAAATTGCTATTAAGTCACCTCTGTAGTATGGGATTAGCCCTTGTATTAACGGCCTAGTGCCAAGTAGGTCTTAAGCAAAGTGTATTGGGAGTGCAAGTTCGCCTCCTCTCAAATTGTATTTTAGAGGTCACGCATTAACCTTCTTGTCATTTAACAGACCTCAGTAGGTTGGGTATTTTACCCCTGTGTATATGTCCTTTGAGGACAGCTTAAAGGTGGAGTTCGGAGTGGCCTATGATAGGCTTGTATTTTAGGGGGAAGTTACCCTTTCTTGAAAATTGTGTTTCTGCCTCAAGGAGGCTTTTGGGTGTAATTGGAAGCAAATATTTCTGGCATGTTTGGGGGTTTTCGGCCCCTTTGTTGTATGGTGTTCATTGTAAGGTTGGGCTCATTGCTCAAGAATTATGTTTCTGACTTTTGAAGCCCCAAATGGGGTACCTGTGTAAATGTATTTTTTTTTATCGTGTTTTGGCTACTAAGTACCTGTTCTATTTGTTGTTACCTAATTTTGAAAAGAAAATATAACCTTGTTAAATTTTAAAATTAATTTCACTTTAGTAGCTTGAGACCTATTCACCACCCAGCACCTTCTTTCATGCATAACTACCACAAAACACGGTAACAAGTGGTAGCAGAGCGTGGTTGAATGGGTCTCAATTTAGCCCCTTTTGACGGCTACACATTGTTTTGATCCGAACTCTAACCATTTTCTCAGTTGCTGGAATTTTTTTGACTTTTTCAAAATTGTTCTGTCATCATGCCAGGCCCTCGCGATGTTCTCCATCTTAATTATTTGCGCAAAGAGGAGTTGATCTATGAATTAACTATCAGAAATGTGCAATCTGGAGGCACGGTTGCAGTAGACACTAACAAGCTTAGAGAGTCCCTAGATTTGCCCATTTCCATCCCCAATTTGGGAGAGAAAGAAATTGATGACTCTCTTTCCACGATCGTCGAGAATATTACTGGGCTAGCTTCTGTAGTTAGTTTTTTTGATGAAAATGATCCGTCTCCTAATCAAATTAAGCGTGTGCAAGGCAGGCTATATCATTTTTCGAATAGGGTTAACGATCTGTTGTCTCTAAAACTGAATGACGTTCAGAGGAAGGAAGCTAGTACGCTCCTGGAAAATATTTCCGAATTATCTAGTAAGGTCACTCTATTGTTGACTGGGGAAGTTCCTCCCAAATCTGATCAACCCACCATAGTGAATGCAGGTAGTGAGGAAGCGCCTCCCAAGGGAGAAGTTAATAGGATAACCGTTGCTGCTCAAACTATCCCTGCCCCATTGGACAACGAATCTGAACGTCGTGCATCATCGAGTAACATCCGTTCTGAATTAACTTCCTTGCCATTGAAACCTTTACCTACTATGTCACCTGGGTTTAGCAGCTTGCCTCATCCATTGGCAATGTTGCTCAGAGGTATCTCTAAGTTTTCGGTTAATACCACCAGTGAAGTAATTTCTTTTTTAAGATTTCTAGTTGAATTTCAGGATCATGCCCTTGTGTTTTCTCTTTCTCCATGTCAAATTTTGCAAATTATCTATCCGTATGCTATTGGTATTCTCTCAGATAAAATCGTAAGAGCCATTGCCGAGCAATCATCTATTGAGGATTTCCATGCCCATTTGCTAGCTAACTTCATCCCGGCTAGGGCCAGGTCCTCCCTTATTCAGAAGTACTATTACCGTGTACAACGCTTGGATGAAAACTTGGCTGATTTCATACAGGACATTAAGTTTTATACTAGGGTGTTTGCTCTTCATTTCCCTGAGGATCAGATTGTACAGGCTATTGTAGAAGGCATTTCACCATCTTATAGGTCATACTTGTGTTTCGCGGCGTGCCCGCAAACTTTCTCTGAACTTGAAGCGTTGGCCGTCTCAGCGGAAGGAGTTAGGTACGCCGATTCCTTGCGTGTGGCAAAAGAACCCCCGCCTTCCTTTAGTAACACTCGGCCTCCACCTCGCCGACCAGTCAATCCCCGTAAATGTTACGCTTGCGGGTCGCCTGACCATCTGCGCAACAAGTGTCCTCTGATCAAGCCAAGTGGGACAAGGAATGGAACCGGGTCATCACAAGGCTGTTTTAAATGTGGGGCTTTCTCACATATCGCCAAGAATTGCCCAAACTCAAATAGCACCCCCTCCTGCTCAACTTCCGGTGCAAATTCCAACTATGCCAATAATAAAAAGTGACTAGTGGCTTCGGCTGAGTCGACTAATCCATCTTCCCGAGACTCAGCCCCTAGTAAACAGGTTGTAAATGCAGAGAACGATCAGCCTTCAAATTCATCTTTTGAATGCCCTAAAGAATGTCTTAGGATTGCGGCGGATACCCCCGCACCTGTTCCTTTTCTTAAGATTGAGTTAAATAACGAGCCTATAACAGCTCTCTTAGATTCAGGAAGTGTTTGTTCGATTATTTCGGCTGAATGGTATTCTAAATTGAAAACGGTTTGTAAACTTCCTAACTATGTCTCTTCTCCTGCTTCAATACACACTGTGGCTTGATTTCAGTAAATGCCATGGATATCTGCGCGCCGCTGACCCCTCAACCTCCTCACCAAGCCTGTGCCCTCAAAAAATGATGATGGTCCAACCATATTCTGCCGCCTAGCTTTAATGTTTCAGTGCCCCCGCAGCCGCGCGGCGCCGTGCGGCAACTGGGTCCGAGGACGGGCCCCCTCGGCCCCAGCGAGGACGACGTGTGCACGGCGAGCCGGAGCTCTCCTCCCGGCCAAGGCTGATGTGCGGCGCACGACCTGCTACTTGCCCGCAGCCTGTATATGTTCACCGCGGGCGCGGCGTGCTTCAACACCTCTGCTCCCCTCATAGTGCGGGCGAGCGGTATCTCAGGGTACTTGAGGGGTCCGAGCGGCCTCCCTTTGGACGCAAGCTGCAACGGCCGGTCTGGCCATTCAACTTCATCAACATCAACTACATGAACAGTTACGATAAGCAATGACTACACTCGGGAATTCAACAGCAATATTTGGTGGACATTGCAAAAATTTTCTCCACTTTTAAGTATTAAAAATTTATCCTCAGAATTCTACTTCTACAAACTTAAAAACTATTCTTCATCTGCAACAACAAAATTTTGAAACTAAATCAAACCAAATTAAGGAAATCTTATAAATTTTTGGCAATTAATCTGCATCAAAACTTGGACCTTGTTTTCAAACAATTTCATGTGTCACCCAGGGAGGAACTTTTTGGGGGGGGGGAGGTCTGTACCGGGCGGTACACCTCCACTCCGCTAATTTCAAATGTGCGCCAGTTGAAACTCCTCTGCTGGAGGAAGTCTGAACTTTATCTACGCTATTAATTCTCTACTTTCTCAGAAGATGTCACCACGTGGAAAATTTTAAGTTTTAGAACTGTGTCATTTTTGATGTGTTTTTGTTTCGCTTGAAGTAAGAAGTGTGAACTTTCTCTTCTAGAGCACACTACTGAAGATCTACAATAGTGCAACCTAGTGCGGAGTCAAAGAACTATTTTGTTGGAGAAAATTTAATTTCAAGAGTTTGTTCTTTGTTAAATTTCTTTCTTAGTTTAAGTTGGCAATATTTCCCCCTTTCTTCCCCTTGTTATGAATGTATCCAATCCCGAAATTCTTCTATTTATTTCTGACCAATCTGGTGTATCTTCCCCCAACTTGTATCGGTTGCGGGGTCCTACCCAATAAAGAATTTGTGGGAGGGTGTTTTCTTTCCCCTAACGACTAGAACCTTCCGCGAGGGTATATAAACTGCTGATTTTAGGGTCTCCGGGCCACTTTTGTTCCATCTTTCAGTGTGTTAAGTACATAGCAGGGGGCGGGAAGCGCCTCTTTCTTCGGCAGCGGTCAACAACAAGGTAATGGCCGATTAATAACTTCTTTCTTTGCTAGCTCAGCAGTTTAACTTTCGGGGCGGGTTCTAAGTGTTCAACCATGTAACCTTTTCCTAAAATGTAAAAACAACTGGTATCTATTCTATTTTCAAACGACATATCGGGATAGAGAGTGCTTAACCCTCTCGAGCTCCCACTCACATCGTCTTGAGGTGAACTTATTTTTCTCAACCAATTCTTCCGTAATGTAATGTAAATTGCTATTAAGTCACCTCTGTAGTATGGTATTAGCCCTTGTATTAACGGCCTAGTGCCAAGTAGGTCTTAAGCAAAGTGTATTGGGAGTGCAAGTTCGCCTCCTCTCAAATTGTATTTTAGAGGTCACGCATTAACCTTCTTGTCATTTAACAGACCTCAGTAGGTTGGGTATTTTACCCCTGTGTATATGTCCTTGGAGGACAGCTTAAAGGTGGAGTTCGGAGTGGCCTATGATAGGCTTGTATTTTAGGGGGAAGTTACCCTTTCTTGAAAATTGTGTTTCTGCCTCAAGGAGGCTTTTGGGTGTAATTGGAAGCAAATATTTCTGGCATGTTTGGGGGTTTTCGGCCCCTTTGTTGTATGGTGTTCATTGTAAGGTTGGGCTCATTGCTCAAGAATTATGTTTCTGACTTTTGAAGCCCCAAATGGGGTACCTGTGTAAATGTATTTTTTTTCAATCGTGTTTTGGCTACTAAGTACCTGTTCTATTTGTTGTTACCTAATTTTGAAAAGAAAATATAACCTTGTTAAATTTTAAAATTAATTTCACTTTAGTAGCTTGAGACCTATTCACCACCCAGCACCTTCTTTCATGCATAACTACCACAAAACACGGTAACAATAATAATAATAATAATAATAATAATAATATCGTCCGTAAATTCACCTTTATTAAAGAATATTAAGCCTTTCAGCAAAAATGAAATGGCGTATGGCTTTTAGTGCCGGGAGTGTCCGAGGACATGCTCGGCTCGCCAGGTGCAGATCTTTTGATTTGACACCCGTAGGAGACCTGCGCGTCATGATGAGGGTGAAATGAGGATGAAGACAACAAATACACACAGCCCCCGTGCCAGCGAAATTATCCGATGATGGTTAAAATTCCTGACCCTGCCGGGAATCGAACCCGGGACTCCTGTGACCAAAGACCAGCACCCTAAACATTTAGCCATGGAGCCAGACTAGCCTTTCAGTGTTAAGTCTGAAAGCCTCTTAACTAAGCGCTTCTCCCCCCGCCCCGCAATGCTTTATTTGCTGCTAGCTGTGCGGCCTCATTTAGTTCCACACCTTTTATCATTAAGAAATAAAAGACTAAATCTAACTATTGCCAACTTGGTCTTATTCTACTTCTCTGACCCTCCATGGCCGAGTCCATTATTCTCCTAGGTAAGCCATCCTCCTTCATTCCCCTCACGTGACCCAGTCAGCGCTTTATGAGTAGAGTTTCAACGAACGAGCTCATTTCTAACTCAGATCTCCTGCCATCGTTTCCACCCTTTCGAACCAGCAATAATTCTCGTCAGGTAATGGCCACCTAAATTCGCTTTTTCCGTAGCTACCTCCGCAGACTTATCCGAGGGGAAGGTTGTCTTCATCCTCATGTAACAAAACCTTTATAAAATGTAAATTTTCTTCCGGCTAATGTAAATTTTCTTAAAGTCTTTAACTGTAAATCGGGGATAGAGTGTACCCTTTCGAGCTCCCCTTCATCTTGGTTTGAGGTGACTACGATTTGGTAACTGTTTTCTTTCCTGTAATGTATTCAAGTCACCTTAGTAGCTTGGGACTAGGCCTGTTAGGTTTTTAACATTTCATTATCTAGGAGCGCAAGTGTACGCCTCCATTCCTTTTGTGTTCGGGCCATTCATTTATCCTGTTATTTTTCGTCGAAGCTCCAGGTGGTTGGGTACTAGATAGCCCTGTGTAAATCGCCCCCAAAGAGGCCGGAGATTGTAAGGCTTTTGTAATGTTGCCTTAAGCGGGCTGGAAGAGATTTGTTAAATTTGGAGAACATGTAAGATCGGTAATATTGAGGAGTGCCACTGGAAGGCTAGAGATTGTAATTTTTGGAGCAAGTGCTCTTGAATTGGGGGATTTCTGCCCTTGCCTAAATTAATCCTCATTTTGTATTGTACATTTTGTAAACTTGATCCTGCAGCTCAGAACTGTAAATCTCGGGCTTGAATTCCAATCTGTAAAATGCACTAATCTTGGATTATCTGAGTCTTGTTTCAAGACTGCTTTTGTACCTGATATGTTGTTATGTTTACTAAGTGAAAATTTGTTAAGTTTGTTGTTTTGAAGAAATACAACCTTCAGTTCAAGTTTTAAAATATTTTGATATTGTAGATAGACCCATTTACCCCAGCACCTTTTTTCACCTCTTTCTACTCCACGGATACCTCCGTAACAATGCCATAAAACACCTCGCGGTATGAATTAAGGGGCCACACTCCGTGGTTCTGTTGAAATATTAACAGCCGCCCTTGGTACTATTCGAAGATGATTGTATCCTCCAACAGTATTGATTGTATCCTCCAACAGTATTCCACAAATATACCGCAGAATGGTAGCTAAACCTCTCTCTCACCTTCTAACCAACGAACAACCACAAGTTCACAGTAATGATGACGAAAATAGCATTATGATACTTCCCTGCTGGCAAGCAGCCAGAGACATTGTCATGCTGACCGGCAAGCTCGTTGTTGGTCTGCAAGGGTGTCCATCACTCAACGAAGAGCAAGAAACCCGCAGAAAATATTAATTTTCTCCGTCATTTGAAGAGTTAACGAAATTAAAGACAACAACAATTATTTAAAATGAAGGTACGTTTCACATATAGTCTACATATTTTATAGAAATTCAATAGTGCATAAGAAAATAGAAAATAACTCGTGTGATCTCCTCATAAAACCCCAGTCTATTCAGCGATTTTTAAATCATATGCATATCAAAACTTGTTCATGGATGAGTATGCTATGAAGTATGAAGTTTGATCGTGATACATCAAGCCGATTCTCCGTGATGGTGGAAGAAACGGACAAACGAAAAAAACAGAGAGGCAGAGAAACACGACAGATAAAAACAATTGATATGGTCTTGATTTGACCTAAAACGGATAAATATTCTGAAAATTGGCAAATAAACGGGATGATGGACAGCGGACCCCCTACACATTTATTTATACATATCACGGTTTTAGTACTCCTGTACTGATTATCTTCTGGTCATCTATTTTTAAACGTTGATATACAGATAATATTTGATTACCACAGTCCAGTCCTTTTCAGAATCCTATCACACTTGTTTTCGTACTGTGAACAGTCTATGTAACAACGGCAGGTTTGCAGGCTCTGCAGTAATGTTCGGATGTTTTAATTGATCATTCGATAAAGTTTAATTGCAACCCATGCCTTCGAATCAATTTTCGGCAGAATTATTGGCGGCCCCGCGGTGTAGGGGTAGATTCCCGGGTTGGATTCCAGACCAGGTTAGCGATTTTGACCTCAATCTGAGGGGAGGTTCGAGGTCACTCAGCCTACGAGATTACAATTGAGGAGCTAGCAGACGGTGAAATGGCGGCCCCGGTCTAGAAAGCCAAAAATAAAGGCCGAGGGGATTCGCACGTCACCTCGTAATCTACAGACCTTCGGGCAGAGCAGCGGTCGCTTGTTTGGCCATGGCCCTTCGGGCTGTTGTGCCATGGGGTTCGTTTTTGGCATAATTACTATTACCACAAAGTTTATATGTTCTAATTGATCGTTGTACCAGGTTGCATTGCAATATGTGTGGGTCAACCCAAACAATTGTCATATGTGAAGGTATGTGGTAAGATGTCAGGGTGGACCTATTTCAAATCACTTTAAGTGTCAGATTATTCGGTTTCATACGGCTCGTTTCCATCTCCCATTGGTTATGACAGCTAAATCTCTTGAGAGGTTTGGCGAAGTTCTGAACTTTATCATAGAAGGAAGCTTATTTCAAAGAAGTCTCTGCTCCCGATTCTCAGATGAGTGTGAGAAAGCACGGAGACCGTCGCGAACTACAATGATCTTCGTGTACTTAACCTCGATGGACAAGCAATTTTTTCCAGTAGCCCCGCAGACAGTAATTCTGAGGTTACACACTACCAGCCTTGGTTGCTTATTGCAAGTCTACGTGTGTCTGCACGTATGCAGGTGTATTAGAACACAATAACAGATATTATGCAACCTGCTAACTCTGCAATGTCATAAAAAGTAAGTCGGGGTGTTGAAGTTTCGTGCTCCAGTTGTTGTTGTGTAACATGTTACGTTCATACGTATCATATACCAGAAACAAGATTTGTTGAGCAGAAATCATTGGAAAAGTATCGTGTGAGCCTCTAGAGCCCAAAATTCAGGATTCCATGTCGGTGGAGGTAATCTGACTTTTTAAATGTAAAAAAAATCTATATATATAAAATAGCTTGTCCTGACTGACTGACTGACTGACTGACTGATTCATCATCGCCGAGCCAAAACTACTGGACATAAAGAAATGAAATTTTGGGGATATATTCACATTATGATGTAGGTGCTCGCTAAGAAAGGATTTTTGGATATTCCTTCAGTAAGGGGGTGAAAAGGGGGGGGTGAAATTTTAAAATGAGTGTATCTATATCTCAAAACTTTAAACGTTTATAGATGTGAAAATTGGTATTTAGAATCTTCTTTAAAAATAAGGAAACACGTATTTTTTTGTTTTCAGAAAATCCCAATACGAGGGGTGAAAAAGGGTGAAAATGGGGGGAAATAGGTTGAATGCCTTTAATCAGGATACCGGTACTTATATATCAGAAACTGAAGATATTACAGACCTCAAAATTGGTACTTTTGATCTCTTTTAAAAATAAAGAAACACGTATTTTTTTGTTTTTGGAAAATCCAATTAATGAGAGGGTGAAAAGGGGGTGAATTTTTAAAATGAGTGAATCTATATCTCGAAACTTTTAAAGTTTGCTGATGTAAAAATTGGTATTTAGAATCTTCATTAAAAATAAAGAAACATGTATTTTTTTGTTTTCGGAAAATCGCGATAGGATGAGTGAAAAGGGGTGAAAATGGGTTGAATGCCTTTAATGAGGCTACTTATATCTCAGAAACTGAAGATATTAGAGACCTGAAAATTGGTGTTTGGGATCTCCTTTAAAAATAAAAGAGCACTTATTTTTTTGTTTCTGGAAAACCCAATTAAGGGGGGTGAAAAGGGGGGTAATATTTTAAAATGAGTGTATCTACATCTCAAAACTTTTAAAGGTTATAGATGTAAAAATTGGTATTTAGAAACTCCTTTAAGAATAAAGAAACACGTATTTTTTTGTTTTCGGAAAATCTCAATAGGAGGAGTCAAAGGGGGTGAAAAATGGGTTGAATGCCTTTAATGAGGCACTTATATTTCAGAACCTGAAGATATTACAGACCTGAAAATTGGTGTTTGGGATCTGCTTTAAAAATAAAGAAACACGTATTTTTTTTGTTTGTGGAAAATACAATTAATGGGGGTGGGGGTGAAAAGGGGGTGATTTTTAAAATGAGTGCATCTATATCTCAAAACTTTTAAAGTTTATAGATGTTAAAATTGGTATTTAGAATCCTTTAAAAATAAAGAAACACGTATTCTTTTTTTTTCGGAAAATCCCAATAGGAAAGGTGTAAAAGGGTGAAAAATGGGTTGAATTCCTTTAATGAGGCTACTTATATTTCAGAACCTGAAGATATTACAGACCTGAAAATTTGTATTTTGGATCTACTTTAAAAGTAAAGAAACACGTATTTTTTCGTTTTAGGAAAATCCAAATATTGGGGGGTGAAAAGGGGGGGGGGTGAATTTTTTAAAATGAGTGCGTCTACATCTTAAAACTTTAAAATTTACAGATGTAAAAATTGGTAGTTAGAATCTCCTCTAAAAATAAAGGAACACGTATTTTTTCTTTCCTGTAAATCCTAATAGGAGGGGTGTCAAAGGGGTGAAAAATGGGTTGAATACCTTTAACGGGGATACATATATCTCAGAAACCAAAGAAATTACAGAACTGAAAATTTGTATATGGGATCTCCTTTAAAAATAAAGAAACACGTAATTCTTAGTTTTTGGGAAATCCAATTAATGGCGGTTAAACAGGAGAACAAATTGGGGTGAATTTTTTGAAAGACTATATCTACAGAATATCTTGGAAACGTAAAATGTTACAGACGTAAAAAGTGGGTGTTTGGAATCCCCTGTAAATGTAAATAAACATAGGTGATTTGTTTTTGGAAACTCCACTTAAGGGGAACTCAAAAGGGGTGAAATTTTAAAATGAGAATTTTTACAGTATATCTAAAAGAAACTTAACATGTTACAGAAGTGAAGGTATTTTTTATCTCTATTAAACATAAAGAAACGTGTGTTTTTAGTTTTCGGAAATACCACTTGGGTGGAGCGGGGTGGTAAAAGTGACTGAAAATGGTGTTGAATTCTTTTAATTAGGCTACTGATATCACAAAAATGAAGACGTTACAGACGTGAAATTTGATATTTGCAATCTGCTTTAAAAGTAAAGAAACAAGTATTCTCGGAAAATCCAATGAAGGGGGTGGGGGGGAAGAATTGAAAAATTAAGTGGCTTAATTGTATGAGAATACATACATCTAATAAAAACTAAAGTCGTTACAGACGTGAAAATTCGTATTTGGATCTCCTTTAAAAACAAAGAAAAGCGCGTTTTGGTGGGGAAACCATCTTGGAGGGCGGGAGTGTAAAGGAGTTGAATTCCTTTCATGAGGACACATAAATCAAAAACTGAAGAAGTTAGAGTCGTGATCACTGGTATTTAAGAAGATCCTTTACTATTAAAGAAACAAGTATTTTTTGCGGGAAAGTTCACTTAGGGGGGGGGGGGAGTATTGTGATATGAAGTGCAGAAAGTAAATTATTTTTATTGGGATGCTTATATCTCAAAACTGAAGGTAATAGACGTGAACATTGGTGTTTGGAATCTCCCTTAAACATAAAGAAACAAGCATTCTTTAAATTTTTGGGCCGGGCTGAGTGGCTCAGACGGTTTAAGGCGCTGGCCTTCTAACCCCAACTTGGCAGGTTCGATCCTGGCTCAGTCCGGTGGTATTTGAAGGTGCTCAAATACGACAGCCCCGTGTCGGTAGATTTACTGGCACGTAAAAGAACTCCAGCGGGACAAAATTCCGGCACCTCGGCATCTCCGAAGACCGTAAAAGTAGTTAGTGGGACATAAAGCAAATAACATTATTATTATTATTATTATTATTATTATTATTATTATTATTATTATTATTATTATTATTATTATTATTAAATTTTTGGGGGGGTTGGCAGTAAATAAACTTAACGGTGGTGGGGTGTAGAAGTAGGCGAGACCAATTGATTTTTAGCTGTTATTAATGTACTTATAAGGATCCTCCGTTGCTCAGGCGGCAGCGCGCCGGCCTCTCACAGCTGGGTTCTGTGGTTCAAATCCCGGTCACTCCACATGACATTCGTGCTGGACAAAACGGTGGCGGGACAAGTTTTTCTCCGGATACTCCGGTTTTCCCTGAGCCTAGCCCGGGAAGTACAAAATCGATTGCTGGAAAGGAAGATTGAAAAATGGGAGGAAACGTGTCGTAAAATAATAGAAAACCAGTCAGATCGGGAATTTTGGTGGATTCTTGCAGAAAACGAGTCAGATCGTGAATTTCGTCGGATTATATATCTAAAACAATAAGCATTCAATTATAAATTTCAGTATAATACCGTAGCGAAGCACGGGTATCTTGCTAGTCTATATATATAAA
Organism: Anabrus simplex; assembly: GCF_040414725.1. Lineage (NCBI taxonomy): Eukaryota > Metazoa > Arthropoda > Insecta > Orthoptera > Tettigoniidae > Anabrus > Anabrus simplex. The sequence continues at coordinate 1,291,049,706 of NC_090265.1, forward strand.
ATAACTTGTCCTGACTGACTGACTGATTCATCATCGCCGAGCCAAAACTACTGGACATAAAGAGATGAAATTTTGGCGATATATTCATATTAAGACGTAGGTGCTCGCTAAGAGAGGATTTTTGGATATTCCTTCGCTAAGGGGGTGAAAACGGGGGTGAAATTTTAAAATGAGTTGCTCTATATCTCAAAACTTTAAAAGTTTACAGATGTAAAAAATTGGTATTTAGAATCTTCTTTAAAAATAAGGAAACACGTATTTTTTTGTTTTCAGAAAATCCCAATAGGAGGGGTGAAAAAGGGTGAAAATGGGGAAAAATGGGTTGAATGCCTTTAATCAGGATACCGGTACCTATATCTCAGAAGCTGACGATATTACAGACCTGAAAATTGGTACTTTTGATCTCTTTTAAAAATAAAGAAACACGTAATTTTTTGTTTTTGGAAAATCCAATTAATGGGAGGGTGAAAAGGGGGTGAATTTTTAAAATGAGTGAATCTATATCTCCAAACTTTTAAAGTTTGCAGATGTAAAAATTGGTATTTAGAACCTTCATTAAAAATAAAGGAACACGTATTTTTTTGTTTTCGGAAAATCGCAATAGGAGGAGTGAAAAGGGGTGGAAAATGGGTTGAATGCCTTTAATGAGGTTACTTATATCTCAGAAACTGAAGATATTACAGACCTGAAAATCGGTGTTTGGGATCTCCTTTAAAAATAAAGAAACAAGTATTTTTTTTGTTTCTGGAAAATCCAATTAAGGGAGGGGGTGAAAACGGGGTAATATTTTAAAATGAGTGTATCGATATCTCAAAACTTTTAAAGGTTATAGATGTGAAAATTGGTATTTAGAATCTCCTTTAAAAATAAAGCAACATGTATATTTTGTTTTCGGAAAATCCAATTAATGGCGGTTAAACAGGAGTGACAAATTGGGTGAATTTTTGAAAGACTATATCTACAGAATATCTTGGAAAAGTAAAATGTTACAGACGTAAAAAGTGGGTGTTTGTAATCTCCTGTAAATCTAAAGAAACATAGGTGATTTGTGTTTGGAAACTCCACTTAAGGGAAACTCAAAAGGGGTGAAATTTTAAAATGAAAATTTTTACAGTTTATCTCAAAAAACTTAACATGTTACAGAAGTGAAAAGTGGTATTTTTTATCTCTATTAAACATAAAGAAACGTGTGCTTTTAGCTTTCGGAAATACCACTTGGGTGGAGGGGAGGGGTAAAAGTGACTGAAAAAGGTATTGAATTCTTTTAATTAGGCTACTGATATCTCAAAAATGAAGATGTTACAGACGTGAAATTTGATAATAGCAATCTGCTTTAAAAATAAAGAAACACGTATTCTCGGAAAATCCAATGAAGGGGGGGGGGGGTGAAAGAATTGAAAAATTAATTGAATTAATTGAATGAGAATACATACATCTAATAAAAACTAAAGTTGTTACAGACGTCAAAATTCGTATTTGGATCTCCTTTAAAAACAAAGAAAAACGCGTTTTGGGCGGAAACCATCTTGGAGGGCGGGAGTGTAAAGGAGTTGAATTCCTTCATGAGGACACATAAATCAAAAACTGAAGAAGTTAGAGTCGTGATAATTGGTATTTAGAAGATCCTTTACTATTAAAGAAACAAGTATTTTTTGCGGGAAAATTCACTTGGGGGGGGGGGGGGGAGTAGTGTGAAATGAAGTGAAAAAAGAAAATTATTTTTATGGGGATACTTATATCTCAAAACTGAAGGTAATAGACGTGAACATTGGTGTTTGAAATCTTCTTTAAACATAAGAAACAAGCCTTCTTTTTTTTTTGGTGGGGCGGGGGGTGAGCCGGTAAATAAACTTAACGGCGGTGGGGTGTAGAAGGAGGTGAGACCAATTGATTTTACTGTTCTTAATGTACTTATAAGGATCCTCGGCAGCGCGCCGGCCTCTCACAGCTGGGTTCCGCGGTTCAAATCCCGTTCACTCCATGTGACATTCGTGCTGGACAAAACGGAGGCGGGACAGGTTTTTCTCCGGATACTCCGGTTTTCTTGTCATCATCCATTCCAGCAACACATAATAATAATAATAATAATAATAATAATAATAATAATAATAATAATAATAATAATAATAATAATAATGTTCCGGACCGTCGTCAAATGTGCGGACCGCGCTGGAAACGGCTCCTGGACGGGTAATGACTAAGAATGCAGTCCGGCCGCGGGTTCAGTGCCTTCTAGGCACCCAATATGACACCACGCCGGATCTCCTGAAGGATTTTATCCATATTAAAAATGATTATAGGAAAAGATGGCAAAGATTTACGGACCCAACTGACCGGGAGGAATACCTGAGCCTAGCCCGGGAAGTACGAAATCGATTGCTGGAAAAGAAGATTGAAAAATGGGAGGAAACATGCCGTAATCTAATAGAAAACGAGTCAGATCGGGAATTTTGGTGGGTTCTCGCAGAAAACGAGTCAGACCGCGAATTTCGGCGGATTATATATCTAAAACAATAAGCATTCAATTATAAATTTCAGTATAATACCGTAGCGAAGCACGGGTATCTTGCTAGTATATATATATATATATATATATATATAAAAGAAAAGTCACTTGAGACTTCGCGTCATGCGATATCGACACGTAAAAGACCTCTAGTGATAAATTTGGTGTTTACCCGACAAATGTGATTCAAAACGCGTAACAGGTTACGAAATACCAATGCAGCTATAAAATAGCTTCAAATTATGAAGGAGTGAAAGTAGACACGCAGGTAACCTAATCAAAATGCTTGCACGCGGAAGTTTAGGGTATAATAATAATAACGTAATAATAATAATAATAATAATAATAATAATAATAATAATAATAATACATTTTTCTAGTTTCTTTTATGAAAATATTTGAAAATGGGAAAAGTATAGTAATTTTAGAGAATTGTGGCATTAAATCTATTTGTAGAATAACTTACTGTATCTGGTTTTTTTCCAGACTGGAAGTTGCTATTACATATCATCGCTGCTGTGCTAAAACCACGAATGTGACAAAGCTCTTCCCATCCACAATTTCCCTTAATTAAAGCTAGTTACGCCTCCCAGCCTTCCTATGAGGCACTGTTAAGGGAAATGAACCTTAAATATATCATACTCTAGGAGTGGGTAAATGTCACGCAAAGGTACATTCCTACAGTGCTGTACAATAAGGTTCATTTTCCTTTACACATGCGCATCTCAACGAAAATTGTTCTGATGGACTGCATATCAATATGTGGCTGAGAGGCGTGAGCCGTCTTAAGGAAAATAATGAATAGAAAAAGCATTGCCACATTCGCGGTCATGGCACAGCAATGACGATATCACTCTGCCAAACCGTCCGGCTCCAAGGCTAAATGGTTAACGTGCTGGCCTTTGGTCACAGGGTCCCGGGTTCGATTCCCGGCAGGGTCGGGGAATTTAACCATCATTGGTTGATTTCTCTGGGACTGGGGCTGGTTTTTTGTCGTCTTCATCATCATTTCATCCTCATCACGACGCGCAGGTCGCCCACCAGCATCAAATCAAAAGACCTGCACCTGGCGAGCCGAAAATATCCTCGGACACTCCCGGCACTAAAAGCCATGCGCCATTTCATTTCATTTACTCTGCCAAACCCACTTAAATGCATTCACCAACAGGCCCGATGTGCAACATTTTCACACGATTATTAACAGGGACTGACTGTGTAATAAGTAGCATTACTAGCATCGCTCTCACTTCAGCCACTTTCATATCGTCAAAGCCAAGGATGATAATGAGACAGATAATTGAATATAAAAAAATTGTCCCAGCTCACAACAGTAAACACCGTCTATCAAACTGTTTATATGTTAATCGATTTATCATTTACTATTAAAGGTCTACATCGTACTTGTATAGCATTGTGACCCAAGGAGTTCATTTTCAATTTGTATGACGTGAAATTTTGTGATTAGCGCAATGAATCGTTTTTCATTCACCCGCTTATGAAAATCCACAGCCTGTTTCCAGTCATACCACCGGGTCAGGAAATGGAATGAATGGAGGATTGGAATGGCGCCGGCTGCCAAAGCCTGTCGCATTCCTCTGGGGTAATGATTAATGCCTGAAGGATGAAATGAAATGATATTGGAGAGTGTTGCTGGAATCAATGATGACAGCAAAAACAGGAGTATCCGTAGAAAAACCTGTCCCACTTCCGCTTTGTACAGCACAAATCTCACATGGAATGACCGGGATTTGAACCACGGAACGGAGCGGTGAGGGGCCGGCGCGTTGCCGGCTGAGTCACGGAGGCTTACTATTCTCCGCTTATAGTGCTAGTAAAATGGCTGCTTTAATTATTCTGATAACTCTGACGATGACGACTTTGTACGTTGCAGCCCCTCATTCTTATAGTTTATCTTCCTTTTCATAGACAAAATGTTTCCGCAGCACCTAAAGGTAAACTTTCCATCATGCTACCGTCTATTAACAGCTAACTAGACGTTGTGTAGTTCTTTCAACGACTTTAGTGTCCGACTCGTTGGCTGAATGCTGAGCGTACTGGCCTTCGGTTCAGAGGGTCCCGGGTTCAATTCCCGGCTGGGGCGGGGACTTCAACTTTCATTAGTTAATTCCAATGAGCCGGGGGCTGGGTGTTTGTGCTGTCACAACTCACATACCACAATAATGCTACCGTCTATTAACAGCTAACTAGACGTTGTGTAGTTCTTTCAACGACTTTAGTGTCCGACTCGTTGGCTGAATGCTGAGCGTACTGGCCTTCGGTTCAGAGGGTCCCGGGTTCAATTCCCGGCTGGGACGGGGACTTCAACTTTCATTAGTTAATTCCAATGAGCCGGGGGCTGGGTGTTTGTGCTGTCACAATTCACATACCACAATAACACTATCATCCAACATAATAACACTCAGTTACCTGCACATGGCAGATGCCACCCATCCTCATCGGAGGGTCTGCCTTACAAGGGCTGCACCCGGTTAGAAATAGCCACACGAAATTAAACATTTTCAACGAATTCAGAGTCCGGCTCCGCGGATAAATTATTAGCGTGCTGGCTTTTGGTTCAAGAGCTTCGGTTTCGATTCACGGCCGGGTCGGGGATTTTAAACTTAATTGGTAAATTCCGATGGTTCGCAGTTGTTCATCCGTGCCGTCTTCAGAATAAAAATTCATCATAAGTAGGGCCCAATTCTCACAGACGCGCAGGTCACCTATCAGGCGGCAACTCGAAGGACTTGCACAAGCCCTCTCAGGAGACCACACGCTATTATTATTATTATTATTATTATTATTATTATTATTATTATTATTATTATCATTAACGATTTAAGTGTTTTCCTGACCTCAAAGTGAGATGAGTTCGTGGTCAGTGTTGGCCACACTGCCCGCATCTCTGTTATTAGAAATCAAGTAAGGGTTGATTCTACACAGTACTACAAAAGCTGGAAATTAACATTGCAGGAAGTGTTTTTATGAAATTAAAAATCTTGTGTGCAACCGCGATCTCTAATAGTGTACTCGTTGGATTGTCACGAAGTGTTACGTTCCATCTACATGCCTTTGAAATGTGAATGTATCGCAGAATGCTCAAGATCGCATGGATAGACCGCCTCATCAACGAAATCGTGTGAGGTTATCACCCTATGAAGATGCAGGAAAGCAGCGTATTTCGGCCACATTTTGGGAAGCGATAAATACGCCGTAATGAAATGAAATGTCGTATGGCTTTTAGTGCCGGGATATCTCAGGACATGTTCGGCTCGCCAGGTGCAGGTCCTTCTATTTGACTCCCGTAGGCAACCTGCGCGTCGTGATGAGGATGAAATGATGATGAAGACAACACATACACCCAGCCCCCGTGCCATTGGAATTAACCAATTAAGATCAAAATCCCCGACCCGGCCGGGAATCGACCCTGGGACCGTCTGAACCGAAGGCCAGTACGCTGACCGTTCAGCCAACGATGAATACGCCGTGATACAGTTGATCACAGAAGGCAAGACAGGAGAGAAACGTGAACATGCGTGGAAATTATCCCCGGCTTGGAACCTCCGACAGTGGTTCGATATCCGAGATATAACTCTGATACGGGCAGCACGAAATACGTAAACTTACTCCATTGTGGTTGCCAACCGTTTGTGTGGAGAGTGAACTAGAAGGAGAATAAAAAGAAGAAGGAAACTCTCGATTTCCCAGTTCTCTCTAGGGAGGAACCAAACCGAACCCCGTGCGCAAAAGCCCCGAAGGGCCATGGCGTACAAAGCGACCGCTGCTCTGCCCGAAGGTCTGCAGGTTACAAGGTGATGTGTGGTTAGCACGACGAATTCTCTCGGTCCTTATTCTTGGCTTTCTAGATCGGGGCTGCTATCTCACCGTCAGATAGCTCCTCAATTGTAATCACGTAGGCTGAGTAGATCTCGAACCAGCCCTCAGATCCAGTCAAAAACTCCTGACTTGGCCGGGAATCGAGCCCGGGGCCTCCAGGCCGACCTCTCGGAGGGAAGGACCTTAATATTACCTACCTATAGACAGTTAGTTTCCACCATGTATTCTTGAGATCTGAGCATGTACAGACCGCTGATTTCGTAAAGCCTTGCTCTGAAAGGAAAGGTGAATTATTTAGCCATAAATGCGTTACAGTTGCAGAGTCAGCACGTTTAAATTGTTCACTTCGTACAGAAGTCCAACCGAACTGGCTATTTTCGCCCCGCCCTTTGCTGAACTCTGCAGTAGCGAGGTGAAAGTAACCTGTCACTAACTCATGACACTGTCAACGGTACCAAATTTATGTGTAGCTACTTGCTACAACATTTCCGATCGCAGATAGTCGCTCAGTATGCTAACCGCTATCTACCTTCCCTGTTTGTTAACAACTAGAAAGGGAAAGTGCTAGGATTGTTGTGTCTTGTTCCTTTTCTTTTGTAGAATGTGCATTCAACTAATTTGATCGTGCCGCTCACACTTACACAATGTAATTGGCTGTCGTGTAACCTAAATGTACAAGGCAGCTTTACCTTGAGGTCACTTGTCGCCGCGGGCTCCGCTGATAGTCTTTGGTTCGATATTTTGTCGTAGTTAGAGAATCTCACGAAATAAATTTACTTGAAATGCAGCCATTGGCCCATTGTAATAACATTTTAATAACATTTACTTATGCACTATTTATTTATTATTTATTTATTTATTCATACATTTATTAACTTATTTATTTATACATTCATTTATTATTCTGTTATTGCTGAGCGGTGTAATTACTTTTTAATTAATCAAAAACTCACACTAAGTCTTCTACAGATTGCAGAGTCAGCACGTTTAAATTGTTCACTTCGTACAGAAGTCCAACCGAACTGATTTCCTGAGATGTAATATTAACTGTGTTTACATATCACCAAATTCACAACTTCCAACGCACTGAGATATAGTATCACTAATTGAGTTTTAAGGAAAATAGTTCTGATGGACTGCGTTTCTACTGTATATGAGACTGGGAGACGTGACCATTCTTAAGGGAAATAATGGATAGGAAGAACATTGTGGGATACCAGGTTTTGCTCACGCAGCGGCGATAAGGAAATATTGTCCTAAGGAGAGAAAGAAACCTCATACCTTTCGTTAAAGATCAGTTACTTATCCCCAGCGATAATTCCTCAGATTTCCTCTTTTGTCACTGTTGGCGCATAAAGTAGCATATACCTATTGATCGATATTGATCCAACATTTTTATCATATTTATGAAATAATGGCTTCTTGAAAGTATTAGCTTAGCATTTAAACTAAGGCAAAGTACTAAAAAAAAGAAGCATAACGACGGCTTACTTCTAAAACCTCGTATCTCGCAATGATTTTTCTACCCATTATTTTCCTTAAGACTGGTCACGCCTCCCAGCCACATATTGATATGCAGCCCAACAGAACGATTTTCGTTGCGTTCATTTTCCTGTGCTAATGTGTAAAGGAAATTGAAACTTAAATGCATTATACTGTAGGAGTGCGTAAATACGTGATGAAAACAACATCCCTAATATACAGTATGGTAAGGTCCATTTTCCTTTACACATCGGCATAGGAAATTGTTCACAATGAAAATTGTTCTGATGGACTGCGACTCCAAATGTGGCCGCGAGGCGTTGCCAGCCTTAAGGAAAATAATGCGTAGGAAGTGCATCGGGACATACGACGTTTTAGAAGTAAGCCGACGATAATATTTGCCATTTCGTGCAATTCACTTCAGTTGTTCTTTATAATGAAAGCATTGTCAGATTTTTGTCTCTGGTTTGTTAACCTAGGTATACAGAAGCACCGAGCAAGTAGTCGCTTGGTTTGGGTAACGTAGCTATCAGCTTGCATTCGGGAGATAATGGGTTCAAACCCCACTTTTGGCAGCCCTGAAGATAACATTCCGTGGTTCCCGGTTCGCACCAGGTAAATGCTGGGGTGTACCTTAATTAAGGCCAGGGTCGCTTCTTCACTCCCAGCCCTTCCCCTTCCCATCGTCACCATAAGACCTACCCGTGTGGGTGCAGCGTTAAGGAAACTGTAAAAGAAAGAGGAAAAAAGTAAAGAAGCAATAGTATGTAAGACTTCTTCAAGGTAGCGTGAGAAAATGCCAACATAACAGTACAACTGCCTGTCTCTTTTAAACCGCTGTAAAATATTATCATTATAATTCACTATACTACGCATACTAGGTTTAATTATGAACAGAACTCCAGGGACCATAGTCCTGTATGTATTAGTAATTGAAATTGACTGTCGTGTTAATTTTTCCTATATTAATATTATATCTTTAGGGAAATATAGCTCATAACCTGAAATACCACATAGCGGATTTTCTAGGCGCAAGGACAATTTGAGTATCAAGCCCTGGATTAATACGTTTTCCGTTTGTTAAAATAGAGCATAAGTGAGCTTTTACGTAACATCGATTTTAAACAGTCGGCCGATACTTTTCAGAAGCGAAATAACATCCTAAAACTACAGTCAATATCATACCAACAGTTCTTTTCACTGCGATTTTACCACCAACATCAGTAGGCGTGGATGTCAGTTGCAAGAAAATAATACCATTTTCAATACAAAACTGACTAATGATTTATGAATTTGAAAGGTCATTGTATTAAATGTGAAAGGGCTGAAATTATTATATGTGGATGGAGTTGGGGGAAGTTATGCTGTACACACTTTTTGTGGACTGTAACTAATGTCATTACTGCAATGTCAATATACTTGATAAATCGCATTTGGAGATGACTTATGAATACAATGAAATATACATTCAGGTAATAACTTCGATTACTTCTTATTAGCAAAAACTCTTATTCCCACCAGAACATTCTTTTAGCTCATCCGTGGGTGCTGGGAACGGTGTTCAACCAGCCTTCAGAAACCTAGGAATGACATTTCTGATCGAGAGGAAAGGGAAAAGAAGAAAGAGAGAATTTTTACATTTCTATTAATGAATTAATAGTTTATTTCTTGATCAGGAGACTTTATTTCAGTTATAGACTTTTTTAAACGTCAACTCATTCCTCCACCAACGTGCACATGACAGGCTAAACTGCAGGATTCAGTAATTTTGCACGAGAGTACAATTTGATAGGAACAAATGAAGTCTGTGTAATTCCACTTCAAGACTTCCAACTAGTCGCCATGTAGTAAGTCTACCTGCTGTAATGTGATAGAGGTGCGAGGTGGGAAGACATTATCTCAACACTTTTCGTCCGTGATTTGAATAATAATGTTTCCGAGACGAGTATCGTTAACACAACGAGATCCTTTACTGTTTACAGCTAACAAATGTAATTCCTGTCTAGTGAATGAATCATTATCCAATACCTGCTGAACGAGCCTATTTCAAAACGTAACAATTCGTTACTCTTCGGGCAAAAGGGCATATCTCCCAGTGCACTTCCTACCCATTATTTTACTTAAAACTGGTCACGCCTCCCAGCCACATATGCATATATTTAGTCCATCAGAACAATATTCGTTTTGTTCATTTTAGTATGCTTTCGTGTAAAGGAAAATGAATCTTCGATGGCTTACTTCTAAAACCTCGTATCTCACAATGCTTTTTCTACCCATTATTTTCCTTAAGACTGGTCACGCCTCCCAGCCACATATTGATATGTAGCCCATCAGAACAATTTTCATTGTGTTCACTTTCCTGTGCTGATGTGTAAAGGAAAATGAACCTTAAATGCATTACACTGTAGGAGTGAGTAAATACGTGATCAAAACAACATTCCTACTATACAGTATGGTAAGGTCCATTTTCCTTTACACATCGGCATAGGAAATTGATCACAATGAAAATTGTTCTGATGGACTGCATATCCATATGTGGCCGGGAGGCGTGGCCAGCCTTAAGGAAAATAATGCGTAGGAAGTGCATCGGGACATACGATGTTTTAGAAGTAAGCCAACGTCTTACCGTACCGCACTCTGGGGATGTATGTTTTCATGACTTATTTACGCACTCCTACATTATAATGTACTTCATTTTCCTTTACACGTTAGCATACGAAAATGATGGACTGCATATCTATATTTGGCTGGGAGGTTTGACCAGTCTTATGGAAAATAATAGATAGATAGATAGAGTATTGTGAGATAGACCATTTGACCGAACAGCAACGAATATTAACGTAATGCATTATACGAATTCTTCCCGAATTAGTCATCATATCGTCCCTGTTCTGTCAAAACGCCAAATATTACAATGCTCTTCCTATCCATTATTTCCCTTAAGACTGGTCACGCCTTCCTGCCACATATTGATATTCGGTCCATCAGAACAATTTCCGTTGAGTTCATTTTCCTATGTGCGTGTGTAAAGGAAAATGAACCTTACTGCACCGTACTGAAGGAATGTATGTTTGCATGACATTTACCCACTCCTAGAGTGTGATGTATTTAAGGTTCATTTTCGTTTACACACCCGCATAGGAAAATGAACTCAAAGAAAATTGTTCTGTTGGTCCGCATATCAATATATAGCTGGAAGGCGTGACCAGTCTTAAGGGAAATAATGGATAGGAAGAGCATTGTAACATTCGCCGTTTTGGCAGAACAGAGACGATATTTCGAACAGCACTGCGTTAACAGAACTTGATATTCTTTTATATTATGTTTAGACCCTCTCTCCACTTTATATACATGTAATAACCGCACATTATTTGCATTATTTGTTCTTTCTTTTTCAAGAGCTAAAGCTTAAACGTTCCGTTAAAATTAGTGTATTTTAAATACAACTTAGTTATGGGAATACATTCAAAAGCTTTCACTTCGGACCTATGCCATTTATCGACTGTAAAATTTGTTTAGATTCTCCTCTTTTATTGCTGAAATTCGATGAATATTGCTCTTAGCAGATTCACAATTTTTCTCTCCAAACGATTTATTATATTTCGAGCGGCATGGAGTTCACAAAATCTGACATTCTTTAAGTTATGATTGTGTGTCAACTTTGTGATCTGGATATAGTATGCGAGAACTGCATATTATTAAGGGCTCTATTACACATGGAAACTTGTTGCATGCAACTAGTTGCCAGCCAGTTGACGGCGTTCGTACCAGCGCACTGTTGTTCCAACTAACTGCTGCAGTTGTCGAAATCATTTCATTACACTCCTCCATGGGTTTAATTCTGCACCCTAGTTTGAATATTCATCCATTCTTCTGTCCTACAAGGCTAGATATTTCTCTAACCCAACGTATCATCTTTCCCGTATTCACTTTCACATCAATTAACTTCGTTAGGTTTATTATAATCTGATCCCTGTTGTTTCTTTTATTATGGTTTTCCACTCCCTTCTTCTGCCTGTTTCCATCCATTTTCATTATCCCGTCCTTTCCACAGTTGAAAAACACACACACACACGCATATATTATTATGCGCAAACAAACACACAGTTCGTATTCATAGCTGCTTGAGGTTTTGTTTGGCAGGTATCTGAGCCATTTACATTGCGCATGAATTGCAACTGTTTTGCGTAGAATAATAGGTTACATTTAAAATAGTGCTCCAGCTCAGTTGCGGCCAGTTGCGCGAGCAGTTTCCTGGCGTCCCGCAACTAGTTAGCAACCATATAACTGCATTTTCCTCGTGTTCTCTTCTGTTTTTGTTTTTGCTATTTGTTTAAACGTCGCACGAATACATCGACAGTTTTCGGCGACGCAAGGATGTGAATGGGCTGGCTGGGATTGGGAAGGAAGTGGCCGTGGCCATAATCATGTTACGGCCCCAACATTTGCCCGGTGTCAAAATGGGAAACTAAGGAAAACCATCTTCATGGCTACCGACAGTGGCATTCGAACCCACCATCGCCCGAATGCTAGCTTACAGCTACGCGACCCTGACCCCATGGCCAACTCGCTCGGTCAGTTGCCTCGAGTAATAACTTTCATTTAAATTGATTCTCCAGAACATTTTCGTTAAGTAATAACATGCAACATTAGTTATGATACGCGGATTCTGCTACCACCTCCACTTCCGGCCCCGTGCAGGAGGCCTCCACCTAATTAACTGTACTGACAAAGAGTGCATGCTTAACCCCACGAGACCTCACCGGGGCGGTTGGCTAAGAGAGTGCTCTTAACCTTACATGATCTTACGCTGGCTAAATGTTTAGGCTTAAACTTACAGACTTCGGGTTCTAGGCTAGACTTAAGGGTCTTAACCTTACAGACCCAAGTTCGATGCCAAAAAGTGCAAGCTTACCCTAACAGCCAACGTGATTATGGCTAAGAGGCTAAGCTTAACCTAGCAGGCATGACGTGTCTAGACTTAACCTCGCAGACCCCAAGCCTAAGAGCGTTAGCCTTGCAGACCCAAGTTCGATGCCGAGGCTAACCGCATAACAGTGTAGGCTTAACTTTAGATGACGTTAAAGAGCGTTAGCCGTAGGGACCCTAGTTCGAAGCACGTGTCCAAGCTTAACCCCTTAGATCCCGCCTTCGACCCTAGACCTAAGGGCGTTAACTTTACAGACCTAAGTTCAATGCCAAGGCTAACAGCATAACAGTGTAGGCTTAAGCTGACGCTGACCAGGCGTTAACCTAACCGGTTGCCCTTCCTTACACCAGATCGGGCATAACATTACAACCTAGCTAATTGTGCAGGCTTAGCCTCACGCTCACCAGGCGTTAACCTATTCGTTTGCCTAGGGTCGAACCCGCGGTTTGTAAGGTTAAGCCTGGACATGTAGCCAGCGTAAGGTCATGTAAGGTTAAGAGCACGCTCTTAGCCAACCACTCTAGTGAGGTCATGTGAGATTAAGCATGTACTCTTAAGCAGCACTGTAAAAGACGTGGAGGCCTCGCCCAGGGGGCCGGAGGTGGAAGTGGTAGCAGAACCCGTGTATTATAACTGCTTGCAACATGTTTCCCTGTGTCATAGGGCCTAAATAGTAAATAATTTTAACTCTTTCAATCTGTAGGTACTAAATACTGCATGAAATTATTTTAAAGACGTCGAGTTGCCGGAATGTTGTCCCGCTGGAGTTCTTTTACGTACCAGTAAATCTACCGACACGTATTTGGACCCCGCCAACTGCTGCGCGGATCGAACTTACTAATTTGGGCTCAGACGGCCAACGCTCTACCGTCCGAGCTACTCCGTCTTGCAGAACATTTATGAGTTGTAATCTTAAAAATATATTGAAGGCTACCATTACACAGTTCAAGAATAGTTTTTGCCTTTCCACGCAGATTGCAAAATCTATGAAGGTTAGGTAAGAAATTCAAACTAATTGAAACTTAAATCGACTAAAGATATAAATATTGAATGGGATGATAAGAAAACATACTGCTTATAATGGGACGTAAAAGTATATCTGAGAAATCGTAAATTGGAGTGCAAATAAGAACGTTGCGGTAAATTTACCTTATACACATAATTATACGAATTATCTTGGAAGTGACTGATGGTCAAAGAGTTATCGAGGTCCATCAGCTCACAAATTGTTGCGCAGTGTGCTAGGTGAACACTTAAACTGTTGACATCTGGCCTCAGATATTGATAGTTTGACGAATTATTTGGATACTTATCACATGAAAGCCTCATTCTTCCTTTAATGCTAAGCGAAAACGATGACTGAAGGAAAATATTAATATTCGTCACTAATAACCTACCCCGAAATATATCAAGCATGCTTTTTTTTAATGGTACTGGTGCTTTTAATAACGAAAATACGAAAAGTGAGAACCCCCTTCAATATAATATAATTTCGTGTGGCTATTTCTAGCCGAGTGCAGCCCTTGTAAGGCAGACTCTCCGATGAGGGTTGGTGGCATCTGCCATGTGTAGGTAACTGCGTGTTATTGTGGTGGAGGATAGTGTTATGTGTGGTGTGTGAGTTGCAGGGATGTTGGGGACAGCACAAACACCCAGCCCCCGGGCCATTGGAATTAACCAATGAAGGTTAAAATCCCCGACTCGGCCGGGAATCGAACCCGGGACCCTCTGAACCGAAGGCCAGTACGCTGACCATTCAGCCAACGAGTCGGACACCCCCTTCAATTTTGAGTAAAGTTAGAGGGCACTTCAAACGATGCCGAAAAAGTGGATGAAGCTTTCACCATTGAATGGCGTTGTGAACTATTGTAACTTAACAGATCTGGTACCAATACTTTCACGTAATATATAAATAACTATTTTCTCAAACCTTTTTTCCAAGTGACGTTTCTTGGAGTTTTTGGATACATTAAATGTACATTATGTATTTCAAGTGAGTTGTAATGAAGAAAAACTGCACCATAGTATGTGTTATGTATTACTTTCATTGTACTTAGATTTGTAGCAGTTGCTAATATTTTCTATCGCAAATAATAACGGTTTAAGAGACGCTCCCACATTTTCAAAAACACAATCATAGTTTTTGTCATGTTCCAACGCCGATCACATACAAACTTTTCTATTGACTCCACAATGGCTGTAATGAATTATTTGGTACATCGATGGCCTAGAATGAAAACCTCGTATCTCACAAAGTTCTTCCTATCCAGACTGGTTACGCCTCCCAGCCACGCATGAATATGCAGTCCATCAGAACAATGTTCGTTGTGTTCTTTTTTCCTATGCCGACGTGTGAAGGAAAATGAACCTTACCGTACCGTACTATAGGAAAGTATGTCTGCGTGACTTATTTACTAACTCCTAGAGTATAATTTTTATAAGGTTCATTTTCCTTTACGTGTCAGCATAGGAAAATAAACCCAACGAACATTGTTCTGATGGACTGCATACCCAAATGTGGCTGGGAGGCGTGACCAGTCTTAGGGGAAATAATGGTTAGGAAGAACGTTTTGAGATACGAGGTATTCAGTCTAGGCCATCGACATGTCATCTTAAAATTAAGGTACGTTGTGATATGAATCTCGTGATATATTTGAAGAAGTTTTAATACAATAAAAATACTGTCAGATGGGTCCACATGACCCCATAACACCAGATGACAGTTAAACAACTCCCTCAGTAAAGTACATTTTTCTAATATTTATTTTTCATCTGTTTTAGTGACGATATTCAATTAAATCTCCGAGTATTGTAATTTTACTTCACGTGAGTGAAGTCCTGCATTTATTTATTTTACCTACATACATATCATAGCGTCCATCGAATGTTATTATAGGTAAGGAAATTGTAATCTCTGGACCTGCTTGTTAATGACTGTTTGAATGTTTCTCTTCCGTATAATGTCTAGTCCATTGATTATTTTCAACTTAAGACAGTGGCGGATTAAATAAGATTGGGATAAGGTTTCTAGGACTTGAAATTCGGTACTATCCAATCATTAGGATCGAATGTCCGACTCATTGGCTGAACGGTCAGCGTACTGGCCTTCGGTTCAGAGGGTCCCGGGTTCGATTCCCGGCCGGGTCGGGGATTTTAGTCATAATTGGTTAATTCCAATGGCACGGGGGCTGGGTGTATATGTTGCTTTCATCATCATTTCATCCTCATCACGACGCGCAGGTCGCCTACGGGAGTCAAATGGAAAGACCTGCACCTGGCGAGCCGAACCCGTCCTGGGATATCCCGGCACTAAAATCCGTACGACATTTCATTAGGATAGAATGAATTAATGAATGAAGAGACAGTCCTAACAGATTGCGTCACTCAGAATTACTGTGTCATGATTTTTACCACTGATCTCTAGTACAACTGAACATCTAACATTATTACTATCCAAGCTACACAAGCACAGCGCGTGATTAAGTATGATAATGTTCCAAGTTCATGAAATAAGGCGAAGTCCACAAATCTACCGGCCCTCCCAGTAGCAGTAAGCTTAGTGTTGATCTTTCGGAAACGTGTGGCATTATCGGTCAGAAACCTACAAAAGAATCACGACATCTGAATCTGTATATCACAACCATAGTGAGGACTTTCAATAATCATACAATAATTTCTTCTAAATTCTTCTATTAGTGTTCATAATTTACGTCATAATTTAAATTTTTTGTAACAATCTGAAAGTCCACAAAATAATTACATCCCACCGCATTATATTATTTCTCATTAAAAGAATCGAAACTCCACCCATTCTTTCAGAACGTTTCAAGATAGTAGTTAAAACGAAACTCTGCGATAAGTAATGTCAGACTAATACAAAAATTGAGAACGGTCTTGCTTTATTTCTTGCATTTATGCTCTAGTTTAACGTAATTTGGTTTGTGTATCAAAGCAATGTGTCATCGATGTTTAAATTTATATGAATGTTTTAAAAGTTATAGCTTCATTATCTTGACTTATGATATATTAAACTGGTTTAGTGCGTCCAGGGCGGTGACCTGTAATAACAAGGGCCCCAGCATGCAGCCCTGGGGCACACCACGCGCAAGTATTATTTGATATACATCTTGATTGAATTTTCATTTGGTGGGCTATTTCTTAGAGCTAACGTTTATTAACGATTTTAGAACTTTTCTGCAAAATATATTACATTGACGTTTCAATTATCATAAAATAGCGATAATTTACTCGCCACTTTTTCTCTATTAAAGCAAAAATGCATGGCTTCAAAGTTCTCTTTTTTCTTCATCTTTTCATTGCATCTGCAGCTGCCTTCGGAATTAATTTCTCGGCCAGTAGATAGCTCGCATACCATTACTAGGAGCAGAGGTCCTCATGCATCCCACCTGTAGCTTCAAAACAGACTCGGACTATAATCTCATTCCAGGGATATGTGCAATAAATACGGTGGCAATATAGAGTTGTTTTATTTTACACATTTATATTAATAGGAATAATTTCAATGGTGGTGTCTGTTAGTTTCATTTATATATAAGCACTTTGGAAACATAGTTACGATTTAAATTCTGTTGTACCTTTCCTAAGAGATTTTAATAATTAGATTGTTGTGAGCCGTCATTAGAGAAAAATCGCAGTCTACAACGGGTGAGCAAAGAAAGGATCTGCATGACGTAAAAAGAGTGTCTTATTAAAAAAGTCATGTTTTACGAAAACTGAAAGGAAATGAAAAATTAAATTGCATATGGCTTTTAGTGCCGGGAGTGTCCGACGACAAGTTCGGCTCGCCAGGTGCAGGTCTTTTGATTTGACTCCCGTAGGCGACCTGCGCGTCATGTTGAGGATGGAATGATGATGAAGACGACATATACACCCAGCCCCCGTGCCAGAGGATTTAAGGAATTATGGTTAAAATTCTCGACCCTGCCGGGAATCGAATCCGGGACCCCTATGGCCAAAGGCTAGCCCGCTAACCATTTAGCCATGGAGCCGGACAGAAAGGAAATAAAAGTATGAAAATAAAATATTTTTTATTAAACGCATGGATGGTGCTAGGACTCGTTGGTTCAAATTCCGATCAGTTCATGTGAGATTTGTGCTGGGCAAAGCGGAGGCGGGACAGGTTTCTCTCCGGCTACTCCGGTTTTCCCTGTCATCTTTCACTCCAGCAACACTCTCCAATATCATTTCATGTCATCTGTTAGTCATTAATCATTGCCCTGCAGGAGAACGACAAGCTTCGGCAGCTGGCATAATTCCTATCCTCGCCGCTAGGTGGAGGCTTCATTCATTCCATTTCTGACCTGGTCGAATGACTGAAAAGAGGCTGTAGATATTTTATAATATAGAAACATATAAGAATATATTATGAAGGAGTATTGCATGGAATCATAACAGATGAGTTCTGTAGAAGATGTAATAACATTTTATCATAATATTAACAAGTAAAAACGTATTTTATGATTTTGTGATATTTAAATACGTGTGAAGTAGTAGATCACAAATATTTACTTATCTTGGTTATAGTAAGAAAGGACGTTTGAGTTGTTATGAAGAAGAAAACGTTTGCAAGTACTTTACAATACCAAAAATGTGCAAATTAGATATTAAAATCCAATTTAAACAACCAGCCTCAAGCCTTTGACGTCACTTTGTGAATAGCTTCCAGTTTATCTCCAAACGTCCTGAGCGGATAGTTTTTCACAATGTGTGTAATTAATTGTTCTACAATTCCGCCATATTTTGCACCATATAGGTGCACCTCTCATGGCCCGTTCTTATTCCATTCATTATGGACCACGAACGAATCGCGCGAGTACAACGAAGGTTGCCACGGAGTATCGTCATAGGCTGGCATGTTGTTACTGCCGTGCCAAAACCGCGAATGTGACAATGTCCTTTCTATCCATTGATTCCCTTGAGGCACATCACCCACATATTGAGCATCAGAGCAATTTCCCTTGAGTTCATTTTCTTATGTGCGTGTGTAAAGGAAAAGTGAACCTTAAATACATCATGCTTTAGGAGTGGGTTAATATGTCATGCAAACATACATTGCCAACAGCTCATTGCAGTAAGGTTCATTTTCCTTTACATGCGTGCTTAGGAAACTGAAAATTGTTCTGATGGACTGTGTATCAATACGCGACCAGCAGGTGTGACCAGTTTGAAGGGAAATGAAGGATAGGAATAGCATTGTGACATTCGCGGCATTGACACAGCAGTGACGATGTATCCTATTTCTCTTTAATACTGACTGCTTGCGCGGAAGTGCCACTAGCGGGCGTACATGTTCCTCCCTTATTCATAGATGTAAGAGACTTTAGTAGCAATGTGAGCAGTGTGAGTCACAGAGCAAATTTAAATGAACACCCAGCATGCCGCGAAAGCACATTCGACAAGCCTTTGACCAGCTAGATGAGTTGGAGAAGGGCTGCATCGTCAGACTAAGAGAGCTAGGTTGGATATTTCGGCGCATTGCTCGCCTCTCGAACCGTTTGCAGTTTGCGTCTTGTTGGATGCAATGGGAATGAAAGGCTACACACACATCGTGGATCGATTCAGGCGGACCACCAGCAGGGCAGATCGTTTCGTCGTGCGGCAGGCTGCTACCGCTCCACGGCCGTCTCTTGCGCACCATCCAGGGACATGCCACGGCAACTTGGGATACAACATTAACCGAGAGTACCATATCCAGATGGCTATTAGAGCAGTATATGTCGTCGTGGTGTCCCTTACGACGTCTATCATTACGATCTGCACATCACCATATACGTTCGAACGTCTGCCAGAAACGGGCAGCGTGGAAGCTTGTGGACTTACGAGAGCGGTGTTCAGGTACGAATCACGGTTCAGTCTGGAAGAAGACGAGCACCGAATTTGATTCTGGAGATGCCCTGGCCTTCAAAGTGATTAGGGCTTCATGTAGAGTGGCACAAAACCCCTACAACAGGGTTCATGCTGTGGAGTGTCATTTGCTACGATCCTCGCACCCCAGTGGTGTTAATTGAAGGAACCCTACTGCTATAACGATACGTCCAGAAAATTCTGTGACCGTGTGTGCTTTCCTTCCCGGTTCAACTCGACAGCCCGGTTTTCCAACTGCCTGACTTCACACTGCCTGAGCATCTCTAGCCTACATTAACAAAAACGATAACGAACCGATTACATGTGTAAATGACATGAAAGCAGTACAGAGGGCCATGGGACCCACTGAGACAGTCCAGTGTTCCTCAGATAATTATGATCAACCTTAACATGGTATATAAAAATTAATGTAAACAGCCTATGGTCTAGGTTTAAAGCAGAGAACCGTACCATTAAAAGTGGTAAGGAATGGTAAATACCCATTATATTATAATAGGGAAATAAATAGATTATGGAAGGGGTGTAGATAAGACAGAAGTAGAGGTAGGAATGGGTGCGGGAGCAACGAGAGTTTGAAGGAGCTTACAAGAAAATGTATCGAAAATAGTCAACTATGGATAACATAATTGACAGCCACATAAATTTTAGAGAGCAATGGAGGAATATGTATAGATTCTTTAAGGCAGAAACAGGTTCTGGGAAGGACATTCTATAAATCATTAATGAACAAGGAGAGTGAAAATGTGAGGACTTACAGAAGGCAGAAGTATTCAGTCAGTAGTTTATAAAGGTAGATGTTTCTCGGTATTAAAATTTCTCTGTGTTATCTCGAGAAGGCGACTAATACTTAAGAATTACTGAAATTTACCGATGATAATAAATCATTTACAAGAAGATGCAAACGTTCAAAGCTAGGAAAGCAGCTGGGGTTGATAATATTTCAGGGGATATATTAAAGTTTATGGGTTGGAATATAGTGCCATATCTGAAATATTTGACTACCGTTTACATGAAGGAGTGAGGCCGAATGAATGGAGAGTTGAAATTGTAGTCCCAGTGGACAAGAGGAAGGGTGATAAACATAAAGCAGATAACTACAAGCCAGCCAGCTTACATGTGTTTTTTGTAAGCGTTGGGAAAGCATTATTTCTGATTATATTAGACACGTTTGCGAAAATGCTAATTGGTCTGATAAAAGGGAGTTCTGGTTTAAGAAGGGTTATTCCAGTGTGGCTCAGCTTGCAGGATTTCAGCAAGAAATAGCTAACATTTTAGTTTCAGAGGTCAAATGGAGTATATCATTATGGACCTACCCAGAGATTTTGACAGGGTATATCATAGGAGATTGCTGGCGAAAATGAGGGCTATTGGCCTAAACAAAAGAAAGGTTGAATGGGTGTCTGAAATTCTAGAAATTAGAACTCAGATTATTACAGTAGCTGAAGTGTTATTTGATCATGTAATGATTAAGAGGGGGTGGAGGGAAGGGGGCACTATTATTGGACTTTTATGTTTTCTTAAATCTTCGCTGTGCGAGCAATGCTTCGTATCCGACAATCCTCTTCCTATCAATTATTCTCTTTAAGGCTGTTCACGTCCCCCAGCCACACACGAATATGCAGTCCATCAGAACAATATTTTGTTGTGTTTATTTTCCTGTGCTAAAGTGTAAAAAAATTAAACTTAAATGCTTTATAGTATTAGAGTGCGTACATACTTCTTGAATAGAATATACACATTCCTACAGTATGGTATAGTAAGGTCAGGAGTTATCGGTATTTTGCACTTCGTAGTTCCGTGATGTGCTGGAAGTCAAAGACATTTAAATCGAGATGATGGCAAAATATTTTGAAAAATGCATTGTTTTAAATTTTAAGATTAGAAAGGTCTTTGCATTCAGTATACAAGGATATTAAGCATAGTAGTCCACCTCAAATATCTTCTTATCCGTAAAAAATATACACATTCTGTTATTAAATTCTTTCATTGTATTAAGGGGCTCATCAAACACTATCCAATTCATCTCCATCACGTACGTAATTACAGAGAAGCCGATGGCAACTTTGTTTTTTCTAATGGGGCTATAGTACAGTGATTTCAACCAATATAACTGCCAAGAATCGAGTGAAAAGTTCAGTGATGTGCTTATTTTGTAAACATGATGAGTACTTTTGAAGATATTAACGGGTTTCGTTTGTGTAGGCATTAGACAGAAACTGATACGCCACTCGCTGTGATGCAGCGTGACTCTCGCCTTTTGATAAACACACATACCTCGCCCTTATCTCGAGCCATCCCCGAGAAATATCAGTGTAACGTACAGCATTTTGTTAGATTGACGTTGAATCGCAAAGAGACGAGATAACACAGATAAATTGTAATACTTCTACTTCAAGAGCTTTTTTCTCCTTCTCATGCGTACACAGTACATGAAATGAAATCAACTATATAAAAATACAAATAATGACGTGATCGTTGGAAAAAATTAATGAAAAATTTAACGGAGGACGAAATTGTTGGGCTCTTTGTTCCTCATTAAAGTCAACATGTAATGTCGATTTACTTAAAACAGGCAGTGGTCGACTTGAGAACAAATTATGCTAGCATAGCATACGGTAACAATTTAGCCATCGAGCCTGACTCTCATAGAAGATTTGGTGTATAGCAGATTCAGTACGGTTTTATGTTTACTTATTCGACAGGTGTGCTTCGATCTGTGTAACGAAGGCAATTACATGTCTGTACAATGATAATAAGGGTTATAGCAAGAGGGTGATTAGCTTGTATAAAAATTATACTGTTAAGAAGGTTAAAGACAAGAATTCTTAAATTTAAGATCCAGAGGGAGCCGCCCCCTTCCATTTTTGGTTTCCAGCAACAATAGAAGGTTTAAGATGAAAAAACTGCTTTGTCTCTTTTTGTAGTCTAGTATTCAGTTCTATTTCATTGTTTCCTTGTTAATTCGGTATAAATTTCTTCAAAAAATTGTGCTATAATATCATCGTTGCACCTGCGAAAACCGCTATGTTATAATATTTTGGAGAAATGCTGACCCTTCGCTGCTGTGTCAAAACTGCGAATGTGACAATGTTCTTTGTATCCATCATTGTCCTTAAGACTGGTCATGCGTACCAGCCACATTTTGATATGCTATACATCAGAACAGTTTCCGTTGCTGTACCGTACTGTAGGAATGTATGTTTGCATGACATATTTATCCACTCCTAGAGCATGGTGTATTTAAGGTACATTTACAGACCCAAAATGAACTCAAGGAAAATTGTTATGATGGACTGCATATCAATATGTGACTAGCAGGCGCGACCAGTTTTAAGGGAATGAATGGATAGAAATGGCTTTGTCACATTCGCGATTTTGGTACAACATCGACGATATGTTACGAAGAGCGGAAATTCTTTGATTGCATTCGCATAAAATTGAACCTTAGTTTACAGAACCTTACCGGCCAAAGTGCTAAGCTAGAATATTTCACATAGCGGTTTTAGCAGGTCAAATGACAAAATGCTACGATTAAATTGTAGGTTACGTAGTTCAGGATGGCAAGGTTGGTAGAATGTTCACAAAAGTAAAACAAAATACAGGAATGGGGATAATAGATTTGTCATTGCTGAATGAAGCAATTAGGTCAGCATACCAGAACAAATTATGTCGAGAGTGAAGTTTTAAAATGCCCCAGTATTGTATTCCTTCTCTTCTTCATGATCCCCTGCTCTTTTGTTGTTGGTCCTCCTCTTGCTTAGTTTTCTAAATTGTTATTATTTTCATAGCATAGGTAGGTTTTTCAGAAATTATTCACAGGGTTTAATAGAATAATTAAACCCTGCTGTTGTTGTTGAATCGTCCGTTGGATGGCTACGTTAAGCCTTGGGCAAACCCCTTAGTGTTATTCGGCAGTAGTTGGCTATGTTCGAACGCCGGGTATCACCCTCTCCCTACCTCATTATCATAATTTCGCACCCAGACGCGCAGGTCGACATGAACCAGAAGAGCAGAAAATGTCCTCGAACACTCCCGGCACTAAAATCCACACGCTGAATAAATAAATAAATAAATAAATAAATAAATAAATAAATAAATAAATAAATAAATAAATAGTAACACACAACACTAATGTGTAAAGGAAAATGAAATTTAAATGCAATATACTGTAGGAGAGCGTGAATAGTTCACGAAAATTACATTCCTACAGTACCGCAAGATTTATTTTCCTTTATAACCTGGCATACGAGAGTGAACAAGACAAACAGTGTTCTGATGGACTGCATATCCATGTATAGCTGGAAGGCGTGACCAGTCATAAGGAAAATAATTGATAGGAAGAACATTGTGGTATACAATGTACTGATCGCGCAGCGGCGATATATCTTTGCCTCCTATTAATCAACTATTATTATTATTATTATTATTATTATTATTATTATTATTATTATTATTATTATTATTATTATTATTATTATTACAACTAATTTATAGTGGAGGTTGGTCGAAGTGATCGAAAGCTGGAAGGTTTCAGGAGATATAATAGCTGACATGAACATAAGGAGTATGATTTTCGGTACGAATATCCGGTAAAAATCGGAAGAGAAATTCGTAAAGAAGAGAGAAACTCCAAGCTTCGAATGTGCATCTCTACTTAAGGGCTATAAATCAGCTTAGTTGGTTAGGTTCTACGACGCAAAAGGTCAAGCATTAATTACCTACAACATGAAAGGAATCGGCCCTTAAAGGTAGGAGACGATGGTCAGATTCGGTATTTTTAACGTTCAAGTTCAATACATGGAAACAGAGAGAACAACAGTGTTCACTCGGTATTGAAGACCATTGACGGGCGTAATTACTGTAGTTCACTCAGTCTTGCAGGCTAACAGCTGAATGCATGATAGGGCCTAGTCCGCAACAGATATATTATTATTATTATTATTATTATTATTATTATGATTATTATTATTATTATTATTATTTTGATATTTGATATTTTTTGTGTACTTGTAAAGCCATACGATATATATATATATATATATATATATATATATATTATTATTATTATTATTTTACAACTACTATCAACTAGACGGTGGTCGAAGTGATCGAAAGCTGGGACATGTCAGGAGATTACAGTAGCTGACATGATTGTACATCTTTAAGTTGAATGGATGAAAACCATAACGGTATAAGTGACATTTTTAAAAAAATGAGTTAAGTGCAGGATGTAACTCCGGGAGTATGTATCCTTTCACCAGCAAAGGGATACAACTGATAGCAGTAATATTCTGCGCTCTAGTGATGGGTGGTATAACTACAAATAGCATGCTTTATATGAGTGTTGAAGATGTTTAAATGCCTTTTTCTCTGAATGACCAAAATGCTACTTATACCGTTATGGTTTTAATCCATTCAGTTGTACTTATGAACTGTATGTACGTATGTATTTAACATATATATTCTGTGATAGTACATATCGTCGTTGCCGGGTCAAAACCTCCTATGTGATGATATTTTTGGAGATATACTGACCCGCAGCACGTACATTATGAAGAGCGAGAATTGCTTGTAAACTCTCACACAATATTGCACCTTAGATGACAGAACCTTACTGGCCAAAGTTCTAAGCTATAATATTTCACATTGGAGGTTTTGGCCCTGCAGTGACGATTTATTACACCCTCGCACTGTATTCAGAAGTGACAGATATTATTGTCATTATTCCTAACATTATTTTTATCATTATTATCAGTATTTCAGTTGTACATTTGGTTATTAATATTTTAAACTGGAAGATCTCCGTATGTGATATGAGTAATTTGTTTTGTACAAACGGGTGAGAAACAGTGTTATTAACAACTTGGAAAGTTCATATGAGTCATGTGGAACACCCCCGAGTCCATTGAAATTCTTATTGTCATGCGGACATCCTAAAGTCCGATGAGGTGGCCTTGTTATTGTCTTATGACACGGAAGAGGTTCAGGGCGTGGTCTTGACAAGATGATCTACTCGTGATTGGATGGACAGGATCAATCTCGATGTATCATCTGAGGAAAGGAGGAACCTGGGGTCCAAACAGGCATGCGATCAAACGGCGAAAAGGGGCAACTTCCGATATCGAAACAGCAGAGGAGGGGAGATGCACTTTTGTGGAACGTGATCTTATTATGTTTGTGATGTGTAGTAATAACCTACAACTGTGAAGTGCTTAAGGCACTTGGTATTGTATCACTTGTGACGACCGAGCTCGATAGCTGCAGTCGCTTAATTGCGGCCAGTATCCAGTATTCGGGAGATAGTAGGTTCGAACCCTACTGTCGGCAGCCCTGAAAATGGTTTTCCGTGGTTTCCCATTTTCACACCAGGCAAATGCTGGGGCTGTACCTTAATTAAGGCCACGGCCGCTTCCTTCCCACTCCTAGCCCTTTCCTGTCCCATCGTCGCCATAAGACCTATCTGTGTCGGTGTGCCGTAAAGCAACTAGCAAACTAGGAAAATCACTTGTGACGGCTTGGTATTATATGTTGGTGAGAGCTATGGAGTGCTGTATTTCAGACTTTCCATAATTTATGTTCTGGAACAGCAAACGTGTGTTGCCCAAGTATATGTATCTTTAAACAAAGTGTTAGAGTAAGTGAACACAATATTATAAAGGTACAGTATGTGTGTGATATAATAAGTACCAAATATGAGATTATGCAAGTTATGTTGATACACAGAGACAGTGAAGGATATTCATCCACATATATTGAACCCTTAGAAGGTCCATAAAGGATACCTACCTTCCTTACCTATCAGCAATTGGCATGAGATCTGTCTCTTGGGTTGTTAACGGGTTCTTCGTCGCTTTCTGAGGTAAAAGTTGGGTTTCAGTAATTTTAATCTATCTACTGAATGAAATATCACATCTATGAAATCGTGGTTTATTCCATGAATTATTTCAACGAGGAAAATTAAAAAAGGACATAATTCGAACTTCTACTGGTTCAATCAACACAACACCAATTACAACCTAGAGGAGAGATGTACTGCTTTGAGAGGCTTTAACTCAACTGCCTGATGGGAATCCTTACTAGAAACCACTGTCGTAAGTCAAGAATGAAGTAAAGAAAGTCTGGAGATCCTTAAATTCGGCTTCCATGTGAGACTGCATGTACCATCATAATGATCCGTGATGATCCAGCCCTCGTAACAGGAACTCTGCACTCTTGGTATAATTAAGGCAGTCCAGTCTGTATGTGCCACACAGTGGTTGTACGGCATGGACCCTTAATTGAATCGATGTGACCTGCGACTATGTCATGGACCGACATCTAACTTTCTACTTTACGTTAAAGTCATTGTGGATGATGATCGCAAGGAAATTGATGCTATAATGGCATATGGCCTTAACCTAAGTCATTGAGGTTGATGACCCCATGACCATCCAAATTTCTAAGCTGAAGGCTAAACACAATTAAGTTACAGTAGTTGATGACCAAGGTTTCCACTTTACTAATCCCAGCATATTTGATGCTTAATCAATCAAGGTCAAATACAACAACAACAACAACAACAACAACAACAACAACAACAACAACAACGCTCACAACACTTGTGGCAGTAAAATCCTTTACATTCGGACATGTCCCTTTAATCGTTACGTTAACAATTGAACTTTCCTAGCAAAATACATCTTCAAATTAATCACTTGGCTGTAAGTTATTTCTCAAATACGGTTTCCACTGAGTTTAATAATTTAATAAATTGAAATGATTTCTATATAAATTCTAATTAACAACAAATTCTATCTCAGCGGGCGAATAGTTTCTTTAACAAGTCCCTACTCAAAATTATTCATATCGTGGAGGCTGGAAAAAAATTACATTTACTTATTTCCAGTATTATATTTGTTTCATGACGTCACACCATAAGTTTAATTTAACACTAGCAAATATTAACACTTGGATAACCCTAATTATTAAGTACTAAAATCTGCATAAGTAACTCGACGTAAAATATAAGCCAATACTATGTCACCTCTCATCTGACATTTAAATAAGGATTTGTGCATCCCTCAAAAATAAAATCAATAACTACCACCAATACTCTATACTCTATTTTGGACATCCCTGGAAATGGTTTAAAATCCGCTCACTATAGTCTAATTTCCGTCGCTCCAAATATACGTTTAGATCGCGGTTAAATGAGTTAATATTAAAGGATGCGATCTAATAACATACACATTACTCATTGCTAAAATTTAAATTAGTTTCTTGCAAAGTTACGAACTCCATTCTAAAGAATACAATCTGATTTTCAACACGCTACAAGACAGCAAAGATACCGTTACTCTCCAATAGCGACCCCTAGTCAGCTGTGTCGCAGTGCGAACCACCCCTCCGCTTTGACGGGAACCATATGTTTCACTAGCGTTTAAACTGGTCTCTAAAGAAATGATACCCGCGATCTCGCTGATAGATTTACAAATACAACATTTTTGACCCAAACAGATTGTGCTCAGAGATTTTACCTTAAGATGTCACTCAGTATTCATACATATCGCGAATATACCCTTTTTACGTGGAATCCATCCCAATTTCCACCTCGAAACATTACACAAATAAATCCCTCGGGTTCACACAGAATTTCCCGGCATAATTACAGGCTTCCAAGTACCTGATTCACAAAAATCCTGCCTCAACTCTCATTTCAACAAGACTTAAACCACTTGCTTCAAAACACGACAAATCTCGACGACGACATAAAATGGAATATAAATCTTAGGATCCACGACGTTGTACAAAAACAAATACTCTGATAATGAAACCTCTTCGCATAACGTAACCTCGAATTTCTGAACTGGACTACACAAAAATGACTGACATAACTTACTGTTATTTACTGTCAGTTACACACAGTTTAAGCGGACATAGAAATAGCACTCCCTTCGCAACAGATATTTATCGATCTCGTCTCGTAACTTTCCTTAATCAAATTTTACATTGCTCAACACGACACCATGCCTACATTCGATTAAAAATGAGTAACCACGGATTTTCATACACATCTTTCGTCATAATTTCAAACATAAAAATCTTCACATCAGATTAAAAATCAACTTGACAACACAAAATACAGAAAAATAAGCGCACGGAAATGACAATCTACTTTACATGTTATATCGTTTCATAACCCTCAAATTGACTATTTTACAACACATCACACGGTGCTCGTAAACATTTGTAAATTTATCCAAGCATAAAAGGAAATGCACTTCCGTCATATTTTGTGACATTTCACGAAATATGTGGGTGACCAAACTGCGTCACAAGTACACATACAAAATATAAGTGATGACATCGTGAAACAAATACAGAGGTTGTGATGGTGATAATTCACCTACCTTAAATGTACGCTTAGGAATGTCTTGAAATATATAAAAAAAGGCCTGATCGGGAAACGGTAGGCCAAAGAAAGGAAGATTTTGAAGTCCCATCAAAGACAATGCGGAGTACAGGAGACGGCATAACGACGAACTGTACACCTACGTACCGGTAGAGAAGATTACTGATACTATCCGGAAAAGAAGAATTACCTTTTATGGGCACGTAACTCTAATGCACGAAACATGACTGACTAACCACATCATACCTTCTTTCAGCAGAAGAAAACCAAAGGAGCTTGGTTCATTGAAATGGATAGAGACCTTGAAGAAATGGGAATCATACGTAATGACATCCAGTAGCATGTCCCACTTAAGAAGAAACTTCAAACGTTCCAGGGTTTCCGAGGCAAGCCAAAAGTAAAAAGAGGAAAGGCGTGGGCACAGGAGAGGAAAGAAAGGCACCGAGAACACATGCGGGCAGACATCAAAGCCAG
The DNA here is from genome assembly GCF_040414725.1 of Anabrus simplex. Lineage (NCBI taxonomy): Eukaryota > Metazoa > Arthropoda > Insecta > Orthoptera > Tettigoniidae > Anabrus > Anabrus simplex. The sequence continues at coordinate 1,291,079,211 of NC_090265.1, forward strand.
AAGTAACCAGTTGAAATGACGTGACGTGATGAAAAATTGGCCTATACGACATGAATGAACGAACGAATGAATAAATGAATGAAATTACCTTAATAATAATAATTTGACCTTCAAGAAACAAGACGGAAGTCTAGCACTGATTATCGAAGAAAACTGTGAAGAATTAGCACGTTATTTTTCTGATCTCCTCAATTTTCCTAAACCACCTGAGCGATTCATACACACAGTCCTAAAACACATAGTACCCGAAGCCAAACCACCAATGCAAGAAGAAATCCATCACCACACCAAATACTTAAGAGCCGAAAGACATCAGGGGAAGAGGGAATCATCGCAGAACTATTGAAAAATGTAGTACCACGATTACTACAGGAAATCACATAGATCATTTAAGACATTTGGTGAAGTGAAAAACTACCGGACGAATGGAAATGCGCACTCATCCACCCACTCAACAAAAAAAGGAGATCAATCTGATGTAAATAACTACAGAGGAATTTCCATCTTACCCACGGCTTATAAAATCCTCTCCGCCTGTCTTTTACAACGTACGCAAGAACCACTTGAGCCCCTCATTGTAGAATATCAAGCTGGCTTCAGACCAAAGAAATCAGCCGTGGAACAAATCTTCAATCTGAAATCCACCTTGAAACTTCGAACCACGCAAAACCTCCCAACCACCTGTACATTTGTTGACTTCCGGAGGGATTATGACTCCATTGAATGATAATCTCTTTTTAACATACCGGTACTCGAAGAAAACGATCTCGATCCGAAGACAAGACGACTTATCCAACAAACGCTAACCGACACCATTTCCAAGGTCAAACTAATCGGAGAGATCTCTCGAGCTTTTCCCATTAAAACCAGTGTCCGGCAGGGTGACGGACTTTTTCCGTTTCTGTTTAACATCGTTCTTGATCAGGTCATCAAGGAATGGGAAGAAGAATTGAAAAGTCGCTACATCTGGAATCCTGTCATGTAGGAAGAAAACAGAATAATATCAACGTTACTTACTTAGCCTTTGCTGATGATTTGGTAATCCTCTCCGGAGATAAGCAAACGGCAATTCAGCAGATTGAAGTCCTCAACGAATCGGCTGGGAAAGTTGGTTTACAAATCTCCTTCACGAAACACATTGAACCACAAAAGTTGGTAACAAAATACGGCACAATAAACAAGGTTAATTATTTCAAATATTGATATGAAATCGATGAACCTACAGGTACAGAAATATTAGCACAAAAATCGTGAACGCAAAATGCGGAAAGCATATGGGGAAACCGCGAACATCTTACAACAAAACATACATGAGCAACAACACAAAATTCGACATTACACGATGGTCGTCAAACCTGAAACACTCTATGCCAATGAGGCCTTGAACCTCAATTGTAAAGAGAATCTCGAAATCATCAAGAAAGCTGATAGGAAAATCATCCGAAAAATCCTTGGTCCAAAACTTACAGATGAAGGATACGTCTACAATCGCACAAGATCACAGAAAAATATTCAAACATTGAAAAAGATTTCCGTAAACGACGATTGAAATTTTATGGACACATTATGAGGCTAGATGACAACCGACTAACAAAGAAAATATTGATGTCTACGCACATTAAAGACGACAACGGTTTGGATCAAACAAATCCAAACTAATCTCAATAACGCCAAAATCACACCTACAGATATCGAATACCGCAAAACTTTCAGGCATAAGATCTACACTTGGGAAGTTACTTCAGAAGATAAGCCCAGCTGATCTAGGAGAAAATCGATTGACGAATTTCGAGTTAAACATAGCGACACGATGAAAGAATTCTGGAAAAACAAGAAAAATAACAATAACACACTATAATTTGCTTTACGTGATCTTTTATGGGTCTAAACAAACTAAAAATAAATAAATAAATAAATAAATAAATAAATAATAATCGTATAATCTCAGCTATCGTGTGTAGGCATTTTGATTTGAAATGGCCTTACTACCTGAGACGTGGGATGAAGCTAAGGAGCAGTCCTTCGAACTTTTGAAGCAAGCAGAGAAGATAGGTCACAAAATCACCTCTGGAAAGACCAAAATAGTAACCAACATTAAGAACCCTGAAAAATATTTTAAAGTGGGGTACAAAAGATAGAGATCGTCAAGGATTTCAAATACCATGGTGAATGGATCGGTTGGAATTGAATTCCAACATCAGACATTATAATACAGTACCGAGCTCGATAGCTGCAGTCGCTTAAGTGCGGCAAGTATCCAGTATTCGGGAGATAGTAGGTTCGAACCCCACTGTCGGCAGCCCTGAAAATGGCTTTCCGTGGTTTCCCATTTTCACACCAGGCAAATGCTGGGGCTGTACCTTAATTAAGGCCACGGCCGATTCCTTCCCACTCCTAGCCCCTCCCTGTCCCATCGTCGCCATAAGACCTATCTGTGTCGGTGCGACGTAAAGCAACTAACAAAAAAGAATTATAATACAGTAGTAAGCCTGAAACACTTTATGCTACACAAACACTGTATATAACTACATAGGGTCCATTGGAAAAGTTGGAGATCAGGGAAAGGAAAATAATACGAAAAATGCTAGGTCCCAAATTTCATAATAACGAACTTTCACACATCAGCAATGAAAACCTGTATAAGAAAACGGAAAGAATTTCGGACACAAGAAGTTAAAAGAGAATTAACTTCTATGGCCACATCCTAAGGATGGACCCGAAAAGGATAACTAAAAGAATCTTCGACTATTTCCGCAATAGGGAACTAAGCCGAACTAGTTTAAGGAAACTGAGAAAGACCTACGATAGTTACAAATTACAGAAGAGATGCTTGTAGATGGATCGGCGAAGAAAATATCCAAAGATAAAATAAAGAAGTTTCAGGACAGGGTGAATCCCGAACGACTATACAGAATTTCTGAAGAATAGGGGAAGACAAGTTCTGAAAAGATGAAAAATTACTGGTAGGACAGGAAAACACGACTCACTAACCATTGATTGATCTATTGTACCCTAAAATGGGTGCAACGGACGATAATAATAATAATAATAATAATAATAATAATAATAATAATAATAATAATAATAATAATAATAATAATAATAATAATAATTGTATAATCTCAGCTATCGTGTGCAGGCATTTTGATGTGAATTCGTTCAGGCTGCCTGCATGTCAGCTCAACCGACTACCTCAGCCGGGTTTTGAATCCGTCATCTTAGGATCCATAAGCTTGGATACTAGCACAAATTCACAGTTTTTGTAACTGTATTATTAACTGATTTGGGTCACTGGACGATTATGTGTGAGTACATTCGATGTGTAAAGATTATATTGTGGATGGGCTGTGCACTGAGCTACGACCGGAGGAAGGAAATCTCAAACGAAACTCGACAAAGAAAGCAGAAGTCAGTGTAGAATTGCTCGAGTCATTTGTGATTATGTATAGCCCAAGCGTTATCAGGTAGCATTATTTCCAAATCTAAAACCACAGCCATAAGAGTCTTAACAACAAAGAAAAGTAAGAAAAAGGAATGTACGGTGTAATTTGGTTGTGCTAGGAAGGAGTGGAGAGTATGATTTGTGTTCCCCTTAATAGCGATCCATTTGCACCTCCACGAGTAATGACGCTCAACCAGAAGTAGATGGAAGGTTAAAGGCCGGTTATGTTTGCAGCTAATTCAACTCCTCTGCGTTTATTAGAGTCTAACAAACACGAACCACTCGACAGATAAAATCACTGCTGCCTCTTCTCCTTTACCTTCTATTTCCTCCCCATTAACAAAGGTTTGCTGTGTCTAGAAGAAATAGAGAACTTTCAAATTGAAGTAAAGAGGAATTAAGAAATTTTGACACACCAAATCTAAGCAGAACAAGGAAAATAAAAAACAAGAATAAACAGACACGCTATACTAATATATTTATTCGTAAATGCATACGTACAAGAAAACCCACCGTATCCAAAATTTAGATATAATGGTTGTTATGCTTAAGGGACAATGATCGAAATCGTTGGTGAGCCTCCGCGGCTCAGGTGACAGCACACCGGCCGCTCACCGCTGGGTTCCTTGGTTCAAATCCCGGTCACTCCATGTTAGATCTGTGCTGGACAAACGAGGGGCGGGACAAGTTTTTCTCCGGGTACTCCGGTTTTTCCTGTCAACTTGCATTCCACCAACACTCTCTAATATCATTTCATTTGTCAGTCATTAATCATTGCCCCAGACGAGTGCGACAGGCTTCAGCAGCGGGCACAATTCCTTTCCTCACCGCCGGATGGAGGCTTCATTCATTTCATTCGCGACTCGGTCGCATGACTGAAAACAGACTGTGGATTTTCATTTTCCATGTTAAATCAGGAAAGTCGCCCCCCCCACCACCACCACCACCACCGATATTTAGATCCCGTAACCACTATCGTCGCTCCTATGCCAAAAACACGAATGTAACAATGGTCTTCCAATCCATTACTTCTCCTAAGACTGGTCATGCCTTCCAGCCATATATATATATATATACGCAGTCCATCAGAACAATTTTCGTTGAGTTCAGTTTCCTATGCGCGTGTGTAAAGGAAAATGAACCTTAAATGTACTCTAGGAATGGGTATGTTATGCAAACATACATTCCTACAGTAGGGTACGGTAAGGTTCATTTTCCTTTATACACGAGTATATGGAAATGAATTCAACGAAAATTGGTCTAATAGACTGTATATCAATATGTGGCTGGGAGGTTGGACCAGTTTTAAGGGAAATAATGGATAGGAAAAGCATTGTCATATTCGTGGCTTTGGCATAGGATTGGCGATATAAAAGTCGGGATTTAGGTGAAAGAGTAGAGTCCTTAACAGAAACAATAAAGAACTTTAATATAGGGAGAAATAACACACAATTCAACAAAGGAAAAATCACTTACGTTCGGAATGAGACCTTCTATAAACAGATATCCTCGTCACTGTGTCAAAACCTCGATTGTGACAATGCTCATCCGATCCACTATTTCCCTTAAGACTGGTCACACCTCTTAGCCGCATTTGGATAAGCAGTCCATCTGAACAATTTTCGGTGAGTTCAATTTCCCTTGCGAGTGTGTAAAGGAAAAAGAACCTTAAATATATCGTACTCTAGGAGTGGGTCATGCAAACATACATTCCTACGATACGCTACAGTACTTAAAATACCGTACTGTAGGAATGTATGTTTGCATGAGGTATTCTCCTACAGTATAACATATTTAAGGTTCATTTTCCTTTACACACACGCATAGGAAAATGGACATGACGAAATTTTTCTGATGGACTGCTTATCCAAATGTGGCTAAGAGGCGTGACCAGTCTTAAGGGAAATAGTGGATTGTCAGATACATGGTATTGTTTATTAACCCACGATATACATTTTTAAGTACCATAATTACTTCTGGAAAGTTACTAAATTATGCAATATATCCTCAAATGCAGCAAATTTAAGTATAATTTCCACAAATTACAGTTCTGATATTAAATGTAATACGTAAATGAGTACTATCATCGCTAATTCTGTTGACAAAACCAGAGTGACAGTTTAATCTTCGGATGTTACATAATGCCATTAAGGCGTGTAATAAGCTAATTATTTCCAGATGCCTTACGTTTACATGGTTTAATTGTTATTTCTGCAAGTCGTGCGTGAAATGGTCTGTTCATTTCTTTACATGAATGAAGAGTGCTTAAATGACACGAGCGCAAGAAATTGTCACGCTGCACAAACTGCATACCGCCGCTATTACAACAAAACCTTGCTTCTCCCAAAGCTCTTCCTAACCATTTTTCTCTTTTAGATGGTCACGCCTCTTAGCCACATTTGGAAATGTAGTCCATCTGAACAACGTTCGTTGTGTTCATTTTCCTATTTTTATTCGTAAAGGAGATTAAACCTTACCGTACAGCGCTGTAGGAATGTATGTTTGCATGATGTATTTACGAACTCCAATAGTATAATATATTTAAGGTTCAATCCCTTTACAGATTCGCATAGGAAAATTAACCCAAGGAAAACTGCGCTAATGTACTGTATATCCACATGTGTCTGGGAGGCGTGATCAGTCTCAAGGGGAAATAAAGGATAGAAGAGCATTGGGAGATACGATGTTTTCCTGTAAAATTCACGATACATAATTTTATCTATTACTAGCAAATGTACCCGTGCTTCGCTACGGTATTCTACAATGTATTCGAATATCGAAGTAAATACTGTACATGCAGTAAATACGATTGTTTTAAAATTGCATGTCTCTTAGCGTTATCCGAGAAATAGCATGGGGACGTTGTTTCCAATGTAAAGTGTTTGTTATGGATTTGTGATGATAACGGAAGGCTCACTTGCCTACTGAAATTCACAATCGAGTTGGAGAAGTTAACATTAAAATTGCAGGCTCCATTGCCTACTGCGCGGTCACTATCGATTTGGGAAGTTTTCGTTACAATGGCAGCCCCCCTTTCCTACTTCCAGACAGATAGCAGTTGAGGTGTTTTTGTTACAATGGCAGGAAACTTCCCTACTACCAGTCGAAATTGAGTTGTGCAGTTATTATAATGACAGGCCCCTTGTCCTACTTCCAGCCAGCTTACTGCTAGTCACACCAAGTTGGTGAGTTTCCATCAAAATAGCAGGCCACTATGCCTGGTGCCAGTCATATTTTAGATGGGTACATTTGTTTATAATGGCGGGCACCCTTGCCTACAGCCAAACACAACCGGGTAAGTGAGTTTTAAATAAAACTGCATGCTCCCTTGCCTTCTGCAAGTCAAATCGAGCAGTAAATTACTCATTACAATGGTAGGCCTTCCTTACCAATGCCAGTTACACAGGAGTTGGAGAAGGACCCCATTCCTACTGCCGGTCAAAGTCGATATGGGGAGTACTGATTACAATAGCAGACACACCCTTTGACGATCGGTACAAATCGAGATCATTGAACATATTATATAGATCGACATACGAAAATATATGCATGTTTACAACATTGCAGACCTTCATTTACAGATTAACTGCCGATAAACGGTACCTTGTATCGAAAATGATTGTACCATAAGACGCCGGATTTAGCGGCGTAAATGGCTGGTCCTATGATATCTCATCTATTCATGGGTCAGAATAAGTTAAAAACGTTGAATAGCGTACAATTTTTGTAAGATTATCTCACATTGCTTTACTTTTCGGATAATTATGTGACAGCTACATACATAGCATTTGGTTCACATATGGCTACTGGGTGGGCCAATTTTCGTGTAGAGTTTGATGATTATATCTTTCTTATAAGTGATTGAAAGTATGAATTATGCATGTGAAAAGTCCAAATTTACTTAACTTCGAGAAATAGAGAAAAATCAAATATAAAAGGGATACAGATAGGTAAAAATTAATAAGACCACGGTTGTGGATCACTCCAAATTGAACGGAGATTGTGCAATCCGTTATGAGATAAGACTTCCCGAAGGTCTGCACCGTCATTAAAATTTCCTCCATATTTTGATATTCTTCGGGGATAAAAAGTTAAAAATTTAAAGATCTTGGACGTTTTCCGTCCGTTACAGACTAAAACATATAATTTTGCCAAATTAAAATTTTCTTGTTCGTATCGCAGATTATGCCGCAATCTGGATTTTGGGCGAGTAGGGTAGAAATTAGGACTTTCAGGAAACTAAACGAAAACATATGCAGATAGTCATTATAACCCCTTAAACGGGTAGCTGTACGAAAATTTCGCCAAAACAGTCAACTTAGAGGCACACTGACGTTACGATTTTATTTATGTAGATAGGTAAGGAATCTACTCCACGTACAACACCTTTTGGGCTATGTCCGCTGGACTTAACCTGCAAAACGACCATTCATGATATCTCCCTTATTGATCCTTCTGTCGAAAAATGCACATGGACAAAAAAAGGTTTAGAAATGGATTTCCATCAAGTTTGGTCGATTTCCTGTTAGGTTGGTCTTGTACTGTATTTATCATAAATCACCATTTTGGTTCCCTATAAACGGCCGGTCCATTCCGGGAACATGAAAGGTTATTGACCTTTAAAACCTACCTTTGGACAGGTGGCTGCTAAATATGAAGTTTGGTTCAAATATCTTCAGTAGTTTTCAAGTTGTAAGAAATACGCTTTACACGCACCCGCTCCTGAGTTAAGTCCGGTGGGACTTGTACCGAAAAACGGTCCGTTAATGATATCTCACTTATTAATCCTCGTATCGAAATGATGCACATGAGGAAGAAGTGTTAGAAATTAATTTGCATTAAGGCAGGTAGATTTCCATTTTGATTGTGTATATTTTGAGGGAGTGAAAAATCACGGTTTCGGTTTAGTATAAACCCCAGTCAGCTCTGGGATTTAGAAACAATATTTGCCCTAAATCTACCCAAGGACAGGTGAATTATAAGTATGAAGTTTGGTAGAAATATATCCAGTAGTTTCCAAGTTATAGACAAACAGACAAACAAACAGACAGACAAACAGACACCAAAGCTAAAAGTATGCAGATGGTCATTATTACAACTGAAACTGATAACTGTACGGTAATTTCGCCAAAATAGCCAATGTACACACACAGTCTAGAAGTGCAGACTTTTATTTCGAGAGTTAAACGGAGTTCACCATCAGACGCCCCTTTCAGTGTTCTACATGGTTGGTCTTATGACATCTTCTCGTATCTCCTATATTTATGGGTAAGATTAAGTTAGACTCATTGAATGGGGGATTTTTTGTGCAGTTTTCACATACTACTTTATATTTTTGATACTCATGTGATAGCTAGAATCATAAAATTTTGGCTCTCACATGGTCACTGGTCATGTCAATGTGCGTGCCGAATATCATGAATCTATCTTTCATACAAGTGTGCCAAATGATAAAATATTCGTATAAAAGTAAAAAATTAACTTGAAATCGAGAAATACAGCCATATTTTACGTATGAGGGATATAAATAGGACAAAAAGTCATAGGACCAACGTTGTAGATCTCTTCAAAATGAAATGCGATTGTGCTTTCTGATTTGTGATACGACTTACCTACTAGCCACCAATTATCCCGAAACGAAGGTCTGCACCGTCGGTAAAATTGTATCCATATTTCGATATTTTTCGGGGCCAAAAGTTAAACATTTGCATAGCTTAGAATATTTCCTCAAAGAAAAGAGTGTCCAGGTTTCTGGATTAGCACTCGCATACATACGAGTAATTAAGGAAAGACATAATACAGTTAAAGGAGTTGAAATTAATAGAAAATGGATTATAACTGAGGACAGCCGGATGACGACAAATATGCAAATACCAAGTGAATGTATTGGAAAATCAAATGCCCCTCAGTAAATTAAGCTGGTGTGAGTTATGGATATAATAAAGCAGTAAAAGAGGATAAATTTAGGCCCAGGGATTCTTAGGTAAACAGATAAGAAGATGACTAATGATGTTATTACTTAAGCTATCCAAGGACGGTTATAACCTCCAACGATATTCCGCCAATATCCCGCAGAATGGCCGATTGACGTCTGTCTTGCTTTCTACGCAAGGAACAACCACGAATTTATAGGAATGATGAGGAAAATGGCAATACGGCACTTCCCTGCTGCAAGCAGTCAGAGACGTTGCCATGGTAACCTGTGTGTTCGTTATCGGTCTGTCAGCAGTCACTCAATGCGGAGCATGATACTCGCAAAATATAGTAAATTTCTCCGTCAGTTGAAGAGCAGGGTAAGTTATGAACATAACGAAAGTTGTATATAAGGAAAAGACGTTTCACTACGGTCCACGAAGTTTACAGAAAATCAATAGTATAAGAAAATGGAGGAAAACCATTCTGGTTTTCCTATAAACCCCCGTACATTCAAAGATTTAAGAATGATTCGCATATCGAAACCTTCCTCGTGATAAGTATACTCTAAATGTGAAGTTTGGTTGAGATCCATCCAGCCGTTTCACCGTGATGGTGGAACAAACAGATAAACAGACAGACAAACAGACACGAAAAATAAAAACCACCGATTCGGTCTTGAGTTGACCTAAAACGGATAAATATCTGAAAAATTGGCAAAACAAACGAAATTACAGACAGCGGACCCCCTACAACTTTATTTACGTAGATTAAAGTAGCAGTCCCGTATACAACGACACAAAGTTTAAAATTGGAGACGTGAATACAGAAACAGAGCCGTGTTTTTCGCACTAACGTTTAACAGATAAACGGCTAAGTGTCGTCACTTCTACAACATATCTCAGTGTTTTCGTTTCGATTCTAATTCCAGAAATAATCTTTCTTTTCATCAAATTCCTAATGGTGAAAAGTCACCCTAACATTTCAAAGCCTGGGGTTATTGCTAGAAACAAGTTCAGTGTTCAAAACACTCCACATCGGGTGACTTCAAGACTTTATTAAAGCAAACTGTAATATAGGACTGTAAAGTTAACGTTGTATTGAAATGAACAGTGGTGCCGGCTCTTTATCTGAAAGGCAAATCTTCCGACTTAACTAAATCTAAACATAGTACCAATACTTATCTAAGAAGAAGTACTTTTGCCGAGGCAGTAGCTGGTACAAGTAAAAATAATCTTGAAATTATTATGGAGATCATAGAAATTACTTGCGAATGTATGGAAAATAATAAACTGGTTTAATGCGGGATGCATGGGGAAATTTTCCATATCATAGATGGTACATGGGAAGAAGGGCCATTGGATCTGGTTACTTCTTCCTGAGTTGATGAAGCGTCAGAATAGGAAATACCTGAATAACTGGCAACCCTTAACAAGTTAATAAGTGTTTATTAATTACGGTGCTTTATTTTTCTATGTAAGTGCTCTTGCTGCAAGCTGGTATCAACACGACGATTATTTTTTACGACTTCTGACTCATCAAGTAGGTTTCGTGCAATCAGCTGTAAAATAATATCCGGACCTCTCGGACATCACAGAACCTCAGTATGTATATGAGCGAACTGAAACCACATTGTTTCGAACCCAAAAATACACCCTTGCATTTCCGCAAATAAATTTTTTTATTAGGGAGAAGCAATAATACCTAGTATTCCATGAAGTAAATGTAGAAGTTGTATTGCAATGCAAGCTGACACTGAGAGCGTTGTCATGAGGTGCAAAATATAAACGAATTAAAGGGTTTTGTAACTGTTGTTCGTTCATTCTATAACCTAATTCTGGGCATGGATGTGCTTACTATAACACAACACAATTTCTTCGAAAAATAAATACAGGTAATAGAAGCGTGACAACCCGTGAAGGCGTGGAGATTCGTAACATATCGATGGCTTACTTCTAAAACCTCGTATGTCTAAATGCTCTTCCTACTCATATATTCCTTAAGACTGGTCACGCCTCCCAGCCACATGTGGATATGCAGCCCATCAGAACAATTTTCGTTATGTCCATTTTCCTACGGATACGTGTAAAGGAAAATGGACCTTAAATGCAATATACTGTAGGAGTGCGTAAATTCGCTTGCAAACAACATCTCTACAGTACGGTACCGTAAGGTCTATTTTCCTTTACACACCAGCACAGGAGAATGAACACAACGAATTTTGTTCTGGTGGACTGCATACCCTTTCAGACCGAGTACGCACAATTGTGCGGGTTCGTATTTTAGTTATCCCTGACCGTATTTGATGTTTTTTCGGCGCTACACCGGACTGCAGTGGTTGTGCAGGACACGTGGCGTGTATTTCAATTGATTTTAGTATGCGCTTGACCGCCAGGGCGAAGGAAGAAGAGTTTAAAAAGCACAGTTGATCGGCGAGATGGCAGGAAGCAGTAGTGCCGAAAGTAAGTATTTATTTACTGCGTTTATATTAATCTAGAAGCTTTACTGAATACCGGAATATATTCAATGAAGTGTGTACATTGGTTAGTGAACGTAAATTTTGAAGCTACACCATCGTACGTGATACAACGAGGTTTTGAATTTTGATACGCACAATTGTGTGGGTCCTGTTTTTCGGATGTTAGTTTTTATTTTGTAAAATAAACTATTAATATGTGTATTGAGGAGCATTTTAGTCAGTTCTTGACGTACAAACAACAATTCACACCTCCAGTTTTCTTTCAGGTCTGAAAGGGATATAAATGTGTGGCTTGGAGGCGTGACCAGTCTTAAGGAATATAGTGGGTGGGAAGACCATTGGAACGTAAGAGGTTTTAGAAGTAAGCCATCGATATCATTGCAAGTAGGATCAATTCATCGACTGTATTTGGTCGTAAAAGTCCTGTTGTTGTATTATCATGTGCAATGAATAGTACAAGAAACAAGTTTTCTGAATTTATCAAAGATTAAAAACTACTGAGAATGTTCTACCAGGTAAGTTGCTGTTTATTCATTAAAAAAGTAGTAAATAATAAAAACATTATGCACTCATAAGCAGAATGTTATAATCCAGTTGTATTTTACTGGTATAATTGTAATATTTGAATGTGAAATTAAATGCTACCACTACATATGTATCTGACAGAGAGTGGAGAACGTCGCGAATATTTTTTCACGCTCTGCATTTCTGCTCCTTGTAATCGCATCGAATTAAAAGAATACCAGCCTTATTATATCTTCCATATTTCAAGTAAATCATAACTGTCAGACTCATCAGTCTGTAGAAACTAATTTTGAATAAATAAATTTTTAAACTACCTGAAAAAGAAAACATATGGTAACAGTATTATGCCGGGAAAAGAAACAACTTTATTCTTCTTGAAAGAACGTCATCAGAATCTAGCAAATCCCATTCAAGGATATTTAGAAATATATAAAGACATGTTTATTTCTGTTTAGATCCAATTCTATAATACACAAAAGAAAAACCGTGGCACATACAGCCTATTAAGGGCTGCCCAGTGATATAGCCTTCATATCGACGGTTTACTTCTAAAACGTCCGGCTCCATGGCTAAATGGTTAGCGTGCTGTCCCCTGGTCACAGGCGTCCCTGGTTCGATTACCGGCAGGGTCGGGAATTTTAACCATCCATCATTTGTTAATTTCCCTGGCACTGGGGCTGGGTGTATGTGTCGTCTTCATCATCATTTCATCCTCATCATGACGCGCAGATCGCCTACCGGAGTCAAATCAAAAGATCTGCAACTGGCGAGCCGAACATGTCCTCGGACACTCCCCGCACTAAAAGCCATACGCCATTTCATTTCATTACTTCTAAAACCTCGTATCTCACAATGCTTTTTCCACCCATTATTTTCCTTAAGTGGTCACCCCTCCCAGCCACATATTGATATGCAGTCCATCAGGACAATTTTAATTGTGATCAATTTCCTGTGCTACTGTGTAAAGGATCAATTCATCAACTGTATTTGGTCGTAAAAGTCCTGTTGTTATATAATCATGTGCAAGGTATAGTAAAAGAAACAAGTTTTCTGAATTTATCAAATATTAAAAACTACTGAGAATGAATTATACTGTAGGAGTGCGTAAATACGTGATGAAAACAATATCCCTACTATACAGTACGGTAAGGTACATTTTCCTTTACACGTCAGCATAGGAAATTGATCAGAATGAAAATTGTTCTGATGGACTGCATTTCCATATGTGGCCGGGAGGCGTGGCCAGCCTTAAGGAAAATAATGCGTAGGAAGTGCATCGGGACATACGAGGTTTTAGAAGTAAGCCGACGATATATTGGAGAACCCCATGGTCAGTGTGATATACCTATGTGATACCTTTGAATGATCGACTCGTGATATCTGAGATAAATGAAGAAACGTGACGCTCAGGTAACGTAAAAAAGTAATTAACATCTCGAAGTGATTGTCAGGTGACAGTTTCACACTAGGCGATGTCTCCTTTCTTTACTCGATCTACAGACAATTGGAAAGTATGTCTAGCTTTTGCCGCAACATTTCAGTTCCTAAGTTCCTTGTACGATGTCTCCTTTCTTTACTTGTTCACTTGTATACAGACAATTGGAAAGTATTTCTACCTTTTGCTGCAATATTTGACTTCTTAAGTACCTTTTTTTCTTCATGAATTAATTTGTAATAGCTGATGGCTTCTGTTACGGGCATGCATTCAGTGTGGGTAGACTAGAGCGCTCTCTTTTATGCTGCACAACCTGCGGGGTAGATGGAGGCGACTGAACAATTGTAGCAATTGAGTAAATACATAAATAAATAAATAAATAAATAAATAAATAAATAAATAAATAAATAAATAAATAAATAAATAATATCATAACAACTTGAAATTATAGGTGAGAGTATTTCTAGTTCACTACATTTCTCCCTTCGAATTTTTGTAGAAGCTTTCATGAAAGTTTTAGGGTAATAAAACTGAAAATTTGTTAGTCACGCTATGATCCTGGAGAATAATCTTGAACTCATCATCATGGCCATGCTATTATTACAATCTCTGTTACTGGGAATTGAACGAATGTGCTCTCTTTAGCAAATAGTGTAAAATAAGCCATAACGTTAGAATTACAGAAATATCCTGAGGATGAAATGTATCTTACACTAAGAAAAAGAATTATTCCACATACATGAGCTAGATGTCAACCATGATTACTATCAAATTAAATTTTTAACACCAGAAATTTTGAAACGATCAGTTAATGAATAATATATTTTCGGAAGTGTTATAACTAGGCATACCGAAAGTGTTAAAAGAAACTTACAATCTTACATTTTATCATATTTGTTATTATCACAACCTTAACCATATAATTTTCTGTTCAACGTGGAATTCAAGTCTCAGTTACATGACTTTAAATTTCAAGAACCTTGCCATGATCCACGGCCGTCGTGGTAAGAAGCCAGCAACAGATCAACTGAATCTCTCGGACATTTTGCTGAATATCGTCCCTGTTTGCCAAAACCGCGAATATGACAAAGCTTTTCCTATCCATTATTTTCCTTACGACTGATCACGCTTTTCAGCCACATATGAATATGCACTCCATCAGAAAGACTTGTCGCTTCATAGGTCACATTTCAGCGTTATTTTTTAGCATTTTGTTCAAATTAATACAATATTTTTCTTATTGTTTTTATTATATTGGAAATGGGTGGGATCATCTTCACACAAGTGCTGTGAGGTATTGTACCATATCAAAAACGGAAACCCTCACTTATCACTGGTTATTTATCTTTAGTTTCTTGACGAGACTGTGACCGATTGTCACTTCATAACTGTCCAACTCCATGGCTCAATGGTTAGCGTGTTGGCCTTTGGTCCAGAGGGTCCCGGGTTTGATTTTCGGCGTGGTCGGGGTATTAAACATGCATTGGTTACTTCCGATGGATCGGGGGCCGGGAGTGTTCGTGTACCGTCTTCATCGTTAGAATTGTTCGACTCCTTGGCTGAATGGCCTTCGGTTCAGAGGGTCCGCGGTTCGATTCCCGGCCGGGTCGGGGATTTTAACCTTAATTGGTTAATTCCAGTGGCTCAGGGATTGGGTGTGTGTGGCGTATTCAGCATTAAGAAAACATCCTAGGTAGGGCCCTAATCTTCACAGACATGCAGGTCGCTTAATAGGCCGTCTACGAGAAAAAGACCCGCACCAGGCCTCTCCGGGGGCCATACGCCATTATTAATCGTTATAATTCAGGTAGCACGGCGTCAACTCGAAAGACCTGCACCTGGCCACGTCGGAGGCTACACACCATTCATATTTTACTTCAAAACGTAGGACTAATGAATGACAGAATACTGCGGTATCCTTCATCTCATTTGGTGGCACTATGGTGCATAGTGTGCGTACAACTGTAATACTTATAAAAAATAACAATAATGAAATGTTTTATTAGTAAGTTATTTTTCCTCGTATTTTTCTGGTGAGGATAATAGTTTGCATGATAAATCTAAGAATGAGTATTTAACATTATATTAGCTTTGCACTTTTATGGCGTGAAGAACTGCAAAATAAACGGATATTTAGGCTAGAGGCTGACAATTTGTATATCAACTGAGAACAGGTAAGAACATGCTATAGGTGGCGAACGAGCACTAGGTACGTCTAGTGTCTACCATTTAGTCCCATTTCGTGATAAGGGGTCGGGAATGAATTTCTTCAGCTTGTCCCAGTTACTTCTTGGTTTTGGCCGCTGTTTAGGACCGGATGCCGTTCCTAACGCGACGTGATTCCTGACATGATAATCTCTACCCAGGATCGACCGGGTTCCGAACTTCAGCCTTTCGGGTAAGAAGCCAGTAACTAAGCCACTGATCTAATCATGCCACACTTAGAGAACCGTAGATGTTTAACTGGCAACTAAAACGACTGAAATCATCTTAACATCGGTAATTGAAACTGACATCGACACGAAATAGTGTCTAATCAAAATATCTGTACACGTTAGCCGAGGCCAATTTCAGTTTGCTTTAAGTCGCACCGACACAGATAGGTCTTATGATGACGATGGGATAGGAGGGGCCTGGGATTGGGAAGGAAGATGCCGTTGTCTTATTTAAGGTAGCACCCGATATTTGCCTGTTGTGAAAATGGGAAACCATGGAAAACTACTTTCGAGGCCATTTTTATTGAGGATGTTTGCCCAATTGATCTTCCTTTTAAAACTGCAATAACCACCACCACCGCCATTGTTAGTATTAATATTATGAAAAATTCATCTTTTCCGTAGTAGTGTAAATGCCCTTAGAATCACAATAATAATAATAATAATAATAATAATAATAATAATAATAATAATAATAATAATAATAATAATAATCTCACGGGGACTGTCCGATCTAATACTGAGATGATTATTCTACAGCGATAAAACTAGACGTTCTTATTCTGACTTTCCATTATTACCTACAACCAGGAGGTCTGTTTTGCTGGAGGTTTTGAAATATGGAATGTGTTACCACTAACAATTCAGTACTCCGAAGGTGAATGTGTAGCAGATAACATCTAACATGTATAAATTACAATCAGCGATCTTTAATCTTAGTTTGCTGCATGAATTATGGAGTGTCGGTTACCTTTATAAGGAGTACCTGGATTGTACACTTTGTGCTATGTTGACCTTCGACTTGAAGAGTGCTTTCAAGTCACTAAATAAGAAATGTGAATGGTGAACTGAGGAGGCTGTTAGTGCGATGTTAGTCAGGAATTTTTGTCCTTCATTTCAGACAGATTTCACTCTAGACATAGTGTTCAACAATTTACATGGGGCTACCTAAAGGGAACATTTCTTTTGTATGCTATAGGTGCCTTGCCAATTTTCAGCCCACAAAGTTAAGTATTTCCACCTTGACAGCTTTGGATTTGATTTCCATCTGAAAAATCACGTGGCATTAAGATGGCCACTCGGCCTTAAACCCTTGTCTGAAACCCATAATTGAGCCAGGATTTATCTGGTATAAACTGAAGAATGTTGAACGTCTGCAATAAAGTGGACTCATTGAACTCTGTACGGCGGTCTTAATCTAATAATCTCCCCTCTTTACATATGTGTTAATAAAAATAATTCTACACGTGAACCCGTTCAGGAGGATAGAGGAAAATCTGAGGACTCCAGTAAGCCCAGGATATGTGCAGCAGAATGTACCAGAGTGCACCGGCCAAGGCGTCCGCGTAGCGAGACGTACAACCCAACACATTCAACGCGCCTGTGAAGTCTGTTGACTCTCAGTCAGATGTACATGACGAAGCAATTACAGGGAACGTCTCGCAGACCATCACCAACCACCAGCAGCTCGGGAAGTTTGGAGGAGGGATGTCAAGTTTGACAAGATTTGGCAAGCTGCCACTGAGCACTTCGGTGTTTTGTTTACAGACAATGAGATTGGTAACAGCTGCCACTGAGCACCTCGGTGTTTTGTTTACAGACAATGAGATTGGTAACAGCTGCCACTGAGCACCTCGGTGTTTTGTTTACAGACAATGAGATTGGTAACAGCTGCCACTGAGCACCTCGGTGTTTTGTTTACAGACAATGAGATTGGTAACAGCTGCCACTGAGCACCTCGGTGTTTTGTTTACAGACAATGAGATTGGTAACAGCTGCCACTGGGCACCTCGGTGTTTTGTTTACAGACAATGAGATTGGTAACAGCTGCCACTGAGCACCTCGGTGTTTTGTTTACAGACAATGAGATTGGTAACAGCTGCCACTGAGCACCTCGGTGTTTTGTTTACAGACAATGAGATTGGTAACAGCTGCCACTGAGCACCTCGGTGTTTTGTTTACAGACAATGAGATTGGTAACAGCTGCCACTGAGCACTTCGGTGTTTTGTTTACAGACAATGAGATTGGTAACAGCTGCCGCTGAGCACTTCGGCGTTTTGTTTACAGACAATGAGATTGGTAACAGCTGCCACTGAGCACCTCGGTGTTTTGTTTACAGACAATGAGATTGGTAACAGCTGCCACTGAGCACTTCGGTGTTTTGTTTACAGACAATGAGATTGGTTACGGTTGTGACGTGTGCGACAGGAAGGACATGAGTACCCCCAAAATCCAGGGGAATAGAGGTGCTGCGAGTCGCTCGGCCCCGAGTGTGAAGGATGGTGACGATGGTTAAACTAGACTCAAACAACTTGGACTGCCTAGCATCACGCAAATAATGCGACGCTTCACTCAAGAAAACGGACTCAGTCGCACAATTGACAAGACAAACATTAACTCTCAGAGTTTTGTAGCTCAGGCACAATACATCACCACCAGTTCTGAGTTACCACTTAGCTGCCTACTAAACTTGGATGGATGAGCTTAAACCGATCCGGTTGGATGGTTGCCAGTTAGCAGTTTACATGAATCAATCCTCACGAACTCGGTCGCCATAAGGTGACATTACGAACTGGGGCTCGTAAACGGTGCCTCCGCATTCTCGCCAAATAAGAACTTACACACCATCTCATCCACCCGAAACAGTTCTTCATTTACTAAAACGCCTGAGGCGCAGTCATCAGCGAAATATTAACAGTCCTTCCTTGTGTCAGTTATGGTTGACGTAACAATCCGAAAACGTATAATAGATGTCATGTATGTAGCCAAGGCGTTACTCGACGGTGATTATTGTCTCGTGCTCAGTTGTATTCATTTCCATCCCCATGTTCCCACATCCAACCATCCCATGCTACTGTACACGATGCTGATCAAGTACTTTGCTACTGCCAATGATATCGCCGATTAGCTCAAATTTGATAAACAATATGCCTGTCGTTATAATTATACATTTCAACTGTAATCCTTAATACAATCAAAATACTTTTGGTCTGTGAAGAAATAATAATTCACTTTAGGCATCATCTTCACTTGAATACTGACTGTGATGAGCAGCACATTCAAGACCTCACCTTCTCTCGCAACATGACTTATGTGAGTTAATTCTCACACCATCGTCCCTCATCACAAATACCGTTCTCCAACGTAACTCTTCATCGTATGCCACATTACTGTCTTCTCAATAATAGATTAGTTAACCTATAGTTATTATAATTTTAAGATCATATTCACTAAATATTGTTGTTACGTTAAATTCGATCTATTCCATTCCTGTCGAAAACATCTATTCTACTCCACAAACTTTTCAGCTGTGCCGCCGTTCCATTCTTTAAAATATGCATTATTGTCTAATATATAGTTTGCCAATAAGCTGTGTAATTCTCTTTTATTAGAAAAGTTACAAGCAATGTTATAGCAATTTATAACGAATGTTATCGTTAAACTCCCCCTGAAATCACAGAATACACCGTTTTATTGACAAAGTGTTGATAAACCTCCATGTATATATCAGCCGAGAAATCTCAATGAAAATTTGCTTCATGCTTTCCGGTCCTCCTTGTTCTCGGTGATCTACGATTCCTCAGAAAAACTCTTTTTGTGTCAGGAAGTGCACAAAATACTCGAAGACATGAAAGCTGCGCTGCTAACGAAGCGAGAAGAAAGTACGCTAATCGCAGTCTGAAATTAAGCGAGCTTGCCATAAAATATGCTCGATTTCTATAGCTTGAATAATAATAATAATAATAATAATAATAATAATAATAATAATAATAATAATAATAATAATAATAATAATAATATATCCTCAGCTACAGGAGTGAAGGTCTTCTGAATTGGTGATATCAGGTGGCCTGCGTAAAGATATCGACGTTCCAATTGGTCGATATTTAGCACCAGTCCACGTGACTAAGTTAATTTGTGAGTGGATGCAGAAGGTACCACTTAACATGTCATCTGCTATAAACTGGAGTGAAAATGTTTTCCTGCCTTTCAAAAATCAGCTATTTCGCCTGAGGTCATGATTCAAACACTCCACTCTGACCCTACGAGGCACGAATTAACATTATACTTATTCATATCGTAGTTGAAGTGAACCTTAAGGCCATGCGACTCCCAAGCAGAGGAATCCATGATAGTCTTATGTTATTTTTCATCCAGACAGGATATCACGCTTTCGCCATATTGGACAGGCAGATCCTACAGCATACCGTAGGATGACTTATGTATTGGATAAACAATCGATACATAAAACAGCCAGCCGTAAATTTTCATCAAAATCAAACATTCGAAAACTGTTTTACAATTTAATATGTAATACATTTTCAGTCATTTAGTTAATGATTTTTACTGTTTCTTCAGATCATCATATTATCCCAGCTGTTTCTGAGATCTTTGGAGACATCCTGTCTCAATATATGTTTTATCTGAAGACTTAAGGTAGGATGCCATTCGTCTGAGGACTTCACTTTTCTGGTTAAAGTTCTACCCCGCAATGAGTAGAATTTCGACCTCGGTTCTCACACCCCTGAGGGTGGTGGCCATGAATCTCGTCCACGATGTCCGCTTGTTGCTGTAAGAAGTAATAAAAGGTGGACCCCTAGGGCCTGTCAACTAGGGACTGAGCTGTTTGGATTAGACTTGAAATATTTCAGTAAAACTTGGATGAATGACCAACTATATCGTCGGTGAAGAAATCTAACCTCGTATGTCACATTTCTCTTCCTATCCATTACGTTCCTTAAGACTCCTAGCCACATATCGTCGGCTTACTTCTAAAACCTCGTATGTCCCGATGCACTTCCTACGCATTATTTTCCTTAAGTCTGGCCACGCCTCCCGGCCACATATGGATATGCAGTCCATCAGAACAATTTTCATTGTGATAAATTTACTATGCTGGTGTGTAAAGGAAAATGGGCCTTAGGCCTACCATACTGTATAGTAGAAATGTTGTTTTCATCACGTATTTACGCACTTCTAAAGTATAATTCATTTAAGGTTCAATTTCCTTTACACATTAGCACAGGAAAATGAACGCAACGAAAATCGTTGTGATGGGCTGCATATCAATATGTGGCTGGGAAACGTGACCAGTCTTAAGGAAAATAATGGGTAGAAAAAGCATTGCGAGATACGAGGTTTTAGAAGTAAGCCGTCGGTATGCAGTCCATCAGAACAATTTTCGTTGTGTTTATTTTCCTATATAGCAAAGTAAAGGAAAATGAGCCTTGAATACAGTACACTGTAGGAGTGCATAAATACGTCAAACAAACATACATTTCCACAGTATGGTACAGTAAGGTTCATTTTCCTTTACATATCCACACAGGAAAATTAACATAACGAAAATTGTTCTGATGGACTGCATAACTACGAGTATGTGTGGCTGGGAGGCGTGACCAGTATTAATTGAAGTATTGGATAGGAAGAGCATTGTGACATACGAAGTTTGGTTTCATCAACAACGACACATTTTCCTGTAAAGTTAACAGTAATGTTATAGTTAATTGATGAAAAGCAGTTGGCCTGTCTAAAGCAGTTGGCAGATGACTAACAATGACCTTGCGAAAACACTGTAGAAATATACCAATAGTTCTCTTTTAAAGGTATATAATACACGTTATATTGAAATTGAGATTTTGACTGCACAAATAGAATATTACGATCCTCAAACCTGTGTCAGTAATACGTTTATTGTGGAAACTACAATTTATTATTATCTCGGTCGTCTATACATAAACGTGCGCGTTATTAATATAATTAGCACAAAGGAGGAAACTTCTGGATTTCTGTTCAGATTCACTCACTCTGCAATGCTGTGGATATACTGTGTAACAACAGGAGATCTTCAGCGATGTTGTGGGTCTTAACTGATCATCCTACCAAGTTTCATTGCAATCGATACCTTACTATACACCGCGTTCCATTTAAAACTGCAGGAAACAAATTACTATATTTTAAGTACGAAAATATTATTAACAGCACAATGACCATTACCATTAAGTTTATGATTTTTAAGTTGACCACCCTATCAAGTTTCATTGTAATTGGTAGAGTACAAACTTAGAATCCCTTGTAAGCAACTCAGACGGTAGAGCGCTGGCTTTCCGAGCAATACTGGCGGGTTCGATTTTGGCTCAGTCGGATGGTATTTGAAGGTTCTCATCTGTCAGTAGATGTACTGTCATGTAAAATAATTCCTAAGGGACAACATCTCAGCACCCCTCAGTCTCTAGAAACCGTAAAAGTAGTTAGTGGGACATAGTACCTTTATTAACATTCAACTTTAGAGTGTGGGTGGGTGACCACGTGATCCTTAGCTGAGTCTGATATTGCATCGTAAGACCGGCCTTGGTCAACTTCTGCTCTCTTCCAACCCCTACAGCGTTAGGTTGGCAAGGCATAGGCGTCTCTCATTTTCACACCATTCATAGCATTTTCCTTTTCTTTACCTATACTCCCACTTCTATTAAATATCAAAACCCTTCCATTTTTAATGATAAAATTCTTCCACTTTTTATTCTGATTAGGAGAGTTGCAAAACTGTACTTCCTCTTAAAGCAATAGTCATAACTATCATCATCATGTCAACCGACAGAGTAGATAATCATACCTGAACCACCGTGCATATCAGTCACCTCCCTATCCCGGTTTCGATGCATTAATGTAATCCACAAGAACCTCGTTTATCCGGTCCTCATTAATCCGGATCTCCGGTTTATCCGGATCGAAAATAATACAAATTTGATTTTACTTGTACAGTATTTCTTTTACGCCGTCGACTCTTCTTTAACGTCTTTTCCGCCAAGGATAGTTAAGGACAGGAATTTCAAGTAATTCTGCCATGGTCTATCAAAGGTACCGGCTCGGAATTGCGAATGGGAAACCGTGGAAAATCATTCCCAGATGGGATTCGAACCCACGCTCTTCTGAATGCAACGCACTACTAATTCACTAATGGTGAATTCCAAAATGAAACCGGCGTTCAATCAGAAGAAACAATGACTCATGGAGACGCAACAATGCAGCTGGACAAACTGATGGCGTATTTAGAATCCTTGACTGAAACCACACCGACAGAACGTCTTCGTCATCGTACTTCACGCAAACCCTATACAAATGTAAAACAGAAAACTCACACATTATTTTAGTGCATAAAACAGTCGGAAGTGTAAGAAAAGTGTTCTTATATTTTTTTGTACATTTGAAAAAAATGTGCTATTGGCTTTACGTCGCACCGACACAGGTAGGTCTTATGGCGACGATGGGATAGGAAAGTGCTAGGAGTTGGAAGGAAGCGGCCGTGACCTTAATTTACTGTAAGTAAAGCCCCAGCATTTGCCTGGTGTGAAAATGGGAAACCAAGGAAAACCATCTTGAGGGCTGCCGACAGTGGGATTCGAATCCACTATCTCTTGGATGCAAGCTCACAGCTGCGCGCTCCTAACCGCACGGCCAACTCGCCTGGTTGAAAAAAGGTATTACTGTACAACTTATGTTGCTTGCTGCTTGCTGCTTGTTGTTTAAAGGGGCCTAACACCTAAGGTCATCGGCCCACAACTTATGTTAATAGATTATATAACATATACTGTATTTGTTTTTAATTCTTCAGATTATCCGGATGTTCGATAATCCGGATCAGTTCCGGTCGCACTTAATCTGGATAAACGAGGTTCTTGTGTACATTATTGTAATATGGATATCCCAGAGTTTACAACATAATCCGTAAAGGTGCTGTTGGATTGATTGTATTTATGGAGGATTTTTTCAACGGTCTGTTGGCATTTCCACATGAGTTTGTAACACTGTGCACTATCATTTCGGCGACAAAAAACCGTTAACTGTGGAGGGTAAACTGTAGCAGTGGCCCAAGCAGGAAGCTCATGCCGTTATTCGATTTTTCAAAGCGGAAACTGTGTCAGGTGCGGACATTCAACGTCAATTGCTTGAGGTCTGTGGTGACAGAGTGATGAGTGTTCAGGATGTGGCAAAAAGGTTCTCCGAATTCCGAACCGAGAGAGTGGCAACAGTTGACAATGTCGGGAGTGGCAGACTCACAGCAGAGAAGTGGATTTCATTCCTTTGCGGCTATGAAAGAACATCTTGAACGGAACAGATTTCAAACTAGTATGAAAATGAAATGTCGTATGGCTTTTAGTGCCGGGATATCCCAGGACGGGTTCGGCTTGCCAGGTGCAGGTCTTTCTATTTGACTCCTATAGGCGACCTGCGCGTCGTGATGAGAATGAAATGATGATGAAGACAACACATACATCCAGCCCCCGTGCCATTGGAATTGACCAATTAAGGTTAAAATCTCCGACCCGGCCGGGAATCGAACCCGGGACCCTCTGAACCGAAGGCCAGTACGCTGACCGTTCAGCCAACGAGTCGGAGTTCAAACTAGTGATGATGTCAGAATAGCAGTGAAACGCTGGCACGATGGTCAGGACACATTTTACAGTGTTGTTGTTGTTCAGTCTTCAGCCCTGAGGCTGGTTGGATCCTAAACAGCTCCGCCATCAGCTGTCATAGACGACATAGGCATCACTGAAGAGGCGTAATAGGGAAATGAGGAGTGAGGTAGTTTCCCGTTGCTTTCCTCACCGTGCCAGAAGTTGCTATTACATATCAGTCTGCCAAGCCCATTCAAATGCATGCACCAATCGACCCTATGAGCAACATTTTCTCACCATTCATAGCACGGCCTGGCTGTAGAATGAATGGCATTACTAGCATCGCTCATACCTCAGTAACATTCATATTGTCAAAGCCAAGGATAAGACAGAGACAGATCAATGGAAGTAACAAATTACTCTAGCCCATACCAGAAGACATAGTGCACTGTAAACACTAGGTCCTGCCAGCAAAGGCAACATTTTACAATACTAGCATCGATAAACTTGTCTCAAAGTTTAATAAATACCTCATTCACCACAGAGACTATGTGAAAAAATATAGTACTGAGTGAAGAGCACAGAGTATGATTCGTTGAGTACGAACATTTAATTATAAAATTGAGAAATATATCGTCGCTGTTGTGACAAAACTGCGAATGTGACAATGCTCTTCCTATTCTTTATTTGCTTTAAGACTGGTTACGTCGCTATGGATAAGCAGTACATCAGAAAAAACCTTCATTGAGTTAATTTTCCTATGCGTTTGTGTAAAGGAAAAAAATCCTTAAGTACATCGTACTGTAGGAGTGTGTAAATATGTACTGCAAACATACATTCTTAGAGTACGGTACAGTAAGGTTCAGTTTTCTTTACATACGCGAATAGGAAAATTGTATATTGTAAATACGTATCTCGACGGCTTACTTCTAAAAACTCGTATCTCACAATGCTTTTTCCACCCATTATTTTCCTTAAGACTGGTCACGTCTCCAAGCCACCTATTGATATGCAGCCCATCAGAACAATTTTCCTTGTGTTCATTTTCCTGTGCTAATATGTAAAGGAAAATGAACCTTAAATGCATTATACTGTAGGAGTGCGTAAATTCGGGATGAAAACAACATCCCTACTATACAGTGTGATAAGGTCCAATTTCCTTTACACATTAGCATAGGAAATTGATCACAATGAAAATTGTTCTGATGGACTGCATATCCATATGTGGCCGGGAGGCGTGGCCAGCCTTAAGGAAAATAATGCGTAGGAAGTGCATCAGGACATGCGAGGTTTTAGAAGTAAGCCGACGATATGTAATATATACTGTAAGCCTCTGTGGCTCAGGCGGGAGCGTGCCGGCCTCTCACCGCTGGGTTCCGTTTTTCAAATCCCGGTCGCTCCATGTGAGATTTGTGCTGGACAAAGCGGAGGCGGGACAGGTTTTTCTCCGGGTGCTCCGGTTTTCCCTGTCATATTTCATTCCAGCAACTCTCCAATATCATTTCATCTGTCATTCATTAATCATTGTCCTAGAGGAGTGCGACAGGCTTCGGCAGCCGGCACAATTCCTATCGTCGCCGCTAGATTGGGGCTTCATTCATTCCATTCCTGGCTCGGTCGCATGACTGGAAACAGGGTGTGGATTTTCAATATATATATAGTAAATTTTCTTTGGAGACGCCACTTGTTTTGCAGTTTAGTATTTCTTGCACATTCAATCTTTCAGTGTATTCATTTGTCCATAATTATACCGTCGCTGCTGTGCGAAAACCGCGAATGTGAGAATGCTCCTGCTATCCATTATTTTCCTTAACACTAGTCACGCCTTCTAGCCACATATTAATATGCAGTCTATCGGAGCAATTTTCATTGAGTTCCATTTCCTCTGCGCGTGTGTAAAGATAAATGGAACCTTACTGTACCGTACAGTAGGAATATATATATTTCGTATGGAACAAATGATCTACATCAGGGCCTCTCAGGGTGCATGCGCGTGGTGCATGCACTGTGCACGGTGCAAAAGACGTCTTGGCTTGGTTGACCAGAGTGCAGACCCCGCACTCCTCGATTTGGAGCAATAGCGCTTACTCTCTCTTCCCTCACGCCTGTCTCGCTCGCTCCGCCTGTCTCCCTCTGCCCCACTTGCGCCGTAGCGCTCCAAATCCGGGCTGAGTTGAGCCGAGTATAGCCGAGTAGAGCCGAGCTTAGCCGAGTAGCCCAGAGACGAAACGTTGATCCGAGCCATGCCGAGCGGCAGCGATGCACAGTGCACGGAGCTCTTGCGCCTCTATCTGCACGCGTGAGATTTTGGGCGTTTGAGAGGCCCTGATCTACATTATTGAACACAAATATGTACGTAATACATTAAAAATGAATATCAATACTCTTCTGCCAGGAAAGCGCTGGAGCTTACGCTTTCATGCACTCTTCCCAAACACCTGTGAATCTACGCTGTGGACATTGCCGAGTGATATGGTTCATTGTCTGTTGTTGAGCTAACGCAGTCGCAAGCAGGTGAATCTAGCCATCCCCATTTGTGCAGCGTTGCTTTGCACCTACCATGACCATTTCGTATGCGGTTTACTTGGCACCACGTAGCTCTTGGTACATTAGTCCTGGAACATGCTGGGAAGGATCATCTAATTGGATTTGACGAGATGATGAGAAATCTCTCCACCCTTCCAGACTTTGCTGATGGTGAAAGGCCCTTTACATATCGTCGGCTTACTTCTAAAACCTCGTATGTCCCGATGCACTTCCTACACATTATTTTCCTTAAGGTTGGCCACGCCTCCCGGCCACATATGGAGTTGCAGTCCATCAGAACAATTTTCATTGTCAACAATTTCCTATACCGATCTGTAAAGGAAAATGGACCTTACCATACTGTATAGTAGGGATGTTGTTTTCATCACGTATTTACGCACTCCTACAGTATAATGCATTTAAGGTTCATTTTCCTTTACACATCAGCACAGGAAAGTGAACACAATGAAAATTGTTCTGATGGGCTGCATATCAATATGTGGCTGGGAGGCGTGACCAGTCTTAAGGAAAATAATGGGTGAAAAAAGCATTGTGAGATACGAGGTTTTAGAAGTAAGCCGTCGATATTTACTCACTCCTAGAGTATGGTGCATTCATGGTTCATTTTCCTTTACATACACATAGGAAAATGAACTCCTCGAAAATTGCTAAGATGACTGCGTATCAATATGTAGCTGGGAGGCCAAGAGTTTTAAGAGGTAAGCCATCGATTTTCACATTCGTGGTTTTTACACTGTAGCGACGATTTTGCAGTTATGTATTTCTTACACATTCAAACTTTCAGTTTGTTTATGTATCCATAGTTATATATTAGCTGTTCCTTACCTGTTGAGTAATGAATTATGGAGTCAGAAAGTGTCGCACGTGTCACTCACACTGAAATATTTAAACAGCAGTAGCCATTAAGTTATGTGACTGGTTTCTTCCCAGAAGCTTGAAGACAGCAGGGTTACAATCCCATGACCTAGAACCATTCTTCACTCCCCGGCAGTAGTAATATCAGAACAGGAGTAATTATCAGCGAGACATGTGTTGGGCTCTGTAATTGGAAGGCGGTCTCGTATTGCGATTTACAGATAACACATCTATTCTGCCATGACCGCAAAGAGAAAAAATATGTACGAGTTTATTTTCTTTGATTTGTACCTGCTACTTCAGTGCTGAAATACGTGCATCTGACGTTCAAAAATGTCTTCCCTTTCAGACAAGAAAATTGTCTGTGTTCAATAATCACATTGTAATTAGTCTTATGATTTATACTCCCATTCTTGTTTCTACCAGAAGCAAACCGCTAGCTACTAACTTATGACCCTTTCAAACTACCTGGAATGAACTTTCTATTACCCTGTCCATCAACAGCTATGAAAGTTCTTATTACAGTTCTGGACTTCTTACAACCAATCTCGATAAGTCGATCATCAAGTGATAGTATCAAAATGTTTTCAAGCACAGCACATAGATCAAGTTACAGTATCATAAATACTCGTGGTGTAACAGCTTTCTCTTAGGTCAAGACCTCATGGCTGACAGGTCCGGGCATTTATTGATGTCGTGAGGTCAACAATGACGAATTTTACATTTAGTTATGACACATTCTTTGGTTAGGTTCACAAAGGTTTATATCACGTTGCCTCACAATTCTCTTCATGGAATTAGGACTAAAAGTCCTATTCCATGCGTGTTTCAGGAAGAGACAGGATTAGACCCTGGAATTATGAACTCTGTTAAAGCGATTTCAGTCCGGGTGATCGTCTAAAATAAATATGTCGTACGAATTGCAATCAGCGTGTAATGTAACGACATTCACTGGATGGATGAGAGTTCGATTCCCCTGTCAGCAAATTCAGAGTAGAGATTTCCACTTCTGGAGGGGGACAATGTCTTGAGCTTCACTCAGCCTGCACCAGTAATGAGAACTGGGTTAATTCCTTGGGTGTAAAGATGGTCGGGCTTAGGGATAACCTCTCAGTCTCACATAGCAACGATGTTAGGGATAATGGAAGCCTTTACCATCCACGCTTCCAAGGGCCTTAATGGTCTGTAGGGAGATGCCTTTACCTTTTGCTTTAGCTTTTGTTTTTGGTATGTATAGCCAAATCTGACAAAATTCATTTCCTCTCACACCAGACAGCTTCTTAATAGAACTCACTTCTTATTATTCTTCCACCACCTTTCCCACTTCTGTGAGGTCGCTGGTGCGAACTGTGCCGCACATGTGGACTTGGCCCTGTTTTACGGCCTGATGCCCGTCCTGACGCCAACCCTGTATGGAGGGATGTAATTACTATTATGTGTTTCTGTCGTGGTTGGTAGTGTAGTGTGTTGTCTAAATTTAAAGAAGAAAGCGTTGGGACATACACAAACACCCAGACTCAGGGCCAGAATAATTAATCAGACCGATTAAAACCCCCGACCCGGCCGGGAACCGAACCCGCGACCCTCTGGACCAAAGGCCAGCACGCTAACCATTTACCCATGGAGCCGGGCTCTTAATTGAACTCACTGTTATGCTAGAGGCTTTACGTCGCACCGACACAGATAGGTCTCATGGCGACGATGGGATCTGAAAGGCCTAGGTAGTAGACAAATAAGTTTGAGTGGCGTCTTTAAAGGTAGGAGCCAACGGCCGTAGCCGTGTTGAAACACCGGATCCCGCGAGATCTCCGAAGTTAAGCAACATTGGGCGTGGTCAGGAGTTGGATGGGTTGCCACGCGCTGTTGGTGGGGGGTAAGGGAATGTAGGTGCGGAAAGGAACTGGCCACCCTACCGCACGTAAACTCCGGCTCAGGAACACCTCCGCGGAGGTTCGGACCTGCCTTCAGGCAGAATAACCCTTACCTACCTTTAAAGGTAGGAAAGATCACAATATGAAGATAAATTTGGAATTCAAGAGGACAAATTGGGGCAGATATTCATTTATAGGAAGGGGAGTTAGGGATTGGAATAACTTACCAAGGAAGATGTTCAATAATTTTCTTTTGAAATCATTTAAAGCTCCAGGACACTGCCCTTGAGGCGGTAGAGGTGGGATCCCTCGCTCAGTCCGAGGGAAAAGCCGAACCTGGAGGGTAAACAGATGATGATGATGATGATGAAATCATTTAAGAAAAGGCTAGGAAAACAACAGATAGGGAATCTGCCATCTGGGCGACTTGCCCTAAATGCAGATCAGTATTGATTGATTGATTGATTGATTAATTGATTGATTGATTGATTGATTGATTGATTGATTGATTGATTGATTGATTGATTGATTGATTGATTGATTGATTGATTGATTGATTGATTGATTGATTGATTGATTGATTGATTGATTGATTGATTGATTGATTGATTGATTGATTGATTGATTTGATAGGTGTCGGGAGGAAGCGGCAGTGGCGTTAGTTAAGGTACAGCCCCAGCATTTGCCTGGTGTGAAAATGGGAAACCACAGAAAACCATCTTCAGGGCTGCCGACAGTGGGATTCGAACCCACTATCTCCCGGATGTGCGCCTCTAACCGCACGGCCAATTCGCCCGGTCGTCACTATTATGAAGGAAACCACTTCTAATACTCAAAGTTGAGAATTTTATTTGTGAGCCGAAGGCGTTTCCTGTAGACCATGAGATCTGTTCGTAGGGGTTGAACTCAGGTGATACCAGCTGGTCTGCACTATCATTATCTGGTCATATAAACCATAATCGATCCTTGATCTTATTCATAGTTTACCTCAAACGTATTCTATTGTTTCTCTCTTCTAGCCTGCCCCTAACTTTGTCTAGATCAGATATATTCTTCCTGGATTCATCTGATTCGAGGTCATTTCTGTGGCCTCTTACCATCAGTAGGTTTTCTAATGAGAGTGTCTTCATCCTTATGACATAAGTGTCCTAATAAACGTAGTCTCCGGCTTCCAACAATTGCTACAATATCGGTTCAGAGTAGTCTTCCTTAATTTTCGATTCTTCAATATTCTCCGTTTAATGTTTTCATTGATAGGGTCGAAACTTTTTCAGAACTTTGTGTTCCAAATTGTAAAGCCTTGTTGCACTTCGCTTATTCAGATTCCCTGTTTCGGCATGGTAGATTATAACAGGTAGAATTTTGGTTTTGTTGCATTTTTTATTGGATTTACTTATAGAAATTTGAATGTCAGTGTTTTATTCAACACGTAATAGCACTTGTGGCATTGGCGAATCTGTGAATTATCTCTTGTTTTCTTAGATTCTGTTCGTTTTCGAGATAGCATGTTTAATGGCGTTATTTTATTTGGCTTGTCTTTCTCCAAACTATACCATTTCAAATCCTGGAATTTGACAGGAAGGGTTAGACAAGGTCGCCATAGCGCAGTCCGGTGGAGTAGTAACCTAAACCGGAGAGAGTATTGCATAGAAGTTCAGTTCATTTTCTCTAATCCTTCCATTCCTTACCTGCCACCTGACTACTTTGAAACATGTCAATTAACACTGAGCTGTCGGATTCCTTTTTTGGTTGTCGTAATTCAGCCGCGTAATCTCGGAGGTACTTTACATTTTTTTGAAAATATCACAAGGAAAAGCCTAAAAGACATCCCTTCAGATAAAAGAAATATAGATGCCATTTTCTCCTCACTAAACTGTTTTCCTGTCATAACATTCAGTATGCAATGCTGTATTCACTCCAGAAGGGGTGACCCCAGGGACTCTACACTTGAGGAGGGGAAAGGAGAGAAAGAAATTGTTTGTCTGTTTGTATGTTTTTATTTGCTTGTTTGTTCGTTTGATCCTTCGTTCATTCGTTGGTTGGTTGGTTGGTTGGTTGGTTGGTTGGTTGGTTGGTTGGTTGGTTGGTTGGTTGGTTGGTTGGTTGGTTGGTTGGTTGGTTGGTTGGTTGGTTGGTTGGTTGGTTGGTTGGTTGGTTGGTTGGTTGGTTGGTTGGTTGGTTGGTTGGTTGGTTGGTTGGTCGGTCGGTCGGTCGGTCGGTCGGTCGGTCGGTCGGTCGGTCGGTCGGTCGGTCGGTCGGTCGGTCGGTCGGTCTGGTAATGATTTCACTTACTTGCTCTAGATTCTTGTACTCATCTGTGCAATTCGGTCTCTCTTATTCAACCTTTATTCTCATCCGACGTGACGAAATTAGGTTTGTGGGGCCTATGAAATGTTCCATTTCCACGCCCCTCGTGGCCCTTCCCTTTTCTGATTACTTTATTCTTCGGAGTGTCGGACATCTTCCTTTTCTTCTTCTGTTTAGAGTTAAGGTAGAATTGTTACCTAGTTGTACTTTTCTTTAAGAATTATAAGCGCTACCATAATAATCAATGGTTAAGTAATATTTTCACCCAGGTATGGTTCGTATTCCATTCAAAACCGGAGGTCCTACGGCTATAATCACGATATCAACAGGCTTGTAAGACTGGACGATTTTTACCCTAATCGGGATATAACTGTCACATAAAATATCGAGTAGTGTTCCTCTCACTCTTAAGGAAATTAATATGCTTTCATTTTCTTTGCCTTCTTCTTCTTCTTCTTCTTCGGAATACGCATATTCAACCTTTGGACTTCAATAATAATAATGCTATTTGCTTTACGTCCCACTAACTACTCTTTTACGGTTTTCGGAGACGCCGAGGTGCCGGAATTTTGTCCCGCAGGAGTTCTTTTACGTGCCAGTAAATCTACCGACACGAGGCTGACGTATTTGAGCACCTTCAAATACCACCCGACTGAGCCAGGATCGAACCTGCCAAGTTGGGGTCAGAAGGCTAGCGCCTGAACCGTCTGAGCCACTCAGCCCAGCCTTTTGGACTTCGATCTTTGCTCAGTATTGTCGCATTTTCTCCGGAGTAGCTCCTTTTTTCCGCTTACCAGGGATACCGTTCTCCTTCAGAAGATTTCCCCTATAATTTACTGAAATTCTTCAGACGCTATCATAAGTCTGTCTATTTTGTAAATCTGTAAGCGCCAGTTCTTTTATGTCATTTTCATTCTCTGCCACCCAGGTTGTATTGACTTTCTTATTTCACCGGAAGGCGAACCAGCAGTTGTTCAGTCCGTTGGGAGATAATCTTGCCACATGACCATATGAAGCTCCCTTACTATTCCTTGCACAGTCAGAGAATCCTGTTATCTAACAATTGAGCTCTGAATTTTAATAAATTAATGTTACTGGCTTTAAGTCACACTAACTCCATTTACGGTTTTCGCAGACACAGAGATGCTGGAATTTAATCCCACAGTAGATATTTTACGTGCCAGTAAATTTACTGACACGAGGCTGACGTATTTGAACACCTTCCAATACCACCCTACTGAACTACGATCGAACCTGCAAAGTTGGAGTCAGAAGACCAGTACCTCAAACATCTGAGCCACTCAGCTGGACGCTCTGAATTGTGACGCCTCCATTATTCCCCATCTTCCAGTACCTGGCCCAGGATATTTCTCAGAAGTCTCCTTTCTCTGACTTCCAGTTTTTTTCAATCAAACCTTTCCTGTTTAGTGACAGATACTCCATGACATACAGGGCTTCCGGGCCGATTACTGTAGTGTGTTTTTTCATCTGCAGATTTTGTAACAAGCATCACTTGTTTAAGTGTTTTGAGCCAGTCGACAAGTTACTTCGAGCTTGTCAAATCTTGCGGAAAGAGCTGCTTTCTCTGGCAAACTGCGTCCAATACAGTCACCGATGTACTTAAATTTCTCCACTAGCTTGATTTTATTTTACACTGTTTTACTGATATGTCTCTGTTAAACTCTTCGATGCTGGTAAAGTACTTGGTTTTCTCCCTAGACACTTGGACTCCCACTTTGTCTGCCTGTCTTCTGAGACGATTGACCTGGATCACCGTTATTTCCGCAGCCTCGGCAATCAGCGCCTTGTCGTCAGCTCATCCTTCTTGTAACCCAATAAAACTCTGCTCTGGATACTCAAGTTGACCAGTTTCTCACGTCATTCCCTCACAACATTTCCGACGACACAGTTAAAAAAGAGTAGGAAAAGTCCATCCTCTTGTATAACCCCTGTTTTTATCTCTACGGATTCCGACATTTCGCCTCAGAATTTAACATTGAAGTATGTGTCAGTTAGGGTTTGTAAGGTATACAGCAAAACAAGAGCTAATGAAATTATCGCTCGTCTGCTGTCCACATTTCCCCAGCAACGAAGTATTTATTCATTGTATATAGTAGCTTGACATATTTTGAATTCATGTTGTTTTAATTTCTGTAATTGTGGTTTTCACAACAGAGGAGAAGGTGCTTATCACGAAACAGTATTTCCGGTCGTACGGAGTGGGACGTTAGAATTGACCGAGTTAGGTTCACTTTCAAGAACAGTACGAGGAGAGGTTAAATAAAGGAGCAACAAACTGCGGAACAGTGTTATCTGTCGTTGACAAGTTCCGTCATACGGGTTCAGTTTATGTCAACAAAAGGGGAACACAGGGTGTCCAAGAATCATTACCACAACCGATACGGATTCTTCAACACGTGTTACAGTCCCTAAAGCCTAGTCTACGTTGAACATCTCTGAAACTCGGTTCTAGGTTATTCTGCAACATATGATTTTCAGATGAAAGCCGATTTGTGATAGCTACACATATCTTAGAATTTGAATGGCCTTATGTCGTTATGCGGAAACAACACAGTGCGCGGATTACGATTCGGTGCACTGTGTCTGGTCATGAAATATAGGGCCCTTATTTCGTCAAGGATGCAACGCAGAATCCAAAAACAATGGACCTGGTGGTCTACAGAGACCTCATTACTACCCCATTCATGCGGGATTTGCCCCGAATTTTGACGCATCAGAAACTTATCCCTCCAACGACAATGGATGCGGCAAGATGAAGCTACAACCCACACTACGGTGGATTCACTTACTTTTCTGCAACGACACTTTGGAGACCGTCAAATTTCTCTTGGAAATCTTCCCATATCGATGGCATGGTTCTAGAAGCTCGTATGTCCCAATGCACTTCCTACCCATTATATTCTTTAAGACTGGTCACTCCTCCCAGCCACATATTTATATCCAATCCATCGGAATAATTTTCGTTTGTTCATTTTCCTGTGCTGGTGTGTAAAGGAAAATATACCTTACCGTGCCGTATTGTAGGGATGTTGTTTGCAAATGAATTTACACATTCTTACTGTATAATATATTTAAGGTTCATTCTCCTTTACACATAACAATAGGAAAATGAACACAATGAAAATCGTTTTGGTGGGATGCATATCCCATGTGGTTGTGAGGCGTAACCAGTCTTAAGGAATGTAATGGATAGGAAAGGCATTTGGGAGGTTTTAGAAGTAAGCCATCAATAGCTTTCCTTCTTCTTGGATCTCACGGTCCCAGACGCATACATACGGAACACGATGAAAGAATCATTTTCCAAGATAGATGATCCACATTCAGAAATTCCCGAATTACACGAGAAGATACCATCAGTGCTTGTATCCTTACAGGAACCTCTTTTCATCAATATCTTTAATAATCTTTAGAAACATTTTTAACGATGCGTGGCACCTGATGGAACATATTTGAACACATACTGCACCAACGCAATCAAATAACATTTCGGTATCCTTTGTTTTGCCGTGTACGGGAGAATGAATCATTGAGTTTTATTGTCTAGTCCTAGTTCATCGAGAATCTTTTTATTTGTTTATCTACGGAGTCGTAGGTCTTCATAAAATTATCAAAAGTTGATACAACATTGCGGTTTCTTATCTACCTAATACAGAGTTGATATTAACATCTCCATTATATTCGTTTTCCATCGTCATAGAAAGCGAACAAGCTCGTATTTTACTTGATATTTGATGTAGTGATCATAGCCACGAGACCTCCAGTTTTACGTGAAATGAAAACCACAGAATGAGCTCTCTTCTGAAAGCTAATCAACAGTTCCTAGTCCTTAATCAGTCCATCTTGGCCAAACATATCTATCTGATACAAAAAGCTAGCTTATTGAAAATTCCACAGACAATCAATCAATCAATCAATCAATCAATCAATCAATCAATCAATCAATCAATCAATCAATCAATCAATCAATCAATCAATCAATCAATCAATCAATCAATCAATCAATCAATCAATCAATCAATACTGATCTGCATTTAGGGCAGTTCTCCAAGTGGCAGATTCCCTAGCTGTTGTTTTCCTACCATTTTCTTAAATGATTTCAATGACATTGCAAATTGATTGAACATCTCCCTTGGTTATTCCAATCCCTAACTCCCCTTCCTACAGATGAATATTTGCTACAATTTGTCCTCTTGTATTCCAACTTTATCTTCATATTGTGATCTTTGCTACTTTTAAAGACGCCACTCAAACTTATTCGTCTACTAATGTCATTCCACGCCATTTCTCCGCTGACAGCTCTGAACATACCACTCAGTCGAGCAGCTCGTCTCCTTTCTCCCAGTTCTTCCCAGCCCAAACTTTGCAATATTTTTGTAACGCTACTCTTTTGTCGGAAATCACCCGGAACAAATCGAGATGCTTTTCTTTGGATTTTTTCCAGTTCTTGAATAAAGTAATCCTGGTGAGGGTCCCATACACTGGAACCATACTCTAGTTGGGGTCTTAGCAGGGACTTATAAGGCCTCTCCTTTACATCCTTACTACAACTCCTAAACACCCTCATAACCATGTGCAGAGATCTGTATCCTTTATTTACAATCCCATTTATGTGACTACCCCAATGAAGATCTTTCCTTATATTAAAACCCAGATACTTAGCACAATTGCCAAAAGGAACTTTCTCCCCGTCAACGCAGTAATTAAAACTCAGAGGACTTTTCCTCTTTGTGAAACTCACAAGCTGACTTTTAACCCCGTTTATCATCATACCATTGCCTACTGTCCATCTCACAACATTATTGAGGTTATTTTGCAATAACTTATTTATTACTCTATAGAGAATAACATCATCCGCAAAAAGCCTTACCTCTGATTCCACTCCTTTACTCATATCATTTCGTCGCTGGAAAGGTAAAAGGTTGTATTCCACAAAGCTCTTCCTATCAATTATTCTCCTTAAGACTGGTCACGCCTCCCAGCCACATATGGATACGCAGTCCATCAGAACAATGTCCGTTGTGTTCGCTTTCCTATGTCGACGATTAAACGAAAATGAACCTTACATGCATTGTACACTAGGAGTGCGTAAATACGTAATGCAAACGTACATTCCTACAGTACGGTACTGTAAGGTTCATTTTCCTTTACACATGGGCATAGGAAAATGAACACAACAAAATTTGTTCTGATGGACTGCATATCCATACGTGGCTGGGAGGCGTGACCAGTCTTAAGGAGAATATTGATAGGAAGAGCTTTGTGGAATACAATCTTTTACCTTTCTAGCGACGATTTATATATATAAGAAAACATAAAGGTCCAATAATACTGCCTTGAGGAATTCCCCTCTTAATTATTACAGGGTCAGATAAAGCTTCGCCTAATGTAATTCTCTGAGATCTATTTTCTAGAAATATAGCAACTCTTCAGACCGTCGATAAATTAATTAGAAGTGCCAACATTAAAGAAGCCCCAAGATACATAGTAACAACAAACGATGATAAGATAGATAAAGTTGTTAAATTCAAATACGTTGGTGAGATTGTACAACCAATGGGCTTGATAAAGAAGCAAACCGCGAGAGAGGCAGAAAAATGGAGCTTGCATTCCACCTTACAAAAAACACATACAACAAAAAAGCGATCTCTATTAGGACAAAACTACGCCACTATCAGGCAGTAATTCAACCAGAGTGCTTGCATGCTTCAGAATGCCTGGGATTAACAACCAGGAAAGACATTGAAGACATTGAGAAGAAGGAAAGAAATATTCTAAGAAAAATCCTCGGTCCAAAGAAATGTACTGACACATATCGATTACGCAGTAACAAAGAAATATATAACAGAAATATATAAAGAAATATACAAAACATGCAGTAGGATTTAAGATGTCATTCGAAAGCGAAGAGTTAAATTTTTTGGACATATCTCAAGAATGCCTGATGACAGACTTGCCAAGAAAATCTTTAACCACTTCAGTAAGCCCAATAGGAAAGGCAGCTCTTATGAAAAATGGTTTCTTAACACGAAGAAGGATTTGCAAGAAATGAACATCACACATCAAGACATCCACAATAGAACCACCTTCAGAAAAAAGAAACAACAATGGACGGCTGAAAGAAAGAAGCAGCAAGCAGGAGGATGAAGGAGTACTGGCGCCAAACAAAGTTAAATTTTGAGGAGTTATTTGCGTGGTCCACAGCTGGCCAAAATCGATAAAAGAAGAAGAAGAAATTCCGCCTCTTCCTGCTGATTCACCAGACTGCATATTGTACTCTCCTAGGAAACTTAAAGGACTAGGCATTTGTAGAGCTCAATGCAATGTTACAACATCTAAACGTATGTCTCATTCTACGAAAGTCAGAAAATAAATGCATTGGAAAAACTTCTTATCTCGATGATGAGCAGAGGAGTTGCTTCACCAAACTCTGTCTGGCCAACGAAACCGAGGAATATAGAAGAAGTAGCAAAAAATAAAGAGAGTTGTTAAACAAGCGAGAGTACGATAAATGGTGTGAAATGGGTGTTCACGGGAATGGAGCTATACTTCATCAAGTACATACGCCTTCTAGCCCTGGATTGAGATCCTGAACGGTTTGTCGAGATCTGAGTGGATGGAAGCTCTCAAGCTATATTAAAATATCGTTCCAGTGCGTGCTGTCCCAGGACGAAACCGTGATGGAAAACGCTACAGCCACTGCAGCGAGACTGAAACCCTCGCTCTCATTCTTAGCTCATGTCCAAGATAGGTGCTTCTTAGAAATACCAGACATCACAGAATCCGAACAAAGATCACTACTGCTCTTTAGGAGCAAACCCTCGAATTATATGAAGAAGTTCCATTTATTGCCACAGGAGGGAGCAGCAGAAAAATCGGCATTATCACCATCGACCGCAGAAATGATGGTGCTGTGATCAGCACAGTGATTCGAAGTTTGCTCTACCCAGCCTCAGGGCATAGATAAAGAAATGGGAGCCATCCATGAGTCAACAATACAATATTTCAAATACTCGTACATAATTTCTAGCGTTAGAGTTGTTGGACTGTCATTCGGCGCTAGAGGGACAATAACAAAATATTGTGTGTAATATCTGGGAAATCTGTGGATCCCTTATAGAGGAGTCACTTCAAATTCGAATTCACCTTTACAATCCACTTTAACCAACACTGTGCATTGCTATTGTTTAACACTGTTAATAAGGTATTGTTTGTCATGTTCGGCAAGCTATAAACTGGGAAGTAAAAAAAAATATTTTAAGTATTCGAATGTCTCACTTTCGTTGTCCAGCTCCATGGCTAAATGGTTAGCGTGCTGGCCTTTGTTCACAGGGGTCCCGGGTTCGATTTCCGGCAGGGTCGGGAATTTTAACCATCATTGGTTAATTTCTCTGGCACGGGGGCTGGGTGTATGTGTTGTCTTCATTATCATTTCATCCTCATCACGACGCGCAGGTCACCTACGGGTGTCAAATCGAAAGACCTGCACTTGACGAGCCAAACATGTCCTCGGACACTCCCGGCACTAAAAGCCATACGCCATTTCATTTCACTTTCGTTAATCAGGATTCGACCCGCAATCGCCTTAGTGAGGAGGCACTCGATAGTTTTGTATAGATAATAACACAAGGGGAAGAGTATATTAGAGCATAATAATAATAATAATAATAATAATAATAATAATAATAATAATAGGCCTAATAATAATAATATAGGACTAACGAAATTGGGACTAACTCAAAAGAAAACAAAATCATCAAGTAAACACTCGCAAAGAGCAAATACTTTGTAAGTAGAAACGATGGGGGGAAATTAAACATAATTTAAAACCGATGCAGAATTCCGATATGGGGATGAACTATCCCTAGCCCTAGTCACCAAACATCCCATGATCAAAATAATTTAAATTAAACACTTTCATTCCTCACCCTAAAAAATATAAAGTGGGTTACTTTGGTTACGGCCTGTCTCCAACCAGAAGGTGCGCGGTAGTTCGAGGTAATGCGAGAGAAGATAGAGGTACAAAAAGAACTTAAAATACTACACGGTCAAGAGGCGAAAATAAGACTAAAAATATCGTCCTGAAAACAAAATTCATGACATATATCGAAATCAACAAAATCTAATGTTTAAAACCTTGGCGACTTAATAACAGAAAATTTCAATGAACAGAAATGCATCGAATCGAGACTGCAGATAATGGACAATACTTTCCAGTTAAAACAGATTTTACAACCAGAAAATCTCTCACGAAATTGCAAGATCTCGGTTCTATAGATTTGGGAAACCTAAGTATTGAAAGTCTTTACTTGTTCGCTGTTAACATTTTAGTCTATTAGTCTTTTTCATAAGCGTGTGGATATTTGATAGTCTGTTTGGGTCCATTCTTTCTAGGTATTTTAGAAATTTTTTAGAATTTTCGTATGCCCATTGCATCTGCAATTTTGGGGATTGTTTGTACTTCGTAGATTTCTGCATTGGTCTTAGAATTTTTCTCATGATCTTGCGTTCTTTAACTTCTAATTGAGTCTTGAGTGTTTTGTATTTGACATTGAAAGTCTGTGATGCGTAGCGTGCTTCTACAGTAGTTTGATACTGTTGCATAGCGTCGGAGTACCTGTACCTGAAAAGACACACACACGGGTGTCGAGAGAAAGACCACGTGATATGCGTGGTTGGAGCAACGGAAACACACGCACTTGTTGCTTTGAAAAGAACACTAGGTTAAAGTAAAGGATAACATATATTTCAAAAATGGCTTTCAAGGCCGCAGATCTTACGACCACGGGAATAGAATCAGCTTTTGGGTGGTTAGGCCGTGCTCGTTTGCAGAGTTTCGCCCAGACGTGCCATTTGGGCTCATCAGTTGGATCAGTTGTAGGGGCGTGTCAATCCAACTGATGAGCCCAAATGGCACGTCTGGACGACACTCTGCAAACGAACACGGCCTAACCACCCAAAATCTGGTTCTGTTCCCGTGATCGTAAGACCTGTGGCCGTGAAAGCCATTTTTGAACTTGTATCTCCATGGGGAGAACATATTTTTGAGAACGGAGAATTCACTTCTCCTTTAGCAGGTTAGCAATCCCTATTTGCTAACATGGCGGGACCATGCGGTTGGTCTGCCACTGCTGAGCAGAGTCTTTGAGGGGTGCGTCAGTTCAACTGATGAGGCCAAATGGCACGTTTGGGCTAAACTCTGCAAATAAACACGGCCTAATCACCCAAAATCTGGTTCTATTCCCGTGATCATAACAAATAGTGAATGCACGTGGTCCTAAAGGGCCGATTAGTTAATAATATTGGTGTCTCCGTAAAGCATAAAAGTAGTAAAAGTAATCAGTGGAATAAAATATCGAAAACATTTTAATAATGTACAAGATCTACAAATCTCTCTTTAACAAAATTAAGCCATGTTCTCTTATATTGTACCCCTGGGCTATGCATGTTTTTTATCATACCCGAGTCTAATGAAGGGGATGCTAAATGAGGATTAAAACGCCTTCACACATCTTCAGTGGACGTTCTATGGGAAAATGACAGTTAAATAGAATGCAAGTTTGAATTAAACAAGTTATAAAGGTGAACGTGATTACCGTGAGTTTGTGTGAGGTCCAGCCTTTCTCACGCATTGCTAGGAGCTTTACGTGTCATTAGCCTTCAGGATGAGGGAGAATAATCCCTGCCATTGAGCAGCAGTACAGTGGAGCTTTCATATGTGATAACAGGCAGCTCAGTTGCTAAGTGCGTGATAACAACGTGGGTCAAGTAGCTGGAGGATGAGTCAAGGAGAAGTCTCGTCACGGACCTCCACTCCACTGCACTCTGGGCCTCAAATAAATTGTTTTGTTGTTAGCCTCCTGTGGGAACACCTGCAGTCCCAAACGTAGTCGTTAATGTTTCTCTTACGGACTATGGAACTGTGAACACTGGTCTCTTTGCTATTATTAATTACTGCTCTTATTACAAGATTCCTCCATGGATTAGTGATCCCTAGACCATGAATCAAACGTGGCATAGGTAGTCGGATTTCTTAAGGACAGATGTTATTCATTTGACACTCCATGTCAGACAACGTCGGCATACTGTGGGTTATTTTGCCTATTGAAACTCCGCCATAGATCGATCACGATAGATCAGGTTTACTCTGTCTTATGGTAGAGTAAACCAAAACGCCGAAAGTTACACGCACGCAGCCTGGTTGGCATCAAAACAAAATAATATTTGCACACATTAACTAAGGACATATAATTATTAGTATTATTATTGTTATTAGGAGCCACTATCCGAGATTGCAAATGCATATTCGGTTCACTCGGAAGGATGTGGGTTCGATTCCACGTCAGAAAGTCAATAACTTTACAAACGGAACTTAGTCTCCCTGAGCGGCACATGGCCCTGGATTTTATTAGGACTACACCAAAAATGAGTACCAGGCTAATTCTTGAAAGCGAAGGTGTCCTGGAATAAAGTTACTCACTCTATCATCCTCAGTTAATGTCGTGTGCCCTCCGAAGAGGCCTGTTACTGGTCTTTCGAACTGACACCTGGTAGGAGTCCTGAGCGTCTGTGAGAATGGCGTCCTGTCCATGATGAATTAAAACGCTGAATACTACACACACACACACACGCACGCACGCACACGCACACACACACACACACATTCCCGAACCATACGCATTAATAATAATAATAAAATAATAATAATAATAATAATAATAATAATAATAATAATAATAATAATAATAATAATAATAATAATAATAATAATAATAATAACCAAAGAGCCCGTGCTGCTCCGTAGCATTCGTTATAAATAGATCAGATATAAAATTTCTCCATGCGATGCCCGGGTACTCTTTTGAAC
The DNA here is from genome assembly GCF_040414725.1 of Anabrus simplex. Lineage (NCBI taxonomy): Eukaryota > Metazoa > Arthropoda > Insecta > Orthoptera > Tettigoniidae > Anabrus > Anabrus simplex. The sequence continues at coordinate 1,291,122,302 of NC_090265.1, forward strand.
GTTTACTTTAAGGATTTTATTGCCTGTTAATTATGTGTGTTTTTTTGATTATTGTGACGTTGACTGATAATTTACGATTTTTTTTACAATTTGTTTTACATCGCACTGACACATAAACATTATGGCGACGATGGGATAGAAAAGGGCTAGGACTGGGAAGAAAGTAGCCGTGGCCTTAATTAAGGTACCGCTCCTACCTGGTGTGAAAATAGAAAAACGTGGAAAACCACCTTTAGAGCTGCTGACAGTGGAGTTCGAACCCACTATCCCCCGAATGCAAACTAACAGCTACGTGACCCAAACGGCGCAGCCTCTAGCTCGATTTCTACAAACTTTTCTGTAGCTTTAGAATTAGGATATGGTTGAGTGTTTAATTTAAAGTTTTAACTTTATATATTTTTGTTTAACGTAGAGCTTTGTCTTCGTCACAGCCCAGATTGTCTGGAAAGTAATTAATTCTTTAAAATAATCTACCGAGCTCAATAGCTGCAGTAGCTTAAGTGCGGCCAGTATCTAATAATCGGGAGATAGTGGGTTCGAATCCCACTGTCGGCAGCCCTGAAGATGGTTTTCCGTGAATTCCCATTTTCACATCACGCAAATGCTGGGGCTGTACCTTAATTACGGCCACGACCGCTTTCTTCCCAATCCGAGGCCTTTCCCATCCCATCGTCGCCATAAGACATATCTGACGGACGGATTTGCCAAAGCTGTTTTAGTAAACTCTTTTAACATATAGATAATAATAATAATAATAATAATAATAATAATAATAATAATAATAATAATAATAGTGTTATTTGCTTTAAGTCCTCCTAATTACTTGTACGCCTAGGTGCCGGAATTTAGTCCCACAGGAGATCTTTTACGTGCCAGTAAATCTATGGACACGAGATTGATGTATTTGAGCACCTTAAAATACCACCGGACTGAGCCAGGATCAAACCTAACTAGTTGGAGTCAAAAGGCCAGGGCCTCAACCGTCTCAGCCACTCTGCCTGGCCATAGGAATTAACCAATGAAGGTTAAAATCCTCGACCCGGCCGAGAATCGAGCGCGGGACACCTTGGACCAAAGGCCAGCACGCTAACCATTCATCCATGGAGCCGGACTCCTGCTTAGTTCTGGAATTAGGAATAACAGAGGTCCTCTAAAGTTCTTCCTCGCTTCAAAGAAGATGGCGAGTGCAACAAAGCATGATACTTTACGTACATTTTTATAACGTGATCATAGACAGGACAAGATATATTCTACGTGGACACGGTATTTTATTTAAATAATCCCACGTGCATTCGTCAGGATTTCAAATACGGCCTATATAGAAACTTTGCATTATTATTATTATTATTATTATTATTATTATTATTATTATTATTATTATTATTATTATTATTATTATTATTATTATTATGGGAAGGGCTTGGGTTGAATAGCTGGACAAGGAATTACTTAGAGCAGCATTTAATACAACCAATTTGGAAGTTTAATCTTTCCTTTTTTTAACTGAGAGATAGAAAATCGGAATGACTAACAATCAATAAAACAGGTTATTAATGAGGTCGTTAGCTCTAACAATATCGAGGACTTAGAAGTCCGACATCGGGTACAAAAACTTGCGATAATTACATAGAAAAGAGCCATAATTGCTCCAGAGGGGTACAATATTTTACAAGAGCAAAATTTGCTCCTAGCAGATACATTACACAGGATTCTGAGCTCCAGAAAACCATAGTCTAATCTTGCAGAGGCAATCAGTTTCTGTTGATACACTTAAATTACACTAGCCAACCCATCGGTTGACTCCACTTTAAAGTGTTCGTTCACAGTTGCCCCATTGTTGCTCCACAAAAAGATGAATCACGGTTCGCAAAGGGAATCAAAACCAAGAAACAGTTACCCCAAGGATAATACCAAATAAACAGGGGCATAAGTGGCCACACTACACGGCCTAAATAGTAAAAGAAAAGGTTGCACATTATCGACCACAAAACAAAAGACAAGGATGCGAAACAATGCACTCCTTATAGAAATTTCTAAAAACCTAAGTGGCCTTATGGCCCAACGATACAGAGCCTAATCCTATACTACAAGGGGTGACTAAAGGAGGAACATTTAAAGCCAGAGACAAGATTTACAACATTTTGAGGTTGAAAACTTTAGTCACCCAATACAAGGTTCAATGGGAAACGAGAGAGGGTCATCATCACTCCTTGTTCCCTTACATTACATATTTCCCAGTAAGAAGCAGAAACAGAGTCCTCAGACTTCGCCAAAAATTCTACGTTTAAACCATCAGATTACAAAATTACATTAACCGAAAAAACGGCTGAAACCTTCCCCTTAAAATACCTGCAGGTGCTATCACATGTTTAGGTAAATTCTGCCATTACCTTGTGTCGCTGGATTGTCTTCAAGCAGGCCTCACCCCTGCCTCCTGGGCTCACGTCAAGTCGCACTCCTCAGCAGTGGAGCAATTCAGACAAGACGGCCCAAAAGTGCCCTGCTTTTATCGTTCCGTAAAGGGAAGCTTCCAGAACACTTTGCTGATAGGTTGGATTCCTGTACACACACCCGGTTTTAATTGGCTAGAGAGCAAATTTACAAGCCTCTGACAGGTAGATTACAGTCGAGGAGGAGCCAACAGCAGTGTTGACAACTTCGGTACATTAAAAAAAAAAGAATCCGTAGAAAAAAATTTATCAACCCATAAAATAAACATTACTCTATCAAGTAGTTAGTTTTTAGTCCGGTAGAGGAAGCAAACAAATCGACGGCAGAGCCATCTAACTGTAGAAGACGAAACTCTTTGGTAGTTTACTAGTTCAAGTCCGTTGGCATAGATGGCCACAAAGAAGGCGCGCAGTTTAAATAACCGAGAAAGGTGTAGGCCTGGTACAATTATTATTATTATTATTATTATTATTATTATTATTATTATTATTATTATTATTATTATTATTATTAACAGAATTAAACGTACTTTCGTACTGTGTTTTAATGGTCAATATTTTATGTCATTAGATCACATTCAAACTATCTCTGTGCGGAAGTTCTCAGCAACACTTCGTATAAGTGAGGCATGGAAACGGTAACAGTTAAATACGTATATCCTTGTCATTAGTCCAATTAATACCTTGTATATTATTTATGGGTACGATCTTCGCTCTAAGGTAACTAATGGGTTGCTGTAGGGATATGCAGTCGGAACTGCACATGGTTTTAGACGACCTGGAGAATTCATAGGGCAAAGTGTCCAGACAGGAAGTCTGGTGATAGAGGAGAGACAAAGGAGTCCCACAGAAGTACGTGCGTCTAATTAAGGAAATGTATAAAGGGGCTATGGCAGAGGTTATTATGTAGTGTCGGTGTAATACAAGGTTCTCTATGGAAGTTGTTTTGCACAAAAAGTCGGCACTCACTCCATATTTACTGATGAACGACGCCAAGTCCGAAGTACCGTGGAGTGTGATGTTTGTGGACGATATTGCCATGTGTGATACAAAAGGAGATGTACTGTGGTAAAGACTGGAATAATGGAGGAAAGCACTGGAAGATAGAGGAATGAAAATCATTAGAGCAATGACAAGTACATGGTAACAAAAGAGCTGCAGGAAGACATCTCCATGAAACTTCAAGGGGTGACGTTGTAAACACTAAGGATGTTTACATACGTAGGATCAACTTCGGAGGAAAAATGGAGGCTTGGATGCTGAGGATTACCATGGAAGAACTGGAGAAAAGTAAGTGGAGGGTTGTGCGATACGATTGTGAGCAGCAGACTGAAAGGTACGTTGTGTAAGACCGGCTGTAATGTATGGTGGATAATACATCAGAACAATTTTCGTTGAGTTCATTTTCCTATGCCCATGTGTAAAGGAAAATGAACCGAACTGTACCCTACTGTACCGTACTGTAGCAATGTATGTTTGCATGGCATATTTACCCATTCCTACAGTATGATATATTTAATGAAGAAAATGAACTCAACTAAAATTGCTTTGATGGACTGCATATAAGTATGTGGTTGGGAGGTGTGACAGGTATTAAAGGAAATAATGAGTAGGAAGAACATTGTAATATTTGCGGTTTTGACATAGCAGCGATAATATGAATGATATGTCTGTCACCTCAAAAAAAAATCTCCACTCGGATTGCAGAGGAAATAGATTGCTAACGACTCAGAAGAAAGTACGGGAGGAACATCCTTTCTGTAACGGATAACATGATTGTTTTGGAGAATAAGCACAAACCTGCGGAAATTACTACACATTATTTGGTAAAGTACGTCAGTCTATCAAACTTGAAAATCACAATCTGTGTCTTTGTTATTCCATCTCGTGCATGATACTAGTACATGCTTCGATCGCTCGTGGCATGCTGCTCACCTTTCGGTTGAGGTTGTCCTACTCAACCCTGTTCCACTCTTCGACAGCAGCCCTCCGGATGTTGTCCAGGATGAGAGGTAGATTCCTACGTCCTCACACCGCCTGTTTCAGCTGGTCTCAGGCATGTTCCATCATGGTGGCTTGAGCCAGCAGGCACCACAGGCCATTCGAACCCATTGATTTGGAACTCTCTTAGCATAACGGGAGCTTTGCGCGTATAGCCATCTAGGAGTACAAATACGTTTCCGATATAATGTAGGTATGGCCATACAATGGACTGGAGAGTTCAGTCCCAATGGCATGCTGCTCGCCTTTCGGTTGCGGCTGACCTACTCTACACTTTTCCACTCTTCGACAGAAGCCCTCCGGATGTTGTCCAGGACGAGAGGTAGATTCCTACGTCCTCACATCGCCTGTTTCAGCTGGTCCACGACGATGAGCAACTTCCGACGTCCATGTATAAAGTTGGTGCAAATGACGGATCAGCCTCCCTGCTGGACACGTAAATCTACCGACACGAGGCTGTCGTATTTTAGCACCTTCAAATACCACCGGACTGAGCCAGGATCGAACCTGCCAAGTTGGGGTTAGAAGGTCAGCGCCTTAACCGTCTGAGCCACTCAGCCCGGCCCAGTATTATTAGACATCAGGCAAATTCTGCGCTCATCAGTGAAGAAGACCTTACGCCATGATGCCAGATTCCAGTCTAATCGTTTCCTTACTCATCTGCACTGGGCGCTGCAGTGTTGCGGTATTCATGAAGATGCTCAACAAAGAACTCTGTAGTGTAGTTCGGCACTAGGGGGATGATTTCCTATTGTCTGGTTAGATAAATCCCTCTCACTTGCCATAGGGAAGGCATTGCGTAACTAGGTTCCTGCTAGCCAAAATTGACAGGTAGGTCTAATGGTCATCAGCTTTTATTATTGACTGCAGGAAGTCACTTGAGAAAGATATTGAACACTTTGTGTCATACGAAAATTGTTTTACGTCCTAGCAACCTCACTATATTGTACACCAAGCAGGTGGGAAGCCTTTCTGAAACAATCTAATAATGTACGAAAGATCAAATGCTGTAATGACTCGTTGAGGCCTATTTAGCCAAACAAAACAGGTCACGGATGCGTTCCGTACATGTTGTGTGCAAGGATTCCTGTTACAACGCATTCTTCTGGACTGTCCTGAGATTGCATGTCATACTTCAACACGCATGCACCAATGCAACTACTCTCTCAGCAGACTTCCTTCAGAAGCACTTAAATTTACTTCAAGCGTACTTTCTTGTTTGAGATGTGTAGTATGGTATTGTAGCCTAAAAATCGCACATAACTTTAGTTTCTTATTCATCTCGTGGTGTTTGTCTTAGGATATTCATATTTTTGAAGGTGTTTTAATGAACTTACACCAGAAAAGAAGGATAACATTTCTTTCTTTCTTTCTTCACAGGGTCTGGAAAACATAGAAGGGCGAATAAATTACTCTTCTGGCGTGAATCCTGGAGACGAGGTATGTATGAGTAAGAGTTTATTTGATGCGTTGTATCACGTTGTTGGAGGGATACATAATGAGGGGAACTGTAGACGCTGTATATTGTTAAATACCGTGTGACATTATTCCTTATTCGATTGCCTGTTATAGAACTGTTCGTACTGCGATGCAAGGTCCTTTCCTTTTGCAGTCGTCTAAATAACGTGCGCTTTGCAGTCACTCATAACGTTAATTATGTTGTTCAGCTGCCTCGGGCGAGTACTTAAATTAATGATATAATTTATACACGTAGAATTCAAAACAGAAAATTAATTAACAGTCAAGTCTTAAAGTTCGTTTGTCATTGGTGGAACACATTTAAAGAAATATGACTCTTGAAAGAAAGAGAACGATAGGACTTAAGTATTTCAGTGTCGTGAAGTATGTACGGTAAAGAACATTACGCAAAAACTTCATAAGAATGCCGATCACTAGATTATTGACATTCAGAATGTTTATTTAAGGATTTCATATGTATGGTGAAGTTTTATTCTAACATTATACCTCTATAATCTTGATTCGTTCGACAAGAACTTCCTGAGATTCTTTAGAATCGCGTTCAAAAATGCGTATATATGTACAATATTGTTTACGTTGTGTGCGTTTGTCAAAAATTGTGTTTGTGTCATATTATAAAGAAGTGTGATAAATGAAATGAATATTCAAGACGGTTTTGAGGTATTTGATGTATTGAAAAAGTGTTTGTCGGATAAATTAGAGTTATTAAGGGAACATGATGAAAACACCGTTCTTGATCTGAAGCAACTTACTGATTCATTAGGCATCTCGTCGTCAACATTAACAGCAATAAGAAAACAACGTAAATCAGACAATTCAACTGCGTCATTGGGAAGATGCAGCGGAGAAAAAAGTAAAATGCGGGAAACACGAGGTTTTGGATAATATTGTAGTTGAATGGCTTCCTCACTCTCGGAACTCAACAGTACTTTGTACATCTACTATATCGTCCCTGTTCTGCCAAAACGGCGAATGTTACAATGCTCTTCCTATGCATTATTTCCCGTAAGATTGGTCACGCCTTTAAACCATATATTGATATGCAGTCCATAAAAACAATTTTCGTTGAGTTCAGTTTCCTATGCGCATGTGTAAAGGAAAATTATATTTACCATACTGAAGGAATGTTTGCATGGCATTTACCCACTCCTAGAGTGTGTTATATTTAAGGTTCATTTTCCTTTACACACGCGCATAGGAAAATGAACTCAACGAAAATTGTTCTGATGGAATGCATATTAATATGTGGCTGGAAGGCGTGACCAGTCTTAAGGGAAATAATGGATAGGAAAAGCATTGTAACATTCGCCGTTTTGGCAGAACAGGGACGATATTCTAAGCTTCTTACGCTTCCATCTGGACATATACTGTACACTGCTTAAAGAGAAATACCGTACTCGCTCACTTAATGATATAGGGCCTAGAAGTTCAAAGAGACTTCCCACTGAGTTTAATAGTGCTGACTTCAGTGAAGGATGCTTTTGCAATAATGTGACTTTCTAACCATTCAAACGGTAACTTATAAATATAGCACATATGCAGGAAGCAGAGAGATGGAGGAAAGATTATTAACGTTAGTTATCAATACTGAATGCGAATTATAGGTGAAGAATGGAAAGTATATTGCTAGAGGGAGGAGTAACTTCAGAAATACGGAAATTATAAACCTAACATACTTTCAATGAGAGAAAGGTCTTAGATGTTAAGTGTTAAATTGTAGGTCTATTGTAATGTGCTGTAGAAGCAAATCATCATTTTCCCACAATGATTGATTGAAAGATTGAATGTATCAACAACAAGAGTGATTCAAACTTACCTAGTAGGTACCTGCAGTAAATTGCCCAATTAATTTACTGTACATAATTATGGTCCATTGTCATAAAAATAAATGGGCCGTTCTAACTGAGAAACTGAAGGAATGACTCTTTGCACTCGCGCCCACGGCCACCATACGGGTCAGTGACTTGACCAATACATGTCTTTGTATCATAACACACGGGTCGCTGTTCGACCCTAGCTGGTCATCGTTGCAGCCATCAGAATGGTCTGATGGATATTATATCGTCGCTGTTCTGCCAAAACTGCGAATGTGACATTGCTCTTCATATCCATTATTTCCCTTAAGACTGGTCAAGCTTCCCAGCAACATGTTGATATGCAGTCCATCAGAACAATTTTTGTTCATTTTATTTTCCTATGCGCGTATGTAAAGGAAAATGAACCTTAAATAAATCATACTCTAGGAGTGGGTAAATATGTCAAACAAACATACTTGCTTACAGTACGGTGCTGTAAGATGCCAATGGAGAGCGATCATGTTATCTTACAATTCTATTGTGGAGCCTCCCATCTCAACCACTTTAAATTAACATGATGAGCTCTTGCCCCTGTAACCACGGCATGCCCCGTTCACCCCAGCAGTATTACTTGAGCCACTTATTAGAATATAGGTACTGTTTTATTTTAGATTTGTATGAACAGAACATCCCGGAGATGAAGAAACTGGAGAATAATACACTGGATTAGGGCTGTTCTGATATTTACAGAAAATTTAATATTAATTAAACTTATTTCCTTGTAAGCATGTTCATTTTCTAACGTTTGGAGTGGGTAGTAGGTAAGGGCCAGTCAACCAGTTTTGCAGGTCTATGAACACGACCTGACCGAGCAAGTAGCTGTGCGGTTTGGGTTCGGTAGGTTCGAACCCCACTGCCGGCAACCCTTTCCCATAATTTCTTATTTTCACACCAGGCAAAGGCTGTGTCTATACATAATTAAGACCTCGGTGGCGCCTTCCCACTCCTGGCACCTTCCTATCGCAATATTGCCGTAAGACCTATCTGTATTAGTGCGACGTAAAGCAGACTGTACTACTAACTCGACCTGAGTAGAGTCTTTTATGCTCTATCGTTTATTATTATTATTATTATTATTATTATTATTATTATTATTATTATTATTATTACCGTTATTAATATTCTAAATTGAGGAACCTCATGGTGACCGCTGGTGGCCACTTCCCTGCATTTTCGGCAAATTATGAATAATAATAATAATAATAATAATAATAATAATAATAATAATAATAATAATAATAATAATAATAATAATAATAATAATAATAATAATTTATTTATTTATTTATTTATTTATTTATTTATTTATTTATTTATTTATTTATTTATTTATTTATTTATTTATCCGTTTACCCTCTAGGGTTGGTTTTTTTCTCGGACTCAGCAAGGGATCTCACCTCTACCGCCTCAAGAGCAGTGTCCTGGAGCGTGAAACTTTGGGTCGGTGGAATACAACGGGGGAAAAGGGCCAGTACTTCGCCAGGCGGCCTCATGTGTTGTGCCGAACAATGGCCTTGTTGGGTTGGGGGGGGGGGGGGGTAAGATTGGAAGGAGTAAATAAAGAAGAGGGAAGGAAGCAGCCGTGGATTTAAGTTAGGTACCATCCCGTCATTTGCCTGGAGGAGTAACCAACCCTTGAAGATAAAGAGATTGAGAAAGAAAGAAAGAAAGAAGAAAAAAATGTTTTTTATTTCACCAAGTGATAATATCGTTCTGTTAAGGTACTAGAATACAGTATTAAAATATAGATTGTTTAATGTTAACATTGATGCTTAATGATGGAGCAAGTATATTCTTTTTGTGTTAACTTACAATTATCATCCCCCGAGCGTGAGGCAAGTATTTAAGTAGATTACAATTGTCACTCAACAGTGGTGCAATGGTTAATGGTATATTACAGAGGCTACCAGTAGTTCCATACATTTATATGTGTGGTATGTGAGAGACACTGGCTGACAGTTGTCAATGAAATTCAGAACTACATCAGCGCGCATCCAGTCTTGAGACAGTGATTCACTATCAAGCGACAGGTTGAACAGCTCCCAGAGATATGGTGCCACTGACTCAGCACAGTCATGGAGTAGGCTATACCGTTGCATACTTTACCAGGGCCGGTCGCCTTGTCGGGTCGAATCCTCTTCAAACTTGCTAGTACCTCAGCTTCCTACAGAAGCACAGTCAGCTACTTGATGTGCCGCCTTGGTACAGTCGACAATGAAGTATGCACCATGTACTGCGTTCTTAATTTGTTGTGCCTGCCTCAAGATAACACCATCATCATCATCATCATCATCATCATCTGTTTACCCTCCAGGTTCGGTTTTTCCCTCGGACTTAGCGAGGGATCCCACCTCTACCGCCTCAAGAGCAGTGTCCTGGAGCTTCAGGCTCTTGGTCGGGGGATACAACTGGGGAGTATGACCAGTACCTCGCCCAGGCGGCCTTACCTGCTATGCTGAACAGGGGCCTTGTGGGGGGATGGGAAGATTGGAAGGGATAGGCAAGGAAGAGGGAAGGAAGCGGCCGTGGCCTTAAGTTAGGTACCATCCCGGCATTCGGCTGGAGGAGAAGTGGGAAACCACGGAAAACCACTTCCAGGATGGCTGAGGTGGGAATCGAACCCACCTCTACTCAGTTGACCTCCCGAGGCTGAGTGGACCTTGTTCCAGCCCTCGTACCACTTTTCAAATTTCGTGGCAGAGCCGAGAATCGAACCCGGGCCTCCGGGGGTGGCAGCTAATCACGCTAACCACTACACCACAGAGGCAAATAACACCATAACAGCATTTTATGCCAGTGAGGAAATTCTACAATTAGTCGGTAGATGCAGAGCTGGTCTCGGTCCACAAGTGGCCATGGCTGGCCCGTGGTCCAACAGCTCTGCACTCTGACCGGCCAACCGAGCAGAGGAGGGATGGCCACAGCTCTACCGTGGCTCTACGCGTCTGTATTCGGGAGACGGGAAAGGGCTGGACCTCACGACTGGTCCCCACCGTCAGCTATCCTGAGAATGGTTTTCCGTTGTTTTCCATTGTCCTGCACTAAGGCGAATTCCAGGACAGTTCCTAGTTTAGGTACGGACGCCAAACCCATCACCTTCTCCGAGCATCTCCTTCACCGTCACATATCTCCCGACCTGAGAGACGGCGTTACCGTCTACGAAGCCAGCCTCTCCATTCAGGGCAGGAATGAAAACATTTTAATAGCAGTAGTCTGCAGTTGGTCGGCAGATGCAGAATGGATCTGGACCTACAAGTGGCCACAGATGGTCCCTGGTCCGACAGCTCTGCACTTCGACCGGCCAACCGAGCAAACAGGGTGTGGCCACGGCTCTACCGTGGCTCCACATCTCTGTATTCTGGAGACAGAGAGGTGCTGGTCCCCACCGTTGGCTGTCCTGAGAATGGTTTTCCGTGGTTTTACACTCTCCTGCACGAAGGCGAATACCAGGACAGTTCCTAGTATAGGCCAGTTGATAATGGAACTAAAATAATGCAAATTGGCATAATATACCGGGTGGTACAGCTGCCCCAATTTTTTTTCCAAACATATGCAACCAGCTAGGAATTAAATGTCTCTTAGTCCTATCTTGCGCAACATCTTACAGCAGTTTTTTTGCGCAGTTAGTCCGATATAGACTTCCCCGCACAATGCGAAAACGGTACAAGAGGCAGTAAGTGAGGCCCATCTCAAAAACACTGTACCATTTCTTGTAGAGTGGAGTCCAACACTCCAATCACTTTTACGAAACGTTACTGTACTGTACAAACCATAGCGGCCCCTTTAGCTGTCGGTAGAGAATTATGAACCTGATTGGATTAAGAGGCCATTTTCTTTTGACAGAAAAGTGTGGTCACGGAATCATAGAAAACGTGATAAGTTAGGACCAATTGCAGACATGTCAATTCACAGCTACTTTGTATAGTCTTATCACATCGAAATTGATAGAAACGCGTTTTTCACAGTATTTTATATTCTATGGCACGCAAATGCTGTATAGCAGATGTGATAGCTTACGCCATGTAATTACTATCATTACAGCATTCAATAAAGTCATAAAACTGGTCCATAAGGCTGTAACATATCAGTAACTTTACGAAGCGAGAACTTTCGTTCTTCTTGTGAATACCGAGTTGTAAGTAGTAAACCTTCAAGCAGAAAGTAGCTGCGAGGAATTAGGAACGTTAGATGTACCTAGATAAGTGACAGGGAGCAGTGAGTGCTAGAAACGATATGGAATCATGCCATCTTTAAATTTTCATTTTGTACTCTGCTAGGCATCCTTTCCGAAAACCCGACTTTTCTTAAGTCTCAGATATTCTTCTAAGAACGTAATAATAAACAGACAGAATAATTATCGCCACACGAGCGCCTAGTACGGACAGATTCATTATGAATACCACCTGAAACACAATGCTGGACTCACTTAACCAACATACTCTACTCGTAGGGAATGGTTGCAACTATATGGGATAAAAAGAGACATGATTCTTTACCCTACCTATGGTGCTTGTAGCAAGGTATACCTGACTGCACATTCGAGTTCAGAACTTGTAATATACAAGATCAGTTTCGAAGCGATAGCGTAGATTATTCCTTAGTATAGAGATACTAGACCTACTCTTCATTGCCTGTAGTACTAATCGCAGCCAGCATGTGACTTTTCTGACGGATTCAGAGTTCGTATGAAGATACGGGCTTTCTATTTTTAACTCTTAAAGCATTCGTAGTTAAGGTTTAACTTATTAAGCTTTAACTTTCTTAAGTCTCAAAAGTCACTTTTCACCTTTCGAAAGAAAGCATACATCAGTAAGGAATAATAGCATGCGAATTTTATATGGCAAACAGCTGCAACGAATAAAGCGCACGGCACTTATTGTCAGCATTATGACACACCCATTCAACCAAGCAACTGCGCACGTTCGACTTGAAGAACGACTGGCTTTCATACGTAGGGCACATGAAAGAGCACATAGTAATCTTTACTGCAAAGTGCAGGCAGGTTCCACCACATACGCTGCAGCAAGCAAGAATGACTCACCTCTACCGTACTCAGATATGCATTAACGAGAAGGTAGCCATTTTGAAAATTTCCTTCATTAATCGAATGGCTGTGCACAATCCCATTGCACCTCTGTCGGTAATAGCTTATTTTAACGTAATTAGATCTTTAAGAGCTACTTAGAAATGAACATAACAGAGCACCTGTAAAATGAGAACTGATTTAGATTTCCCTCCAACAACGCGACTCACACGAACATTTAACAACGAAAAAAAAGAATCGTCTTATACCACACTCGAACCTTCGACTAACCGCACCAATTTCCTCATATAATTTCAAGCACTTTCGGCTATCAGGTGCTGGCGTTTGGCAGCGTTATATCAACACTACCAGTCATTCAGCCATTATTATCTGTACATGAAGTTTCTGTGATACAGAATTTCCACGATTCTTTACTGTCATTCGGTATTTTATCGTTAATGCTGATTTCGTAGACACGAATAGACGAATTATAGGTAGCGTAGTAACACTAGATATCCCTGTGGGAAGCAAAGGCCAATGTTTTTATGTTAGGTTATAACCTGCAGGTTGCATGAAACTGAGTGACTATGGGCAGCTGTACCACTCGGTATAATGAAGCAATGAAATATATTTTGGTTTATTCTAGACGTTAACAAAATGTTTTTCGACACCCTCCTTCGTGTTCTGGTGAGAGAGAAATACTGTATCAACAGCTTTTTAGTGCTGCCATAACTTTTCACTTCTCTTGGATTTTTAATTCTAAAAATATGCCTTTATTACGTATTTCCTTAACTCTGTTTACCGACATGCAGAGACTTCGTTTTAGTCGTAGACTGCAGCAATTGGAAAGTCTGCTTTGAATTTTGCGCCTCAACTTCATCATTAGCGGAAATCATAACTACACGCTTAGTAGTAGGAACTGTTTATCGTTCATGACATTGTACATCAGCATAACTAAGCTTTCACGATGACTGTAAACAGGATTCAAGCCTAATCGCTGAAAGTAGCAGGGATTAATTTGGAAACACCGTGTTTCTCTCATGGTCAATTTTATGTAGCTTGCTTCAGGGCTGGAATTCAGAGGAACTTACACATTTACGCTCGTAATAGTGTGTGCGACGTAATATTGTTTATACTACGATTCTAGATTATGATTTTGGAGTTAGAAACGATGTAGGCCTCTACACAGTTACGAAATCGATATCAATAATACGCAATAAGTTCAAAACGTTGCCGAACTGCGGAAGAACAAATCGTCGGCTTACTTCTAAAACCTCGTATGTCCCGATGCACTTTCTACGCCTTATTTTCCTTAAGCCTGGCCACGCCTCCCAGCCATATATGGAGTTGCAGTCCATCTGAACAATTTTCATTGTGAACAATTTCCTATGCTGGTGTGTAAAGGAAAATGGACCTTACCATACTGTATAGTAGGGATGATGTTATCATCACGTATTTACTCACTCCTAATGCATAATGCATTTAAAGTTCAATTTCCTTTACACAAAAGGACAGGAGTAGTATAATTGGAGAGTTCGGCGGCCACCACCTCCTCCGGCTCCCAGAGGCCACCTCCACCACCACCACAGCCAGATGCCTCCCAGAGGCCACCTCCAACACCACCACATCCAGAGGCCTCCCAGATGCCTCCTCCACCACCACCACAGCCAGAGGCCTCCCAGAGGTCTCCTCCACCACCCGCGGGAAATTTGAATTTGTAAACAAAGCCACGTGCTTTTTGACAGCTGTCATCGACAACAACGCATCGCTAACCTCAGTACTGCCATCTTGACGGGCCTAAACCTCAGTAGTACCAACTTAACCTAACTAGCGCGAGATTTGAATTTTTAAACAAAGCCACGTGTTTTTTGACAGCCACGTGCTTTTTGACAGACAACAACGCATCGCCAACCTCAGTACTGCCATCTTGACGGGCCTAAACCTTAGTGCTACCAACTTAACCTCACTAGCGCGAGATAAACAAATCCACGTGCTTTTTGGACAGCTGTCATCCGCCATCTTTAATCTATAGAGCACAGTGGTGCTCTCTTTAGCTACTTACCTTTGAAATGTGGTGGCCGATAATTTGAAAAATGCTTTTTGACAGCACCCATCTTTGAGCACCGTGCTGCCCTCTTTAGCTAGATACCTTTGAAATGTGGTGGCAGGCAATTCCACATGACAGCAGCCATCTTTAATCAAGAGAGCACCATGTTGTCCTCTATGTGGTGGCGGCAATTTGAAAAATTCTACATGCTCTTGTTTGGAAACAAACTCACGCGCTTTTTTTGACAGCCGTCATCCGCCATCTTTAATCAACAGAGCACAGTGCTGCCCTCTTTAGTTTGAAATGTGGTGGTGGCAGACAATTCCACGTGCTCTTGTTTGGAAACAAAGCCATGTGCTTTTTTTGACAGCTGACATCCGCCATCTTTAATCTATAGAGCACAGTGCTGCCCTCTTTAGCTACTTACCTTTGAAATGTGGTACGTCACAGCTGTCATCCGCAGTGCTGCCATCTTAACGGGCCTAAACCTTAGTGCTACCAACTTAACCTTACTAGCGCGAGATTTGAATCGGTAAACAAATCCACGTGCTTTTTTGACAGCTGTCATCCACCATCTTTAATCCATAGAGCACAGTGGTGCCTTCTTTAGCTACTTACCTTTGAAATGTGGTGGCGGATAATTTGAAAAATGCTTTTTGATAGCAGCCATCTTTAATCCAGAGAGCACCGTGCTGCCCTCTTTAGCTAGATACCTGTGGTGGCAGGCAATTCCACGTGACAGCAGCCATCTTTAATCAAGAGGGCACCGTGCTGCCCTCTTTGTGGCGGTGGCAAATTCCACGTGCTTTACAAACTCACGTGCTTTTTTCTGACAGCAGTCATCCGCCATCTTGCATCACAAACCTCAGTGCTGCGCTCTTTAGCTAGTTACCTTTGAAATGTGGTGGCGGCAATTTGAAAAATTCTATGTGCTCTTGTTTGGAAACAAAGCCACGTGCTTTTTGACAGCTGTCATCCACCATCTTTAATCAATAGAGCACTGTGCTGCTATCATGCGGGCAATTTCGTCAGCTGTCATCCGCCATCTTTAATCAAGAGAGCACCGTGCTGCCATCTCTAGTTGACATGTGGTGACGGCATATTTGAAAAATTCTATGTGCTCTTGTTTAGTAAACAAACTCACGCGCTTTTTGTCAGCTGTCATCCACCATCTTTAATCTATAGAGCTCAGTGCTACACTCTTTAGGTACATACCTTCGAAATATGGTGGCGGATAATTTAAAAAGAAAAATTCTACATCAGCCATCTCTCGACGCTAATTGCACAAGATGGTGGCTATACATGACTCCTTAAAGGTGCTTATGCAAGATGGCCACTATACATAGGTTCTTATGAGATGCCCTTGGGATGCTTGCGCAAGATGGCGGTTATACAAGGCTCCTTATGAGATGCCCTAGAGATGATTGCGCAAGATAGCGGTTGCTCTTATGAGGCGGCATAAGGGTCCTTGCACAACATGGCTAGAGATGCCCTAAGGATGCTTGCGCAAGATGGCGGACGCAAGATGGCGGCTATACACGACTCCTTATGAGACACCTTAAGGGTGCTTGCGCAAGATGGCTGCTGCTCTTATGAAGAAAGCTAGCTTAGAGGCTAACGTGTCGTGCTAGTTCGATTCATTAAATTTGGGGCTTAAAAGCATAATGTTAAATATATCGAAAACGGTGCATCGTAGAGCAAAACGGACAAAATTTTTCTACCCAATACCTCGGTTCGCAGCATGGGGAACATGATATCATAAGAAAAACATAGTCTAATGATGAGATCAACGGTTCGGTTCTAACTTAGGCCCTTTGACATTAGCTCTGTTTCAGCTTGTAATGAAGCAAGTCTTCGTAGAGAGTATAACGTACCGTGCAAGTTCGATTCATTACATTTGGAGCTTAAATGCAAAATGTTAAATATCTCGAAAACGGACAAAATTTTTCCACCTGATACCTAGGTTTGCAGTATCAGGAACATGATAGCATAAGAAAAACATAGTCTAATGATGAGATCGACGGTTCGATTCCTACTTAGGCCCTTTGGCATTGGCAGCTATCTATTTCTACAAGATGGCGGCTATACATAGCTTCTTATGAGACAGCTTAAGAGCGCTTGCACAAGATGGCTGCTGCTCTTATGAGACGCCCTAGGGGTGCTTGCGGGAGGTAGCAGCGACAAGACGATGACTATACACAGCTGCTTATGATACGGCCTAGAGGTGCTTACACAAGATGGTGGCTGCTCTGATGAAGAAAGCTAGCTTTGCATCATGCAGGTATTTTTACAGCACTAAACCTCATACCTTTGAAATGTGGTGGCGGGTAATTTGAAAAATTCGACGTGCTTTTTCATAAGCTGTTAAGGCCTCCTCTTATGTCAAGGCATAGCTTAGTTAAGTTGGTACTACTGAGGTTTAGGCCCGTCAAGATGGCAGTACTGAGGTTGGCGATGCGTTGTTGTCTGTCAAAAGCACGTGGCTGTCAAAAAACACGTGGCTTTGTTTACCAATTCAAATCTCGCGCTAGTTAGGTTAAGTTGGTACTACTGAGGTTTAGGCCCGTCAAGATGGCAGTACTGAGGTTAGCGATGCGTTGTTGTCGATGATAGCTGTCAAAAGGCACTTGGCTTTGTTTACAAATTCAAATTTCCCGCGGGTGGTGGAGGAGACCTCTGGGAGGCCTCTGGCTGTGGTGGTGGTGGAGGAGGCATCTGGGAGGCCTCTGGCTGTGGTGGTGGTGGAGGTGGCCTCTGGGAGGCATCTGGCTGTGGTGGTGGTGGAGGTGGCCTCTGGGAGCCGGAGGAGGTGGTGGCCGCCGAACTCTCCAATTATACTACTGACAGGAAAATGAACACAACGAAAATTGTTCTGATGGGCTGCATATCAATATGCGGCTGGGAGGCGTGAGAAGTCTTAAGGAAAATAATGGGTAGAAAAAGCATTGCGAGATACGAGGTTTTAGAAGTAAGCCGTCGAAATGCAATTTACTTTCTACTTGTGATGTATTTTCAAGTACTTTTGACATAATAATAATAATAATAATAATAATAATAATAATAATAATAAGAATAGTACATTTTACTACCACAACATTTCATTACCTCGAAACTTTGCAAGAACATCCGCGGGGAGATCAATGAACAACATTATACATTGTACTAGGAGGCCGCGAGAAACTGCTAGGAAAACTAAACATTGTTATTAATATCACCATTCAATAATTTTAATAGAAACTTTTGAAACCAATGTAGATAAAATAGGTTGGTACCTTGTGCTGGCAGCAGAGAGCAAAAGTAAGATTTGGGGTGTAATTCAGTGCAGAATGAATGATTCAGCGTGGTGTGAGACAGAGTAGCATTCTTTCACCTTGAATATGTAATTTTTATTTGAATAGAATTTCTAACGAAGGTCTTTAACAACAATATTTTGAAGTTAAAGTGAATGGATGAATCAATCAATGCTATTGAGAGTGTTATCTTGAGTGATGCAATTGAGGATCTCTAGCACTTATTGAACCAAGTGAATCAAGCGGGAACGTAGAAAGGTTTAAACATTTATTCCCCAAAAAAAGCATTGTACCGGGCGAGTTGACCGTGCGGTTGGGGGCGCCTAGCTATGAGCTTGCATCCGGGAGATAGTGGGTTCGAACCCCACTGTCAACAACCCTGAAGATGGTTTTCCGTGGTTTCCCATTTTCACACCAGGTAAATACTGGGGCTGTACCTTAATTAAGACCACGGTCACTTCATTCCAACTCCTAGTTCTTTCCTATCCTATCGTCGCCATAAGACCTATCTGTGTAGGTGCGACGGAAAGCAAATAATAAAAATTAAAAGAACATTGTCTGTAGTCATGAGTAAACACCCAGTTGCCAGCCTGTAAGTCAAAAGTCATCAAACAGAAAGCGTTGATTAATTCGAATACCTGTGCTGCTGTGTACAACCGAGTTCTGATAAAGAAATTAAACAAAAGGTAGAGATAGCAAGAATGTTCATTGTTTAGATGAAATCAGCCTCTTGTAATAAAAATGTAAATCTGAAACTGAGGCAAAGAATGCATTTGTACATTTAGTCAGTGATTTTTTACGAATTAGGAGTCTAGACAGTAATAGCAGTGACAGCCAGCCGATGAGAGACACTGAAATGTGGCTTCAGAGGAGAATGCTTCGTATTCCCTGGACAGCTCGAAAATGTAATGAGAGTCAAGTTTGACAAGAAATTCTTACAGCAATAATATGTAGAATATTGACATACCTAGTAGTAATCAATACCAACCTCTGATGTTAATCCTGAAATAGAAATTAGAAGTTCTTAGGGGTGCTGGAAGAGGACGAATATCCAGGTTGGAAAACAATCAAGACTGGGCGTGTATACGAAACCCACAAAAGTATTCGATTTTACAGAAAACAGAGTCAAGAACATCAGGTTGATAGACAATGTCAGAGGGAAGAAGAAATCTGACGTTGACTAACCTGGCAAAATTAATAGTAGCATTTGGTAAGTTACTGAGAAGCAACTGATTGATTTCCAGAGGTGTCCATTGGTGCCTGCCGTATTAATGTGACGTAGTTCGTGTGCAATTGTCAGTAGTTTTCCGTACTTTTAAAGTTGTTTAGGACATGCAGATATATGTGATCCTAAAATTTTTATGGAGATAAATTCTTTGAACATCACTTATGGCTGTAATTATGGTAGCGAGTGCCATTTCGATCTTCAGGATGGGCAAATACGAACCAAAATTGGAATTGTAATAATAGCTCTTCTATAATCACATTCAGTAATAAGAAGCCCTCTCTTGCTCGGGTTCAATTGGAATTACACACGCAACAGTCGAGCTGAGGGCAGAGCAGGTGGATCACCTGAAGAAGCTAAAATTAAAGAAATATCAATTCATATCGTCATCCATATCTTTGAATATTCAGTGATAATTTTCTTAATAGTCTCTAGATTGCACCTGCAATGATAACTGTTATGATCTTAATTAGCGAACGCTGCTGTGGGCCACAAAACTCCCATCTAAATCGTAACTAAAATAAATAAATGAATAAATAAATAAATAAATAAATAAATAAATAAATAAATAAATAAATAAATAAATAAATAAATAATAAAAGGAAGTCTGTGCGTGATGTCCAGAAAAATCTACAGCACGCAGAGATCTGAAATTTTGAACATAGGTAGATGGAAGAGGGTCCGAATGCACGTCGAAGCCGGAATTTTCATTTTGAGTTATGAACGAAAACCATCGGAAAACGTGTATTGGGATATGACGATCCAACGTGCTATCACCAGGATTAAATGCATAGAGTCACATGCCATTTTAAGTCCGTGGAATAGGAAGCCATTTCCTTCGGTCCATGATGTCTGTCTGTCTGTCTGTCTGTCTGTCTGTCTGTCTGTCTGTCTGTCTGTCTGTGTGCGATGCCCAGCCAAATCTACGACAAACAAAGATCTGAAATGTTTGCCACAGGTGGGCACAGGTTTTCACCTAAGACCCATGGATTCTGTCTAAGAGCAATTCTTGCACCAAGAAGTGAAGCTGTCAACGTTATCAATAAGCAACACTCGCAAGAATTATCCGGTTACCATGTTTTCTTTCAACTAACTCAATCTCATGTTTTATTATTTCATTTAGAGAAAACATAGGCCATGGTAAAGAAGATTAGATTAAAATAAACACGCACTGATCTGAAATGTTTAACATTCGTGGCCACAGCATTTCACCAATTACGCATGGCTATGTCAAAGAGCGATTCTTGCTCCAAGAAGTGAAGCTGTCAACGCCATCAACAAGCAACTTTTATAAGTATTACCCGATGTTCTACAAAGTTACAAGTCTATCGACTACACAGCAGAGCTTTTGAAAGACTTGGAGTCACCTGGAGTACCCTCCAACATCTTAGAGCGGACGATTGTGACACCGATTATCCTTCTTAAGAATAAGAATCCTACCCTCTGCAATGAACACGACTCTGAAACTGATGACCAATATTATTGAAGCCATTCTCATGATTGGTCATGCCGCGAGGGAAGTAATATTCATTCCTCGGATTCGAATAATTTCTTCGGATATAAAATTTAAGTTTAGATGTCTGCAGTTCCCCGTTTGTTTCAGTTTCGCTATGAACATCAACAAGGGACAAGAAAAATCTCTTAAAGTTATAGGACTCCATCTTCGAAAAGGCTGCTTCTCCCATTGTCAACTGTACGTGGCTTGTTCAAGAGTTGGAAAGGCAAACGCACTATTTATCTTAGCTCCATTTGGAAGGACATTAATATAGACTAGTTCAGCCGGAATCTCTATAAGGAACAGATAGTTCTTTATTATATAAAAGAGTTGAATTAATAAACGCGGGCAATGCCGCAGGTACATGCTAGTAAATAAATAAATTTAACTCTCTGAAAAAAGGGGAACGCATTTGATTGAGTGTAAACTTTGATCACAACCAAGTCAATCTGAATTGTCATAAGGGAGTGGCTAATACAAGGCCATCGAAAAAAAAACTAACATGGACGTAAATGTTATTACAACCGGACTGATCAACTGAGTCAGAAGACAAAGTTGGTACTGGAAATGATGGTAGAGTAAGGATTCACCCTACTGAATAGGGAAGAGTATAAGACGTAGGATCTAGCTTACAACGGTTCTAGTACAATACATCTGGATTTTTAGAGGGAATAAGATCACCGTACAGAAGCAGGAAACCCTCTGGACCTCAAGTGCAGCGCGATCAGCAAACATATTCGGGTACCAGCATTCGGCTCAAAGTACTCAGGCAGAGAAATAAAAATGTTTAGAAGGCTGGATCTTGCAAAACTTCAGAAAATGAAACACAAACGTCGATCGATTTATACACGAAGGATAAATAAATGAAGCAACTAAAATGATTACAGCTTCGTTAAGGAAAGCGGTCATTCCAGACAGAGAGAGAGAGAATTCTCATCTTGGTTTGATAAGGAGTGCTACCTTAAAAGAAACTTTTGTCGCTACACAGAGCGAGAAGGTTGGGCACGAAGAGGGATTTACTAAACTATTCAAAACATAGAAAACACTACCAAATTCTTCTGGAGTTGAAGAAAGGAGGAGGAAAGAAAACTAGCGGAGTCTGCAAAAACTAATCTGGTGTTGGCATTCAGAAAGAAAATTATTCAAAGACCAAAGGAAATCCCGATGGATAGGTGGGAGAATCACTTCAGAGCTATTCTAAACCAAGAGATGCGCTTTTAAAGTAGAAAACGAGGAATCAGTAGAAGTAGCGTATATGAAATGGAACATCCGAAGGACCAGCGGAAGAGAATACTCCGATAACACCCAGAGAAATCTCGCAGGTGATAATGAAAGTAGCCGGGTATGGACCAAATCTACATAGAACACCTGAAACAGTCAGAAGAAACACTGTTGCCAATATGAAATAAATTACTCAGTGAATGCCTGAGATCGGGAAAAATACTGAACAAATATCGACAAATAAGATCTTATATAATGAAAAGGCGGACACGAGTGATCCCAACTGGAGAATAAAGTCTTTGAGATTTTTACAAAAATATTAGCATGTAAGGTGGAGAAATGCACAACCATATCTGAATGCCAGTTTGGCTTCATACGCTGACAAAACACAATGCAGGCAGTCGGGTACTTAATAGTAAAGTAGGCGAAGCCCTGAGACGTCTGAAGGGAAAATACTACGCAGTGTTCATTGATTACAAGGAGGCTTTCGATCTCCTCAACAGAGAACTGATAACGAAGATAGGAGACGTGATCGGAAAAAACACACCCACTAGTCAGGTCATTAGAAAACGTCTTGGCAGTCACCTTTGAGCAAACTGATGACAGCGTTGACACATTGGATACCTTCGAACAAACTAATGGAGTCCTACATCGTGATCTAATGAGCCCTTTGTTGCTAAATATACTCACATCACAGACATACTGAAATGTGCGACGGATGATAAAGCACTGGGTACATCAAGTGAGAATATCTACAAGCTGCCTTACTAGAAGTAGATAAATGGGTGGAAAAAAATAAAATAAAAACTGTTTCACAATCAATTTAGAGAAAATCGTCCCCCAGACCGTTAGAAATTTAGAGAAAACCTCGGCGAGAAATATTCTCAATCTCAATGGTAAGCTCTTAACAATAGTCAGCATTTTGAATTAATAACAAATCACCCTCCGAACAACAACAAAGTCCTTCAGATGTTATATTCAAGAAAGAATATCTTAGCATTAGCCACATGAGCAATTTTCTCCAAGTATCTCTCAGCCATGTTTCTAACAACAACAATGGTGCATTTTAACTCCACTATCTCTGGAGCTGGTTTGGGAAAAACTACAACTCAGAGATTTTGAGATTACGAACTCGCTAAGGACTCCTGGAGTCAAGATCTCGGAATACGACTCTTCCAGCCATCTACAGAGCAGTACACCAAGCACCTGTAGAGAAGAGAAGCTAAGAGGAGAGACTTAGAGCTTCGAGTGCCATGACGAAAGAAACTGGACGAAAGAAAATCAAGAACTAAAAATAATAAACTTGTGGTCTCAGCTACAGTGTCCAAGAATTCTAATATGGTGCCGGCTGGCTGCTTGCTCGTCAGCTTCGACATTCCGTTTTACTCTGAACCTACTATCTTTTACATGCCATCATCATACGATATGAAGTGTCGATTGGACATTTTTCCGCCTCTCAAACATCCTACTACCTCTGCCGGGTTCAAAACTCACTGCCTTGAGATCCGGAGGCCGTCACTCTGCCACTGAACTACAGAGGGAGCTAAGAACTAAGACACGTAGATACACGATTCGCCATTCATGGCTTCCACCATAAGATATGTATGGGCAAATCGTACAACTGTCGCAGCGATAATTGTGTGCTTAGCGCAACCAAAGACGTAACCGATACCACCTAGCAGTGTCCCACAAAAATGAAAAGAATTAACGAAGTATATCGTCGCTCGACCGGTAAAAGGTTGTATTCCACAAAGCTCTTCCTATCAATTATTCTCCTTAAGACTGGTCACGCCTCCCAGCCATGTATGGATATGCAGTCCATCAGAACAAATTTTGTTGTGTTCATTTTCCTATGCCCATGTGTAAAGGAAAATGAACCTTACTGTACCGTACTGTAGGAATGTACGTTTGCATTACGTATTTACGCACTCCTAGTGTACAATGCATGTAAGGTTCATTTTCGTTTAATTACCGACATAGGAAAACGAACACAACGGACATTGTTCTGATGGACTGCGTATCCATATGTGTCTGGGAGGCGTGACCAGTCTTAAGGAGAATAATGAATAGGAAGAGTATTGTGGGATACAACGTTTTACCGGTGAAGCGACGATATCAAGAACTATAATAATAGTTATTCGAGTATTCATTTCTTCATTAATAATTAATTAATTGCCCGCCACTTGGTGTAGTTGTTAGTGCTATTAGCTAACACCCCAGGAGAACCGGGTTCGATTGCCAGTTCTACAACGAAATTTGAAAAGTAGTAAGAGGACTGGAACGGTGTCCACTCAGCCTCGGGAGGTCAGCTGAGTAGAGGGTGTTTGATTTCCACCGCACTGAACTTGAAGGGGTTTTCAGTGGTTTCCCACTTTTACTAGAGGCAAATGCCCACACGGTACGTAACTTAAGGCCACGGCCGCTTCCTTTCCTGTTCCTTGCCTATCCCTTTTAATCTTCTTATATCTCACAAGGCGCTGATAAAAATGAAAAATCCTCAGCCCGTTTCCAGTCATTCGACCGGGTCAGGAATGGAATGAATGAACCCCCATCTAGCGGCGAGGATAGGAATTGTGCCGGCTGCCGAAACCTGTCACACTCCGCTGGGGCAATGATTAATGACTGACAGATGAAATGAAATGAAATTGGAGAGTGTCTCTGGAATGAAAGTTAACAGGGAAAACCGGAGTGCCGACATAGTAGGCCTAATTATCCCGTTTCATTAATAAATGGCCAAACCAACTTAGCGCTTCCTCCTGAATCTTCGCCCCGATGTTGGTAAGTTTTCAGTACGGTACGTGGTTATTCTGGAAGTGATGAAAGCATATCATTAGAAGACTTTTGATGTGACGTCTTCATTTGCAATGCTGTATGCACGGGATATTGGCGTTACAAAAATCAGGCTGTTTCCGAGACACTGTAATTGAATCTATATTCTGATATCACTAGGTAACTGACGGTATCAGATAGCTTACACAACTATAAATTTAGCGCGCCGATGTCCGGCTCCATGGCTAAACGGTTAACGTGCTGGCCTTAGGTCAGAGGGGTCGCGAGATCGATTCCCGGCCGGGTCGGATATTTTTAAGCTTAAATGGTTAATTCCCTTGGCTCGGGGACTGGGTGTTTGTGCTGTATCCAACATCCCTTCAATTCACACACCACACATAACACTATCCTCCACCACAATAACACGCAGTTACATACACATGGCAGATGCCGCCCACCCTCATCGAGGGCCTGCCTTACAAAGGCTGCACCCGGCTAGAAATAGCCACACGAAATTATTATTATTATTATTATTATTATTATTATTATTATTATTATTATTATTATTATTATTATTATTATTATTATTATTGTTGTTGTTGTTATTAGCGCGACGATGCATCCTCTCCCCACGAGCGCCTCGTGCTTTGAACGCTTGATTACGCTCACTCAATATCTTGAATGTGTCAAGTGTCATTATAGCGAATAGCTTGCGAATAAGTGGCTATTGACATTGAACATTTTCATCAAAAATTTGAAAACTGGAGGTTTGACTATTTAAACATAATTACTGACATCATTAGATAGCTTTCCTTAAGCTAGAAATGATGGTTCAACAACGACTGCCCTAAGATTCTTCGGGTGAACTTACGGGGGATCGAAAATATGAGAAGTATTTATCTGCTTCGGATCGACTTCTGTATATAAATTCCGACTGATGATGTGTATATCGATGGATAAAGAACCTTACAATCGGTCATCACTGGAATGCATTTACGGCTGTCGCCAAGTGGCACATTATCCGTCAGCTGGTTTTAATTAGACTTTTTCTGAAGGATCTCAAAGGAGTTGGAAATAAGACCGACATAAATGTACCATTGCAATAGACTTTAGACAACATGAGTGCAGAAGTTTTGTTGTGTATTAAATGTTAAAAATTAACAAATGTATCGAAACTTATCATCACATAAGAAGCAATGCATCGTCTCTCAAAACGCTCTTCCTATCCTTTATGTTCCTTAAGACAGGTCCAGCCACATATTGATATGCAGTCCATCAGAACAGTTTTAGGTGTGTTCATTTTCCTATGGGGAGTGTAAAGGAAAATGAACTTCAACATAGAGTCTGTAGCGATGCATGTTTGCGCGACGTATTTACGCACTTCTGCTCTATAATACTGTATATAAGGTTCATTTTCCTTTACACACTGGCATACCAAAATGAACACAAGGGAAATTGTTCTGGTGGACTGCATATCCATACAGGGCGGGACCAGTCTTAAGGAAAATACGAGGTATTGCTTCTTAGGCGACGGTATGCTCGGGCTTTGAAATTAGCTTTCCACTTCCTCTAAAAGGTAAACTCGTGTAGTGGTGCAGTTATTTTCAGCCACATCTACACTGGAAGGAGAGCTGCATGAAGACGTACCAGCTCTCCTGCCATTCACAAATTTATGGAAGTACAGAGAATAGAAGTCGGGCCTCCGAGGATTGTGGCTAATATCATGATAATAATAATAATAATAATAATAATAATAATAATAATAATAATAATAATAATAATAATAATAATAATAATAATAAGGCAAACCGTTACACTACGCGGACGGACCCACCATCTTTTAAAACATTAATCACCACGACCACCACCCCCACAACAACGATAACAACAACAACTACATTTAGCGATCCGTGTCCAGTCGGATAAGTTGGTTCGCTATAAATAATTTCAATAGCATTACATCTGTAAAGATAAAATAATTTAATAGGTTTTTATTAATGTCTTGATGTGAAAATTACTTCGATGCCATTCGTTCCTTACTGTAGTTATCATCGGCAACTTGCATATAAAGTTGTACTGAATTGGCTTTCTGACGTGACTTTCATTTTACCTAAAAACCAGACTTACTCCTGACAACGCTGTCACAAAAAGGTAGCGGGACATTCTCACAGCTGTTCCTACCCATATTCCTTTCCAGCGCATGTAGAATAATTCTGTAGTTTTTTACTAGATGGCTACACTGTGTCATGTGGGCGAGTCAATATATTTATTGACTAGGTCTTGAATTATATCGATTCTCTTACGGATGGCGTTGACTGATTGAATGATGCGCCGAGAAATCAGTCTGAGAAATCAATCAATCAATCAATCAATCAATCAATCAATCAATCAATCAATCAATCAATCAATCAATCAATCAATCAATCAATCAATCAATCAATCAATCAATAATGATCTGCATTTAGGACAGTCTCCCAGGTGGCAGATTCCCTATCTCTTGTTTCCTAGCCCTTTGTTTGAATGATGGGTCAAGAACTTAACATAATGTATAATTTTAAATTCTAATTGTATTTAAAGTTGATTATTTTTATTCATGTTATTTGAATAAATTCAACGTAGTATGCAAAAATGTGTTACTATACGATACACAGGCGATGGTGTTGCATGTGTCTGTTTCGAATTCGGGCCGAGGCTTATACATCTCAAATCATACGTAAAACCTTATTTTTGGCCCCTGCAAATAACTTTGAAGCCGGCCCCATGGTGTAGGGTAGCGTGCCTGCCTCTTACCCGGAGGCTCCAGGTTCGATTTCCATCCCCGTCATGGATTTTTACCTGGACCTGAGGGCTGGTTCGAGGTCCACTCAGCCTACGTGATTAGAATTGAGGAGCTATCTGACGGGGAGATAGCAGCCCCAGTCTAGAAAGCCAAGAATAACAGCCACACGACACTTCGTAATCTGCAGGCCTTTGGCCTGAGCAGCGGTCGCTTGGTAGTCCAAAGGGCTGTAGTGCCATGGGGGGGGGGGGGGCACAAATAACTTTATTGTCATGCTATGACGTAACTGCCTTCTTCTCGTACTCAAAAGAGTGTGGAAAATTAGACTTCACCTTACTGTAAGTACTTTTCGCACAGTTCCATTGCAAATCGTCTCTCATTGGTTGAACTCCGCTTCATAGTAATATAAATACGGATAGTCAGAGAGATCATGAATCAAAGAACACTAAAATTAACCTTGTTGAATTGTTTCTACACCTGATCGTAGCACTGTGGGTTTGTACCATCTACCCGTCTCTGCGATTTCAAATCAAGTAAATTGTCACCATCACATTACTGACTAATTTATAATTCGTATTATCTTAATTAATACAGGACCATGTTCACGACTCTGGTAGCTGCTCTGGTGGACTGTTCGCTGCTTCATGTATCATTTATTTTTATGTTTTATTACAAAACCCCATGTACACAATTCTTATGTCTTTCATAGCAAAACACGTACAATAAATCAAGAAAACATCAATGCATGGATCAAACATAGGCGATTTGCACCGCGAAGAATCAAAATAAAGTATAATTAAATTCATTTAGCTTAAAATAAGTAAATTCGGCATAGCATGAAGTAAAATATTGTACGCGTCACCAAGTAAAGTGATACTCGTTTCGAAATTCAGTCCTCACACGTAACGTAACGAAAAAGACCACTTTCTGTGGCTATTGTACAAGTAACTATTCCCAACATCGACCTCCTGTATATTTGTCATACGATCAATAACGGCACGACATAAAACACCAGGAAATACTCAAAACGGGTTCATTATATTATTATATAATTAATTATATGATGTTATGTTATTATTAGTATAATAATTATTGGATCCATTGTTTAATAATAGATTTAAAAAGTTTTATTCTTGCTTAGTTGTTTACTTTTTATGTTTTACATGTGAATTTTTGTGGGTATAAATTTTATATGCTTAAATAGTAAGGTATATTTGCAGTATTTAATATTATTTATCTTGGCGCTGGACGAGACGTACTGGGAAGGAGATGAAGGAATGAGGGTCAGAAGACGCGTAACGTCCGGTTGGCCCGACATCCTACCTGAGCCATTCAGATCTTTGAGGGTGTCGCATAAGGTCGCAAGCTGTTGAATAACATGCTGAAGATATAATTTTTGGGTTACAGGAAGTTATTGCGTACTGCATTCCAAAATGTAATCCGTGAATTATTGTTTTCTTCATGATGTGTCAGAAACTTTGTCAGAAACTTGTTGGATGCAACTTATTTAGGACTTACCTCTAATTTTCTCCCCCTAATCGATAATAACCGACGAAGACAGACATAGGACGCAACTTACCTGCCTCCCTTGTCTTCTGACCCCGACGGTATTCGGCTTCAAGGCCTACGGAGTCTTTCATTTTCACGCCCCTTTGCAGCCTTTCCCCTCATTTTCCCGATAACCTACTTCTTCGAAGAGTCGAGACCTCTTCCTCTCTTCCTTTAATTTGTATTAGGAGGGGGGTGATTTTTAAGTTTCACTTCCTCTTTAAACAATCACCCCCACCACCATCGTGGCCAGAGAACATCATTACTGCCTGTCATTACTTTCTAGCAGTCTTTTAGAATTTAAAAACAAGAACAGCTTCCTTACTGCCGTTAACTTGACCCGTTAATTGTAGACGTCTTCTTAAAAATAAAATTTGCTTATGAAACAAAATGAGGAACGTTAAGGAAGTACTTTGCAGGGGACTTGATATCGGGAGCGGAGTGTTGAAAGTAACCTTGGGGGAATTCGCGGCAAGGTGCGTTTCAATCAGATCTACAGTCGTGTCCAATTAAATTGTCAAATGTGTGGTCTGACCCCGGGCTGTTCCAGTGGACCACTTTATGATAACGGCCAGCCGTGAGTTGGGCCCATTAAGATCGATCTTGTTCATGTCCGGGAACACAGCACATGCCATAAATTGATCTCCGAGTTTCGTGTAATAGCACAAGTGTGAGTTCAAACGTATTCTTAAAACACCTATATTTTTCTCATTATTATTATTATTATTATTATTATTATTATTATTATTATGTCCGACTCGTTGGCTGAACGGTCAGCGTACTGGCCTTCGGTTCAGAGGGTCCCGGGTTCGATTCCCGGCCGGGTCGGGGATTTTAACCTTAATTGGTTAATTCCAATGACACGGGGGCTGGGTGTATGTGTTGTCTTCATCATCATTTCATCCTCAACACGACGCGCAGGTCGCCTATGGGAGCCAACTCGAAAGACCTGCACCTGGCGAGCCGAACATATCTTCGGACACTCCCGGCACTAAAAACCATACGCCATTTCATTTCATTATTATTATTATTGTTGTTATTATTCTTAGGTGGGCAGAGTGACTCAGATGACCCAGGTGCTGGCCTTCTGAAACCAACTTGGCAGGTTCGATCCTGGATCAGTCCAGTGGCATTTGAAGGTGCCCAAATACGTCAGTCTCGTGCCGGTAGATTTACGAGGAAGTAAAAGAACTCGTGTGGGACTAAATTCCGGCACCTCAGCGTCTCCAAATACCTTAAAAGTAGTTGGTGGGAAGTAAAGCCATTATTATTATTATTATTATTATTATTATTATTATTATTATTATTATTATTATTATTATTATTATTATTATACTTACAGTATATCAAACATGATTGCTGTTTGTTTAACATTGAAATTATGCATGTAGATTTCTAGTGTTGATAAGACAGGAAAGCGTTAGGACTTGACTTGACAAACCGGAAGTTTTCTCGTGTAAAAATGAGAAATCCTGAGATTCTAACCCACTATCTGCCAAATGCATGCTTACAGCTACACGACCCGTACTACCTTTTTAAGTCGCTCACTCGAGTTATAAACAGTAATGACAAATTTACTTATTTTTGGTTTTAGGTCCCACTAGCCTAACTACTTTCACAGTTTTGGAAACGCCGTGTTACCCGGAAAATATATCCCACACGAGTTCCATTACCTACTGGTAAATCTACACAGCATATTCAAACACCCCTGGACTGAGCTAAGGTGGAACCTCCCAAATTGTGCCACTGAGTCTGAAGGTCGAATGAATTATCTGGTGGGAACATTTATTCAAAGGAAATCAAATTGAGTGGGTGTTCGCAGAAACGGGCCAACCATCATTTAGGTAAAGCTGAGAAAAAAGGACTTGTGTGTCTGGGTATAAAGAATATTAACAAAATAAAATGATTCTTTTCTGTTTCTATTCTTGTTATAGAACCTATTGTCTATCAATTTAACATAATGTTGATCACCAACTTGCAGATATTATATGAGACATAGCCAATTGAAACATTAGGGCCTACATTACTCATAATGTAAGGCATTGAACAATGGTTCCTCTGTCGTCTCAGGGGAATTATTTAGGGTCAATTTACTATAAAAATATTGGTATCCGGGAGGAAAATATTCTAAGAGTTCTAACAAATCCTTTAACCTGGCTGAAGTTATGGGCCTTTTGTTATTATACTTTCTTGACAGCACAATGTTGGCAAGAGATGGTCTACCTACTTTTGTTTTTCTTGAAATACCCGCTGCATTCTAATCTTCGACGCACCCATATGAATATTTAAAGAGATATTTAAAAGGTTCATCCTTTTCTATCATTACCATAGATAATTTATTTAGTAAAACTGTTTGTTTACTGTCAGATACCATTCCTTCAGTGATTGTTTCAAACAATGGATCGGTAGGGCTGACTTATAAACACACCACTCGTGATTTCTGTTACATGGAATGGCTTTTTAACTCTTGCCCTCTTCACCAAATCTACCTACTCATCAGGCAGAAAAACGTAAGAAACAGCACGATTCGTTTTTACTATTACGTCGAAGTCCAGGTCACAAGGGAGGTAGGTACGGCCAGAAACGGAATACTTCTGCTCTATTATGTCAAACTTTACGCACTGCACTCGATATGACCAATAACTAAGAAGAAAAATACACCTTTCTCTTAGTCCAGTTTTGCATGATTTCAAAATAGCATAAACTTCAAGTCCTCTCCTTAGATAAATAAGGATGGCTTTCTTTTAAAACCTCGTATGTCCAAATGTTCTTACTACCTATTATATCCCTTAAGACTGGCCACGCCTCCCGGTCATATATTTGTATGCAGTCCATCAGAATAATTTTCGCTGTGTTTATTTTCCTTTGCTAATGTCTAAAGGAAAATGGACCTTAACGTACCGTATTGTAGGGATGTTGATTGCATGGCAAATTTACACACGCCTACAGTATAATGTATTTAAGGTTCATTTTCCTTTAAAAATTGGCAGAGGAAAATGACCATAACGAAAATTATTATTTTGGACTGCATATAAATATGGGACTGGGAGGCGTGACCAGTCTTAAGGAATATAATGGATAGGAAGAGTATTTGGGCCTACGAGGTTTTTAAAGAAAGCCATCGATAAGTCTTTCTGATGCTGGCTCATTTCCTAGAAGATAGTTCACACCCTCCTTCATAGATGGCACAACATAACTCAATATCTGTAAAAATGGTGGTTAGCCCATTTTTGCGAGCATCCACTCAATTTAATGCTACAAAACATAGTGGCCTAAATTCACTGTATGCAGGTAGTAATATACAGGGTACTAGGTCACCCCAACGACGTGTGAATATAATAATATTATTTGCTAATAATCCTTCAGTTACTGAATAGTTTAAGATGCTTCGTGTTGACAGATGTTTGTCGGGCGGAAGTTCATTAACGCAACGAAGTTAACAGTACGGAATTGTGGCCTTCAAACAAATTTAAATGCCACCGACGTCAGCAAGTGTTAAACCCACTTTGGCTAATCAACTGTGTCACTGAGATTGTCTACAAGCACTACAGTCACACAGGTTATCATAGGTACAAACCCATAAAATTCGAAATTTGGCTTTTGGCCACTAGAGTCCTTCTATATGGAGCAACAACAAGAAAAAAAATCGTAGATTCGTTAAGGATCTTGTCAACCAAGACAACTACTGCCCAGCCTGAAGGCCTACAGCGTGACGACTTCCTTAGCCGTATTGATTGGCATTCATTACCGGATCCACTGTCTCTCGCATCAGTCAACTCCTCAGTTGGTCTCTATACTAGACTTAACTAAAGTTGGCGTCTGACAGGTAAGGTTGGAGGGAGGAGCACTGCACGTGCCATTTCACGATGTTGCCACATTCCAGCATTCCTTTCTACATGCTCTTACCCCTTGCTTCCGGCTCACTTGTTCCCTCCTTCATTCTGACCGCTGTGATCTGTTGTAGACTACCTGGCCAGGCGGTGTCGTCCCATTTGCGATCACTCTTATACAAACAATCAGGTTCTTATCAGTGACAGTGACAGTGACAGGTTTGGCAACTCCCAGCAAGACGAGCTGCCCTGAAGTTTTATCTCCATGGCAACCGCAGTCGTCCCACCCTCGTTTCCATGGCAACCACACAGCCACTCCCTTTATCCCGACCCGGCAGGCAGTAAACGCACCTCCCTCTAAGAAATGGCAGACGCCAACTCTTATTATTAGCAGTATAGGAGCTGACTTCCGTTTTATCCCTCAATCAAGGATTATTATACTTGAACTGGCCAGGAACCGAACTTAAGGTCTCTGCTACACTTACACGACAGGGCTGACCTTAACGATGTTTAATTGGCGTATTATCGAAACAATACGTGTTATTCACCTTTCCGTTTTGGTTTTTAAATAGCCTACATGACTGAATTCCATACAAAAGACGAGTAAATTTATGAAGTCCTGACTAACTCAAAGCTACAGGATCGTGCCGGCTAGGCAGGACCATAAGCGATGACAAATGAAAGATTATGGAGTAATATTCGAATAAAAAATCCAATGGAGGAAGGATATCCTGAAGAAAACCTCTCCCGTATGTTCTACGTCCCTTTTGACAAGCATAGATTTTAGAAGCATTCATTAAGGTTTGAATCCGAAATGCAATTATCAAAAATTGTCGAAAATTTAAAGACTTAGTAACAAGTGCTAAAATACAGAATAGACAGAATGTTAAGATTTATACACTTGATGCACATCATCCCTGGCCGTTTCTCCATTTACCTGGCATCGGCTCCAAGTATGGATAAAGTTCAGTCTGAAGTCCGGATGCCCTTCCAGACGTCAACACTATGAGAAAAGTTGCATAGCTACTGAGCGTTTGTGTGGTGTTAGATAAGGTAATATGTTCTATTTAAATGCAGATGTGTATTAAGACGAAGGCAAACATCCAAACGTCGAGCTAAAAGAATTAAAAAATAGCGATAAATTCGCAACCTGCTCCAAAGGCCATAACGGTCACTACTCAGCCAAAGAACCACAGTTGAAAATGTAATCAGCTTATTCACGTATTCCGGTCTGACTCCTTGGCTGAATGGTCAGCGTACTGGCGTTAGGTTCAGACGGTCTTGGGTTCGATTCCCGGCCGGGAACCTTCTCTTTTTTTACAATTTGCTTTACGTCGCACCGACACAGATAGGTCTTACAGCGACGATGGGACAGGAAGTGGCTAGGAGTGGGAAGGAAGCGGCCGTGGCCTTAATTAAGGTACAGCCCCAGCATTTGCCTAGTGTGAAAATGGGAAACCACGGAAAGCCATCTTCAGGGGTGTCGACAGTGGAGTTCGAACCTACTATCTTCCGAATACTGGATACTGGCTGCACTTAAGCGACTGCAGCTATCAAGCTCGGTGATTTTAACCTTCATTGATTAATTCCAGTGACTCGGGGGCTGGGTGTTTGCGCTGTCCTCAACATCCCTGCAACTCACACACCACACATAACACTATCCTCCACCACAATAACACGCAGTTACCTACACAGATGCCGCCAACCTCATCTGAGAGTGACTTACAAGTGCTGCCCCTGGCTAGAAATAGCCACACCGAGCGAGTTGGCCGTGCGGTAAGGAGCGCGCAGTTGTGAACTCGCATCCGGGAGATAGTGGGTTCGGACCCCACTGTAGGCAGCCCTAAAGATGGCTTTCCGTGGTTTCCCATTTTCACACCAGGCGAATGCTGGGGCTGTACCTTAATTAAAGCCACGGCCGCTTCCTTCCCATTCCTAGGCCTTTTCCCTCCCATCGTCGCCATAAGACCTGTCTGTATCAGTGCGACGTAAAGAAAATATAGCAACAAAAGAGAAATAGCTACACGAAATTATTATATTAAGTTATTCCATGATCGCTGGAGCCATCAAGGCTCAATTTAGTTTCTAAGAGTTTTTTTCGAGTTCGGATGCCTTCCTGGCGCCACGTAGATTTTGAAGTGAAAGTTCTAGCTGTGATCGTCCGGGATTCAAACCTCAGCAGTCGGGGCTGAATGCCAGCAGCTAAGCCACTGCACTAATCACGCCTCATATTTACATACTTGCCGTAAATAAAATAAAATGTGCTCTTCACATGATGAATATCACAATAAGTACGTCTCCGCTTTGAATACCATGTTTTAACATTAAATCTCGCTTTCTTCATCAATGTGTATGTTCTTACTTTTAAGACAGAAGTTGAATTGAATCCATGAATCCGTTAATAGCAACATCTACTATAGGTTATAAAAATTAATCCTGTTTCCTCATTAATCGCAGTGAAAGATACACGGAAATTATCAAAACAAAACTAGCAAAGTGTGTAGTGTGTCAGTAGAGAGGCAACTTTATTACTTGTCGCAGCTGCTTGTTTGGCTCGGTCATGTAGTAAAGAAACAATTAAAGGATAGCGGGGTGTGAATGTAAGATTTATGGCTGGCAGTGTAAGTCGGGACGTCCTGCTGGGTAGAGAAGCGGCACCACTTTCCGTTTAAATATTCTTCCAACGTGCAGGTCGACCAGTGAAATGGTCATCCGATTAGTGACGGTTAAATTACTTTCGTCATCATATAAGGGAGCGGGTAAATATATTATTATTTCAGTCCAAGATATAGTCAAAATAGATCTAACTCGAGATTTTTGAGTGTGATAATTGTAGTCCCTAACATGTGTATAGATGCGAATCTATCAACTCCTGTTTTCACTGCCACACCTCAATGGATTTAGATACTCTGCGACCTGTATGTGCTCATGGTGAGTGTTACATGCTCCTGTTTCGTTTACAAGAGTAGATTAACGTTTGTTATGCAAAGTTTAATTCATCTCTTATGGACCGTTTCAATATATTGATCAAACTCATTCGGAAAGAAGTTGCTCAACGGACGGAGTGAGTTGGCTATGCAGTTCAGTTAAGTAGCTGGCAGCTTGCATTCGAGTTTGATACCCACTGTCGGCAGCCCTGAATATGGTTTTGCATAGTTTTCCTATTTTCGCACCTGGCAAATAATGTGGCCGTAGCTTAATTAGGGCCACGACTGCTTCCTTTCAGGTCCTATCCCTATCCTATCGCATTGTCGGCAGAAGACGTGTCTGCGTCGGCGCGACGTAAAACTAATATGAAAAATGACGATGATGATGATGATGATGATGATGATGATGATGATGATGATGATGATGATGATGATGATGATGATGTTTAAAGTGACCCAACATTCAGATCATCGGCCGAATAGCAAAAATGAAAGAAATGCTCATGGAGGGGAAAGTCACGAAACATACCCGTATGGTTTGAGAGAACTATCACTTATAGAATGCCTAAAGTTATTTTTTCAAAGGATTTAAGAAATAATACTTTCCTCCCCGTTCTACAAGATACATACATCCCGAGCGAGTTAACTGTATCTCTATCTGTAAATGTGAATTTTGGGAGATGGTGGATCTGAATACCGTGATCGCGAGCCCTGAGGATGGTTTTACATTGTTTCCCATTTTCACAGCAGAAAATTCTACCACTTGCTTCCTAAACGTATCCCTTTCAATCATTCACTACTGATCTGCATTTAGGGCAATCGCCCATGTGGCAAATTCTCTATCTGTTGTTTTCCTAGCCTTTCCTTCGCCGTCGATAACCTGTCTGAGTCAATGCGTGCCATGTTAAACTACTATCAAAGAAATCATATACCTCACCACCTTCAGTAGTACAATTAGTTTTTGTCATTCAATTCCAAAAAGAGCAGTTTCAAACCCGGCCGAAGTCCTGCTATTCATCAGCGCTCACTCTGGCACTTAGATTTTAAACGTGCCCTGCGGAAACACTACACTCGCTCGCGTCGTGGCGTCTTTCCCGTTCTGTCTCTCGGCTTTAAGACGTAGCGTACACTCTCCAAAACGTTACGTATTACTCTAAAGTACATCAATCTATTTTCCATAATGTTCTCTATCGTCTTGATGGTCTTTTATTGATTTCGTTTTGGATTTTTGAGCGATGTTCTTTTTTTTAATTCTTTTGCCAAATTTGACATTTACACGCGCATTATTAACTTGTTTCATATATCGCTGTACAGCAGTTTATCATGCCTTAAATCTCAATTTATTCACTTTCAAATGACACCCCGAACAATGCTCATAGATTGATATATGTGTAGAACAAGGATAAGAAGTATTCAGTAAGAGTATCCTGTTTTATAAAAAGCTAGCTGGTGAATGAATTAATGAGTGAGAGGTTGGTAGAATGTCCTAGTGTTTAGTACTTATGGTACATATTGAAACGATGTTAATGACAGTATAAAAATGACCAACCGGACACCAGTGGAATCCGAGGCCATAACCTGGAAGCTGGAAACAGTGACCAGTCTTGAGGGAAATAATGGATAGGAAGAGCATTGTGACATACAAGGTTTTGTTATAGCAGCGATGATCTCGTTGGTGAAGAAACAATAGCTCGTTGGCCACTATGCTCTTCCTATCCATTAATTCCTTTTAAGAATTGTCACCCCTCCCAGCCACATATGGATATGCAGTCCATCAGAACAATTTTCGTTGTGTTCATTTTCCTGTGCGCACGTGTAAACGAAAATGAACCTTACCGTACCGTACTCCTGCAGTGTAATGTGTTTCAGGTATATTTTCCTTTAAATCTTAAGGATAGGGAGTGTATTGTCAGATAAGCGGTATTGCTGTCGCAGCGACGAAAGATTCCATAGAAGCAGATTAAAATTATCTCCCATAGTTGTGAAACTTAACCACCAGATCGAGTCTTACGCAAGCGATGTGTGTGCCCAACTGGTGTAATAGTTTGAATTAAGAAGAAATGTTTTGGGTTATTATTAATTATTAATATCCTTTGCTAGAGCAAAACAATGGCCGTCATGTTGGGCGATAAATAGGGTGCTGAGGTATATTTCATGTAAGTTAGCGAGCACTCTTTGGTAATGCGTGGTGAGGCAGTGTGTGTGAATCCGTTGCTCTAGTACAGTAGTTTACTATTAGGAAAGTTTAACAACAAAGCTGAGTAGTAAAGGTTTCAGTGAAATAATATGCAACCAAAGACGCAGGAAGATTTGCGTTTCGCATGCAACCTAATATATGTTTACAATGTGCCTGAGTGTCCATGCATATCTCACCTCACTGTGGCTCGGGTACGACGAACTGAAGCTCAGCAATTGATCTGTGGGCGGCTCGGTGGTGTCGAGTGTCACCCAGCGCGTGGGCAGACAAGCGGCAGGTAAATCACAATCAACACCTGCTTTGTGATGCTAAGCACTGTATCTTCTCGGCCACAACAAGCGCCCACTGATCTCTTCTTCTTCGTGCTGCCTCATCTTTAATCCTAGCCGTTATTCATTGTTACTTAAACAATTATGTCACCTCTCTCCATTTGTATTCACCGGTTACTGTCTAGTATTTCTATTATGTGAGTCTTCTTTGTATTTCAACAAAGCGCTCACTCAGTTATCAAGTCTAATCCTTGGACATAGGTAAGTGGATTCACAACCATATAGTTCAAACGGCCTATCATCTTACATGCCAAGGAGACGTCAGAATGAAAGTGGACAACAAGACACCGTCGGGAACAGAACCCATAACCTTTGGTTTTAACGTCGACTGTTCTACATGCGATTTTTGTTCTAAATTGAACACCACCCTCTTTTGTACTACTGTATATCGTCGCTCTTATGCAAAAGTCACATTCGCGGTTTTGGAATAGGAGCGACGATATGTTCGACACGTGTGATGAGCTGTAAGTTTATTGCATAGACTGTGCGGTCATGACAGCTAAATATTCAATTCGAATTGACCACCGCGGGCGACTAGCGCATTAAACAATTCTACTGGCCGTAATGCACAGATCACACCAAGTAAATTTAAATGGCAAATCCACCGTAGCTCGGTAGAGATCACAAACAAAATTCAAAAGTTGTGAGTGCGGTCCCCACCAGTGTCTCGTTAATTCTTTGTGCTCTTTGCTTAACATCTCTTCGGCTTCTGCTCCGTATATACTCGCCACGAGCTAAGAAGCTGAGAATATATTTCAAGTACTATGCAGTTGTCAATGCTAAATATTCAATCAAAATAGTTCTTCAACGTATCTATGCAAATAAACTGAAGTAAATAAGGCTCTGCTTTCTCAGAAAATCACTTATTTGAAGTAAGTGCCTTACAAATTGTGCAGAACGATAATGCATTATTGAGCTTTCTTTAGAGGATGTTTATGTCATTGTTTTGGCCCTTAAGATAATAGCCAATATCACGACTTCCTCTTGCCTGGCTGGTTGAGTTGTTTGGATTTAAACCCATGCCATTTTTGAGGGTCATGGAAGCAGAAAATAATGAAAGAAAGAGGACAGAAATATTCGTCATTTTCAATTTACATTGTAAGAAATAATTTATTTATGTTCAATGCAGTTTATGTATTTTGACCGAATACAATAAATAGTTAGGTCTACACCCGACAAAAGAGTAGCGTTAAAAAGTTTGGGTTGGGCGGACTTGGGAGAGGAGACAACCTGCTCGACTAAGCGGTATGTTCCGAGCTGTCAGTGGAGAGATGGCGTGCAATGGCATTAGTAGACGAATAACTTTGAGTAGTGTATTTAAAGGAGTAGGAAAGATCACAATATGAAGATAAAGTTCGAATTCAAGAGGACAAATTGAGGCAAATATTCGTTTATAGGAAGGGGAGTTAGGGATTGGAATAACTTACCAAGGGAGATGTTCAATAAATTTTCAATTTCTTTAAAATCATTTAAGAAAAAAGCTAGGAAAACAGCAGATAGGGAATCTGCCACCTGCCCGACTGCCGTAAATGCAGATCAGTAGTAGTGATTGAGAGCGATTACTGAACCTCGAATATTTCTATGATGTACATAATGAATTACAATGTTCACTATTACATTTTAAGATGTGCTTTCGGAAACAGTTCTAACATAAGGTTGATAAGGTGATTGTTTGGGCCTATAGATCCAACTTTACCACTGAAGGAGGCACCACTAAATAAATAAATTAGAAAAATAAATAAATAAATAGCCGGTGTCTTGCATTGGAAGATATAATTTTCAATTTGCAGGACAAAATCCCGGCACCTCGCCATCTCTGCAAAGCCGACGAAGTATTAAATGGGCTGAGAAGCCAATAACAAAAATAAAATCACACGTGGACCTTTATTCAATCTCTCCCCTTCATCAAATCTATTTACCTTACCCTATACCTTTTCTCTATATACACCTCTGAATTTTTCATGAGAGGGCGTGATAAAAAAAATGGCGCATGGCTTTCTTTACCGGGAGTGTCCGAGGACAAGTTCGACTCACTAGATGCGGATCTTTTTATTTGACACCCGTAGGCGACCTGCGCGTCGTGATGAGTATGAAATGATGAAGACGACACATACACCCAGCCCCCGTGTCAGCGAAATTAACCAATCATGATTAAAATTCCCGAACCCGCCGGGAATCGAACCTGTGACCAAAGGCCAGCGCGCTAGTCATTTAGCCATGGAGCCGGACAGAGGGCATGATGAGCGAATGCTATACCCAGACTTCTAATCACGCTTGTGACGTTCCGGAACAGAATTTGAGTCAATTCTAAACCTATGAAACTTCGTGGCTGCGGTCTTCTTCTCTCCTCTGTGCGTCCGGAGGCCATCCGCCATTATTATTATTATTATTATTATTATTATTATTATTATTATTATTATTATTATTATTATTATTATTATTATTATTATAAACCAACATGTGTACTTGACAATAATTGTAGAACCAAAAAGTTTTCCAATCAGTTACGTATGACGGATGCTTACTGCACGAACTATTATAACAATTAAAATATTCACGAATTTAGATTCTTAGAACCAAGTCTTATCAACGGCTAGCATAGCTGACGTGTAGTTATTGCTCAGTAGGGAAGTAATAATAATAATAATAATAATAATAATAATAATAATAATAATAATAATAATAATAATAAATACTCTAGTGACAATATGATACAATGTTTAACAGAAATCATCGAAGAAATCTGGACAATAGGCACTTTACCCGCAGGATGGACATCAACATTAATACATCCGCTACACAAAAAGGGGAATAAATCAGACCCTAACAACTATAGGGGAATTTCCCTTTTATTAATTACATATAAGATTTTGCCCAAGGCACTCTTAAAAAGGAACTGAAGAAATAATAGACCCCCAATTAGGAGAGTATCAAGCAGGATTTAGAAAGGGAAGGTCATGTTCATAACTAATTTTAAATCTAAAGAACATAGTAGCTATGAAGAATATCAGAAAATGTAAATTTGTAATCACTTTTGTATACTTTAAAAAGGCGTATGATTCAATTGATAGAAGTACTCCATTTCATACTTTAAAGGAATTTGGACTTGATAATAAAACAATTTAAATAATTAAAGGAACATTAACAAACACAACATCCAAAGTAAATTTTTTGGGAGAACTCTCAAAACCATTTGAAACAATATAAGGTGTACTACAGGGAGATATTTTGTCACATTTACACTTCAATTGTGCATTAGAGAAGGTAGTTCGAGAATGGAGGAAAGCCATCAACACTAAAGGTGTTCAACTAGGAATAAATCCAAATAAAATCATTATAGATTGTTTAGCTTTCGCAGATGACATGGCGACAATTACAGACTCATTAGATAATGCTCAAGAACAAATAAGAGAATTACAGAAACAAGCGGCCAAAACGGGATTGAAAAAACAAAGTCAATGGCAAACATCATTAATACCCCTAAAAATATCACAATTAACAATAACATCATATCTCGCACAGATTGCTTTAAATACCTGGGAGAATGGATAATAAACAACACAAAATGTAGCTATAAGAGTAAACAAAATGGAAAGAATGTTTGATATGACAAGAAATATATAAAATAAGAAATGTCTATCCTGGAACTTGAAATGAAGACATTATCAAACAATGGCCCGGCCAGAAATTTTATATGCAGCAGAAAATCTTAAGCTTACAAGAATTGGGGGTATTGAAAAATTAGAATAAGTTGAAAGAAGAATTTTGAGAAAAATACTGGGACCTATAAGGAACAACAATGCCGAATTTACACTATGATCAAACAGAGAGCTATATTTAAAAGTTGAAAAACTGACAACTGTAATGAGGGAAAGGAGACTCCCGTTTTTGGACACATTTATAGAATGAATAACAATAGACTAACTAAACAAATCTTCAACCTATTTAACAGTTACAAATACAAGCCAACGTGGTTCATTGAAATTGAAAAAGGACATGGAAAACGCTGGAATTAAAATAGATACGATAGAAAACAGAACACATTTCATACAAGTAACACTAAAGGGAGGATTTCAGGAGAGAAAGAAATTAACAACTGGAAACAAATGGACTCAAGAGGAAAAGGAACATCATTCTCAGAAAATGAAGGAAGTTTGGAAAGGAAGAAAAATGCAAAGAAAAGTAAGGGTTATAATAATAATAATAATAATAATAATAATAATAATAATAATAATAATAATAATAATAATAATAATAATAATAATAATAGCTTAAAGTCCCACTAACTATTTTTTGGGGTTTTCGGAGACGCTGGGGTGTCGGAATTTAGTCCCCTAAGAGTTCCCTTACGTGTCAGTAAATTTACCGACACGAGACTGACGTATTTGAGCACCTACCAACCTGCCAAGTTGGGATCAGAAGGCCAGCGCCTCAAACGTCTGAGACACTCAGCCCGGTACCAGCAAGGAAGTAATTTGTGGTTGATGTCAGGAATATTTATATAAGCTCCTAAACCACGTTAAACGTTGTCCAAGTGGCAGGCTGCATTCTCGAAGTAGAAGTGGGAATTCATGGCGTAGAAAGTGCAAGTAGCGTTCGCCTTTTAAATGGCCCTGAAAGGAATACGCTCCAATAAGGTGGTCACCCAACATTCCATACTCTCCATTGCACTTGACAGGCTGTATCTGTCTCTACCATACAGGACTATCAGCACTGCAATAGTGTATGTTGTGGGGATTGACGATACCATTGTTGTGTAATCGCGATTAGTCCGAGAACAGAATTATCAACAAGAATACTGTATCATTTTCCAAATTTCCTAACAGCCACTGACAGAAGTTCATTCGAGCTTCAAAATCCCGCCCGTGGAGATTCTGTTTCAGTTGTAGATGGTAGGGATGATATTTATGTGCATTCACTACTGGTAGTAACTGGTAGTACTGGGACCTAGCTAATGTTCACCTGTCCGTGTACTCGTGTGTGGGTTATTGTGAGCTGTGTCCAGAACAGCCTCCTCATTCACACCAGACGTTACGGTCTTCTCTCGGACAAGTGAAACCGTCTGAAGTACCACTCTTCGTAAAGTCTTTCAACGCTGAGGAAATTATTTGTAGTCCGAGGTCGCCTGTCCGGATGCATTTCCTTGTACAGAGTGCCTGAAATGAATTCCCATTGGCTTCCCCATAGAGAAGGACCATGTCAACGTAGTCTTCCGTGGAATACATGATGAATGACTGAAGAGACTTTATTCCAACCGTATAGCAGTGCAGTGTGCGTGGTAAATATAAAAAATAAATATCCGCGTTTTATTGCTTGCGTGTAGCACATACTGCGTTCAAGCACTGAAGCTTGATCTTCTTAATCTAATTACCCACCAGGGTTGGTTTTTCTCTCGGACTCAGCGAGGGATCCCACCTCTACTGCCACAAGGGCAGTGTCCTGGAACTTCAGACTCTGGGTCGGGGATACAACTGGGGAGGGTGACCAGTAACTCGCCCAGGCGGTCTCACCTGCTATGCTGTACAGCATCCTTGCGGGGGGATGGGAAGATTGGAAGGGATAGACAAGGAAGAGGGAAGGAAGCGGCCGTGGCCTTAAATTAGGTACTATCCCGGCATTTGCCTGGAGGAGAAGCGGGAAACCACGGAAAACCACTTCCAGGATGGCTGAGGTAGGAATCGAACCCACCTCCACTCAGTTGACCTCCCGAGGCTGAGTGGACCCTGTTCCAGTCCTCGTACCAGTTTTCAAATTTCGTGGCATAGCCGGGAATTGAACCCGGGCCTCCGGTGGTGGCAGATAATCACACTAACCACTACACCACAGATGCAGACCTGAAGCTTCATATCGGTGTAAAAAGAAAAATTGTACGATGCAGTAGGCTAGCGTTTGAACGCATGCGCTCAGTCACAGCTGTGAGTGAGACTTGCATTAACACAATCTTAGCGTAGGCTCGTTACTCCTCTAGTTTGTTTTCATACGCTCTCTCCGTCACTGTATCGTAAAACTTGGCCATTAAATCCCATTCTTCAGGAAGATAATGAGGAGTTGACTGTAGAAGTGATCGAGAAAGTTGGCCGTGCGGTTAGGGTCGCGTAACTATGAGCTTGCATTCGGAAGATACTGGATTCGAAATCCACTGCCTGAAGCCCTCAATATTTTTTTATAGTTTCCCATTTTTACACCAGGCAAATGCTTGGGCTTTACCGTAATTAAAGCCACGGTCACTTCCTTCCTACTCCTAGCTTTTCACTATCCCTCCGTCGCCGTAAAACCTACCTGTGTCGTTGCGACGTAAAACAAATTATAAAAAAAAGAGAGAAAAGACTATCGAAA
The DNA here is from genome assembly GCF_040414725.1 of Anabrus simplex. NCBI lineage: Eukaryota > Metazoa > Arthropoda > Insecta > Orthoptera > Tettigoniidae > Anabrus > Anabrus simplex. The sequence goes on from NC_090265.1 coordinate 1,291,167,104, forward strand.
TCAGTCAAAGAACGAAGGGGGAGGGGACAAAACGGAGATATTTGGTATTCAATCGCTATATTATAAGAAAAGAAAAGGTGATTGATGTCCTGTAAATGTCCTAAGCCCCTAAAACTTATGAACAGTAACATCGCAGCTGGCTTACTATTGATGTTCGTTAAAGTATTCTCTTCTTCTTCCACTCATATCCGCTGCAGGCATTACTGCTGGAATTAGGAAAACTAACCTGTCAACGACGGGTACATAACAGCTGGTACGGAATAAGTTAAAAGCCTATCGAACTAAACATTGTTTTCAAATTCGATAAGGAAGTAACCTTTCTGGTTCCTGAAATTTTCCTTTCAACACTTGGATGTGATACCAGCAACTCTGTCTCCTAACAGCCGATAGAAGCCATTTTTATTCACTCCTACCAGATATATCATGTTCTTTATTACAAATATCAGAATATGGTAATTAACTTGGGCTTAGATTGGAAAATAAGGAACCGTGGACTGTACAGAAGCCTCCATTTCTGTATTCACCTGTATAATAATAATAATAATAATAATAATAATAATAATAATAATAATAATAATAATAATAATAATAATAATAATTTGGCCTCAGGTACCGTGTGTAGACGTTTTAATTTGACGCCATCTGGCTGCCTGCTCGCCAATTTTGACGTTCCGTTTCATTCTAGGCCTACTAGAGTAAACCAAATTTCTCTTGGGCATCTATGGGTGGGTTTGAACCCGCTATCTTGGAATCTGGAGGCCCACACTCTACCATTGATCCACAGAGTTCACCTGTGGGTAAAACATTACGTGAAGTTATAGTGACCAGCTATCAGAATTTCGGCTGAATGTCCTGCCTTTTATAGTATGTTGTGAACGTCCGAAACAGCAAACATGTCAGGCCTCCCGGCTCTGAGGCTCATAATGACCCTAACAGGGAAACGCAGTGTATGAAATAACGATGGAGGTCAAAATTGCGTATTCTGTCATTATGAGAAATAATATGAATATTAAAAGGTAATTTTGCTGTTCATGAAAATAAATATCGTCGCTTCACTGGTAAAAGGTTGTATTCCACAAAGCTCTTCCTATCGATTATTCTCCTTAAGACTGGTCACGCCTCCTAGCCACATATGGATATGCAGTCCATCAGAACAAATTTTGTTGCGTTCATTTTCCAATGCCCATGTGTAAAGGATAATTAACCTTACTGTACCGTACTATACGAATGTATGCTTGCATTACGTATTTACGCACTCCTATTGTACAATGCATGTTAGGTTCATTTTCGGTTACTCGTCGGCATAGGAAAACGAACACAACGGACATTGTTCTGACGGGCTGCATATCCATACGTGGCTGGGAAGCGTGACCAGTCTTAAGGAGAATAATCGATAGGAAGAGCTTTGTGGATTACAACCTTTTACCGGTGAAGCGACGATATGGTGAACTGACTTCCGTTTACTGTCTTAACATTTGCAACAGGATCTGGTGCTCACAAGCAGATAAATTTCCGTTTCCTGCACCTATTCTATAAACACAACTGAACGTGCAAGTTGCTAGAGTGCTGAGTTTGGTTAGTGGCCTACTTTAATATACACTTCGAGTTTACGTTTAATCGAAGTTTTACATTAAATATATACTTAGAAATGCGCGCAAACAGCTGAAGTTTTCTATAGTCAAGTAACGATCTTTACCTTTTACTGTACAGAGTTATATGATATTTATCACGGAAATTATTACATAGTAAACACACGTAATGAGAGTTCATTCAGGATATCGTCGGCTTACTTCTAAAACCTCGTATGTCCCGATACACTTCCTACGCATTACTTTCCTTAAACCTGGACACGCCTCCCGGTCACATATGGAGTTGCAGTCCATCAGAATAATTTTCATTGTGAACAATTTTCTATACTGATGTGTAAAGGAAAATGGACCTTACCATACTGTATAGTAGAGATGTTGTTTTCATCACGTATTTACGCACTCCTACAGTATAATGCATTTAAGGTTCAATTTCATTTACACATTAGCACAGGAAAATGAACACATCGAAAATTGTTCTGCTGGGCTGCATATCAATATGTGGCTGGGAGGCGTGACCAGTCTTAAGGAAAATAATGGGTACAAAAAGCATTGCGAGATACGAGGTTTTAGATGTAAGCCGTCGATATTTTTTCATTATGATATCGACCCTGTTCTGCCAAAACGGCGAATGTGACAATGCTCTTCCTATCCATCATTTCCCTTAAGACCGGTCACGCCTTCCAGCTATATATTGATATGCGGTCCATCAGAGCAATTTTCGATGAGTTCATTTTCCTATGCGGGTGTGTAAAGGAGAATAAACCTTAAATGCATCACATTCTAGGAGTGGGTAAATGTCATGCAAACATGCATTCCTTCAGTACGGTGCAGTAAGGTTCATTTTCCTTTACACATACACATAGGAAAATGAACTCAACGGAAATTGTTCTGATGGACCGAATATCAATATGTGGCAGGAAGGCGTGACCAGTCTTAAGGTAAATAATGGATAGGGAGAGCATTGTAACATTCGCCGTTTTGGCAGAACAGGGACGATAAATTTTATGATGATAGCCATGGACCTTAAGTATCTTTAGGACAGACCGCAGGGGTTTATTTTCATTTATATTTGATATATCATTTCCCACTGCCGTTTAAAGTTTGTCCGAGACCTGGTTTCTTGTTTCTTTGCTGTTCCTTACTGATACGGTAAAAGGTAGTATGAGGGGTTACATGTTCGGACGGTGGGGTGTTAGATGTATGCAATACCATAGTTGGTTTTTGATAGTGATATCGTTTCATCGATGAAAAACTAACTCTATAGTGCTTGTATGTAATTGCAGTTGAACTCTCTAGCTATGACGACGTTTTTCTCATGCACTATTGCCTCTGTTATCTGCTCTGCGGTGTACGGAACGGAAGACCGTACGTTACATACATTCCTGCTATTGATATGTCTTTAATGTTATTTATGTAGCCTACCTTTACTATTTCATGTTTTTGCCTGTGTTGAATTTAAATAACAATAATACTCTTCTTTGGACCTTGTTTTTGGAAAACATTAAACTGAGTAATAACCTGGGATATCAAAAGTTTCTCTGGGAAATGTTTCAGTTATTATATTTTTGTCTAATCAAATATATTGTGGAGCTGTACTGGAGATGCTTCTTAGTCCTTCTATATTCCATATCGTCGCTTCACCGGTAAAAGGTTGTAATCCACAAAGCTCTTCCCACCGATTATTCTCCTTAAGACTGGTCACGCCTCCCAGCCACATATGGATATGCAGTCCATCAGAACAATGTCCGCTGTGTTCGTTTTCCTATGCGGGCGAGTAACCGAAAATGAACCTAATATGCATTATACAATAGGAGTGCGTAAATACGTAATGCAAGCATGCATTCGTATAGTACGGTACAGTAAGGTTAATTTTCCTTTACACATGGGCATAGGAAAATGAACACAACAAAATTTGTTCTGATGGACTGCATAACCATATGTGGCTGGGAGGTATGACCAGTCTTAAGGAGAATAATCGATAGGAAGAGCTTTGTGGAATACAACCTTTTACCGGTCAAGCGACGATATTAGTAGGTCCATTGTCATTAGGTCGATCTCTGGTATCGTTCTTTTTCTTCACTGGTACTGTCAGCGTCTCTGTCTGGGACCCCATTTCCTTTGAACAAGTTTTCCCTGTCTAATTTGGTCTGTGCAATGTGCTTTGCAGAGTTGCAATTCCACTATGAGTGAAATCTGTAACAACTAAACGTTATTCTATCAAGCCAGAGATCAAGTTTATAGTATGCACCATCCATGAATTCTAATGGCATTCCAACTTTAAATGCTTGGCTTGATTCTTTGTTCATTAATTCCTCACAATAATTCATCCATTTATGCCGTTTCCCTTAAGGCAATGCACTTGCCAAATACACTGAAATTGTTGTGAGTTTTTATTTACTCAAGCTGAGTTTTTCACATGTTATAGCTGTATACTTTTGCGACTCTGTACCAATTTTGCTGTATGTAGGGTCTTAGTTTGACTGAAAAATATTAGATAATTTTTAAACAATCAAAAAATGCTCCACGCTATGAACCTTTCGTCCTTCTTTAAATAAAAGATCAATACTACATTGAATGCAGTAATATAAATACACTGATGTCAATGTCTTCAGGTTATGTTCACACAATATCTCTCAAAATAATTATTTCCTCGTACAAATTCCTTTAATAATTTTCTTCCCAATATATTAAAAAATTTATTGGCGATGAATATCCAAATAAGAGATTTGTAGGATTATTTATTACATAGTTTTACACTTTTTCTGTATATTTATATCTTAGTCCAGTTGAGGTAAGTGAGGTGAAATTATATGACATGTTTTTAGGTCGGATGCCCTTCCTGACGTCAACCTTAATTCAGGCGCTAATCAAAATAAAAGGAATAATAGAGAATTAAATTGGGTAGGGAGGTGGAAGGAATAGGTTGTGTCCTATGAAGAAGGACTCTGGCGGCATTTGACTGGAAGTGAACATCGAAAATCACTGAAAACCATCCTCAGAACAGCGGATGCTGGGCTTCGAATCCACTTCCCGATAACACACGCGGCCACTTCACTCCGTATTTTCCTTTTTTAACACGTACTCTGAAAAGTAGAACTTTCCGTGGTTATTGTTTTTACATCCAACTAACTACTTTTATGGCTTTCGGAGACGCCGAAGTGCCAGAATTATGTCCCGCTGTAGTTCTTATAAATGCCCGTAAATCTACCGATACGAGTACCTTCAAATATCACTGGAGCGAGGGAGGATCGAGCTTGCCATGTTGGGCTTAGAAGGCTAGCGCTGTACCTTCTGAGATACTCAGCCCGGCTGGGACGATTTATGTACCTAAGTTATTTTAAAAATTTTGAAACATTCTTATCTCGTGAAAATAAGCTTTAAATATTTAGTCATTTAACTATTAAAGTTTCACTCGTAGATTTCAAACTTCCCAGTTGCATACTCTCGACCCTCAAAGGGCAACTGTTCCGCTCTGGTGATACTTCTATACAAATTTATAAACTAAAACGATGTAGCAATATTAATATACGTTTATGTTGTATTCTGTGACATGGGTGTCGATCCTTCCGATGTACATCCAGGCCTTACTTTGGGAATGTTTTAGGACTTTCTTGATCTGATCCGTGCCTTTCTGTATTTTGGAACTATATCGTCGGTGTAGAAACCAAACCTCATATCTCACAATACTCTTCCTACCCATTATTGACCTTAAGACTTGTCGCGTCTCCGAGCCCGTATGATATGCAGACCATCAGAACAATTTCGTTGTGCTCATTTTGGTATGCCTATATACAAAGGAAAAATCTTATACACAGTATACTGTAGGAGTGCCTAAATACGAGTTCGTCATACATACATAAATACATACAGCAGTGTATCGACTGCTTAATTCTAAAACCTCGTATCTCGCAATGCTTTTTCTACCCTTTATTTTCCTTAAGATTGGTCACGCCTCCCAGCCACATATTGATATGCAGCCCATCACAACGATTTTTGTTGTGTTCATTTTCCTGTGATAATGTGTAAAGGAAATTGAACCTTAAATGCATTATACTGTAGGAGTGCGTAAATACGTGATGAAAACAACATCCCTACTATACCGTATGGTAAGGTCCATTTTCCTTTACGTACCCGCATAGGAAATTGATCACAATGAAAATTGTTCTGATGGAGTGGAACTCCATATATGGCTGGGAGGCGTGGCCAGGCTTAAGGAAAATAATGCGTAGAAAGTGCATCGGGACATACGAGGTTTTAGAAGTAAGCCGACGATATGTTAAGGTTCATTTTTTCTTCACACGTAACCATAGAAAATGAACACAACGAAAATTGTTCTGATGGACTAAATACATATGTTGCTGGGAGTAGTGATCGGATATTAAGGAGCATTTTAAGATACGAGGTTTTGTTTCTTCAACGACAATATTTTGATCCTGCATTCCATTTATTTTGATCCTTGGTTTCTAGAGAGATGACTCCTCTCTGTTCCCATACATATCTCCTTGGCCATTCTCAGATTTTTAAATTGTAGTTAACTGCCGGCTCCATGGTGTAGGGGTAGTGTTCCTGCCTCTTACCCGGAGGCCTCGGGACCTGAGTGCTGGTTCGAGGTCACTCAGCCTACGTGATTAGAATTGAGGAGCTATCTGACGGTGAGATAGCGGCCCAGGTCTAGAAAGCCAAGAATAACGCCCGAGATGACTCGTTGTACTGACCACACAACACCTCGTAATCTGCAGGCCTTCGGGCTGATCAGCGGTCACTTGGCAGGCCAAGGCCCGTCAAGGGCTGTAGTGCCATGGGGTTTGATTGGCTTGGTTAATTCGTTAACTACACGTTTACTTGCTACGTAACCTACTTCAAGAGCCGGTCTGGGTAGCTCAGGTGGTAGAGCGCTATCCTTCTGAGCTCACGTTGGCGGGTTCTATCCCGGCTCAGTCCGGTGGTATTTAAAAGTGCTCAAATACGTCAGCCTCATGTCGGTAGATTTGCTGGCACGTTAAATGGCTATTGTGAGAAAAGACAACTTCACATCCCCGAAAATCGTAAAAGTAGTTAGTGAGACCTAACTTCATGATAGACTAATTTTGTTTAAATTTTGTATTTAAAGTTGTCGGATGAAATGTAGGCAGTGACTGTCGAAAATTAGATGTAAACAGAGAAAAGTGCAAGTTCATTGATTGTATCATATCGTCGTTGCCGGGAAAAATCCTCCTATGTGATAATATTTTTGGAGTTATACTGACCCGCAGCACATACATCATGAAGAGCGAGAATGCCTTGACGATATTCACACAATTTTGAACCTTACATGGCAGAACCTTACCGACCAAAGTTCTAAACTAAAATATTTCACATGAGAGGTTTTGCCCCGGCAGCGACAATATGTAAATGTCCATGCTTCACTCAGGGTTGCATAGAAACTGGCGGAAAATTCACGGTACGGTATGTGTCTGCTACTCGTAGAAGATTGCAATGGTAATAACAATATACTGTGTAGCGTTACTGTATTTCGACGGCTTACTTCTAAAACCTCGTATCTCGCAATGCTTTTTCTAACCATAATTTTCCTTAAGACTGGTCACACCTCCCAGCCACATATTGATGTGCAGCACATCAGAACGATTTTCGTTGTGTTCATTTTCCTATGCAAGTGTGTAAAGGAAATTGAACCTTAAATGCACTATACATTAGGAATGCGTAAATACGTGATGAAAACAACATCCCTACTATACAGTATGATACGGTCCATTTTCCTTTACATGTCAGCATAGGAAATTGTTCACAATGAAAATTGTTCTGATGGACTGCAACTCCATATATGGCTGGGAGGCGTGGCCAGGCTTAAGGAAAATAATGCGTAGAAAGTGCTTCGGGACATACGAGGTTTTAGAAGTAAGTCGACGATTTGTTCATTAATTTTAATGCTCTCGGTGAGTACAAATTAATGATATTGTCCGGCTGTTGTATAAAATGTCCTGCTCGTTTCCGTCAAATATCCTCATTTAAAAAATGTTCATATGGTCACTCTGTCTTAGACTGAATGTAAGTTGTTCCAGTCCCTGTGATCAGTCTATTGGAAGCAGTTGTGGGAGCCTAGAACATGGTGACATACTGTTTTAAGTCTTATAGACAAAGAAGTGAGAGAAAGTGTGCTTATGAAGTTTAGTACCTTTAAGTTTTGTTTGATACGTCGCATTCAAGTCATACAGAAACGTGAAACATATTAAAATAAGAATATAAGCAAGGAATATGGTGCGTCATGTGCCAAGCAGTCCTTGTCAGACGTGAAGTAGTCGCTCTATGTCATATCTACTCATCTCCTTGCCTTGTTTATTCACGCATAAGTGTATTTACTCATAAACAACAGACAATATTGCTCATGAATATCTCTTGCCATGTCAGAGGAATATGCCACACTCGACATATTTTCCTTAGTAGAGGTTTTTTACTTTTTTACTGCCTACACGGCAGCGTTCTCAGTTGTTAGCCTCTAAAGATTTCCTCAATTTCTTCTTAACCCTTTATAGAGAACAGTACAATAGGTATAAAAAGTTAATATCCTTGCAAATTTATAATTGCATTGTATGTAGGTGTGCTACTTACCCATTATTTTATGGATTTAAATGCAATTTTATTAAATATAGTGCAGAATGGTTTCATTTCACTGATTATTCTAGACGGGAAGTATTGTATGTGGACAGTGGCGTAATAATATGCCATTAAAAATAATTATGATTTTTTTTCGTGTAACAAAGTAATTTTTTGAACATTAGAATATGTTAAGAGACGCAGAATTTGGTCAGGGGCAGAATGATACGAAGGTTCCTCGTAAAATGAGAGCACTGAGCAATAAAATATGCCTTGTGACATAAAAAATAGGGAAATGTATCTTTCAAGGCCAATTAGTGTCAGAAATTTGACAGTCCTTCTTAAGATTTGTGAACAGATTGAAAGCATCATTTGTATAATGCAACATTACATTTCATGCATATCATGGTGTAAGTTTCTCTTTCTGTTCGGGGCGAAACAATGCAAAATGAGGATTGGTTTTTATAAATTGAGGTAATGACTACCCCCTGATTGTCTCGCCCCGTTTTAAATTGTTGTCTGCCCCCCCCCCCTCCATTATCTTCGTCTTCTTTGTACATTTATTATTGTTATTATTATTCGAAACTTTTGAAGTATTTTTATCTTATCTATACGCCACATTCTTCTAACAAGCACAATGTCTTGGTCTTCGAGGTCTGGCTGGTTCGAAGGACTGCGTGTTTGTGCTGTCCCCAACTTTCCTGCAATTCACACACCACGCACAACACTACTTTTCACTACATTTAGGCGCAATTTCCCATGCACGATAGACACCATCGTCTTCCGGGGAGATGGGCTTCTAGCCTCAAGCCTCTACCCTTACAGCAAATAATCACCACCGTGTATTTCTCAGATAACAAGTGAATAGTGCAGTGTTAAAGGTTCCCCTTGAGCCACTGCACGTGTTAAAGGAAATCGAATTACAGCATTTTGAAACATTCCCTGTACGAAAGAACCAACGTAAGAGAAGTTGATCAGTTTAGACCCACACCTATTTGGTTAAATGAAACATTTCAATCAGCAGGAAAAATGAGAGTTGTGAGTACAAAATTACGTACTACGCGAAACTTAAAGGCGCAATACTTTCAAATACTCACATATTGTCAATGTCGGACCAGAATAAGGGATAATAATAACTTCGTGTGGCTATTTCTAGCCGAGAGCAGCCCTTGTAAGGCAGATCCTCCGATGAGGGTGGGCGGCATCTGCCATGTGTAGGTAACTGCGTGTTATTGTGGCGGAGGATAGTGTTATGTGTGGTAGAATAAGGGATGATCGATTGAGTAAAAACGAAAGAGAGAATGCTGAAACATCGAGAGATAAGCCATCTGTGGGACAATTAAGAGGCTACCCTGTGTTTAGTGTTTGTTTTGTGTAGTCAAGTTACATGTTTTCAGGTCGACCTATAGCCTCAGTGTGATAACAATATCAGGTGTTATCTGTATATTAGCCGGTGGTTGCACCTTCTGCACGTGAGTGAGCCAGGCAGTTAACTCAGCGTTGGCTTTCCACACGCAGGAAGTCTCTGTGGTTTGATAACAGCGGATGTGTCTCTATCGGTCGATCCGAACCCTACAGCGCGATTGAATAGTGTTTTTCTGTAATTCTGTGCGTGTACCACTGGGTTACTACTTTTTATAAACAATTTCAAGAGGTAAGTCTCTAGAAACTTTTATTCACCGGTTGTTTCTTGCTTTGAATACATAACCATGCGAATTCTAGTGCCAATCTACTCACCACCCACATAGAATGTAGTAACATTATTAATTTTAATATTTGTTCCCCAGTAGATTAGGGATAGATTGCACCATATGAAGGCCCCGGTTCGATTCCCAAGGATTTTTACCTGAGGGTTGTTTGGAGGTCAATTCATCCTACGTGATTACAATTGAAGAGCTATCTGACGGTGAGGTGGTGATCCCAGTTTAGAAACTAAGAATAACGGCCAAGAGGATTCATGGCACTAACCCTGCGTCACCTTGTAATCTTCGAAACTTCGGGCCGAGCAGCGGTCGTTTAGTAGGCCGAGGCCTATCAGGGCTCTAGTACCATGGGGTTTGTTTTGTTTGTATAGTTGATTACCGCCGCATTAATACATATAGATCTTCGGGAAAAGAAATTGTTAAAACTGGGAAGTAGTGACCCTGCATGGCCTTGGTTAAGGTTCAGCCTCAGCATTTAACACGGCTGAAAATGGGACACCACGAAAAATCAAAACAAAAGAAACAAAAAATATCTCTAGGACTGCTGACGTTGGGATTCGAACCCAACTTTTTCCGAAGTCCAGCTCACTACTATAGGACTCGTACCATGTAGGCAACTCAACCCGAAGTTGCCGTGCACTCGCTGCTTGTACACAACTACCGACCACCGGAGTTCGATAAGCTAATAGTCTATCCTCGAGGTGTAGGGGTAGCATGCTCTCTTACCCGGAGACCTCAGGACCGATTCTCGGCCGGTCCAAGGATTTCAGTTCTGGATTAACGTCAGAAACGGAATTTACTCAGCCTTGCGATACTGAGTACCTCTTCGATACAAGATGCATCGGACCCAGTCAAGAAAACTAAGCAACAGGCCGAGCATGTTGTCATGCAGCCCATCTGGCTGGACAGACCACGTCTTAACGGGTCGGGATCGTGATGGGCTGTTGCATCACGGGCTCATTTTATCATTATTATTGATGACTGACATATTTATTTACTTAACGTCACACAGACACAGGCAGGTTTCATGGCGATGATAGGATAGGAAAGGGCTAGGACTGGGAAGGAAGCGACCTGGCCTTAATAAAGCATTTGCCTTGTGTGAAAACAGAAAATTACGGAAAACCATCTTCAGGGCTGCCGACAGTAGGGTTCATACGCACTATCTCCCTAGTGCAAAGTGACAGTTAAGTCGCTCAAACGACGTAGCCATTGGTTCGGTATCAATCATTTCATTATTATTATTATTATTATTATTATTATTATTATTATTATTATTATTATTATTATTATTATTATTATAGATACCGAACCCTTTAATGCCGTTCTAAGGATACCTTCCTTCCTTACCTACCAGCAATCAGCATGAGATCATTATTATTAATATTATTGTAGGCTTAACTCTCTTGTGCCAGGACTCTTTTGACTGGATGGTGACGTACATGCAACAATATTCTCTTTGTGGATCAATTCTTATCAATTTCTGTGTTGACTGTTTTGTACAACATTTGTAGTTTGCTGCAAGAGCAAAAGGTACTGTGTTTGTAAATGGCTTAGGCTGACCCATAAAATTCCATTATACTATCACGTTCATAAAGAGTAACTGAATGATTATTGAACATTGTCCATAGACGCAAGAACCGAATGGAAGCCTTCAAGGACGACATGGGCCATGTATTTTATTCCTGAAGTAAATTAACCTTCTCAAGTAGCTATAACAAGTGAGTTTGGGAGATCGTTTGTAAGCCGAATGTCGTGAACACGAACCCCAAACGAGAGACCAATTAAGCTCTATGGCTAAAAATAGAACCTGTTCGTACTTTAAACGTATATAATATGCTAATGAATGCCTTTGCTAGCGAGACGTAGCGTTTACGTGCTGTATATCTTTCAGTGTGGGCTAGAGCTAAATGGTTACTTTCACTGATCTGTCTCAGTCTTATCCTTGGCTTCAACAATATGAAAGTGACTGAGGTGTGAGCGATGCTAACAATGCCATTCCTTATGCAGCTAGTCCCTGTTATGAATGTTGTGAAAATGTTGCTCATAGTGTCAGATGGTTTGTGCAATTTGGTGGGCTTGACAGACTGATATGTAAAATAGCAATTTCTGACTCGGAGAGGAAAGCAGCGGGAAACTAGTTCACTCCTCATTTCCTTAGCACATCTCTTCAGTGACATATATGATAGCTGATGGCGGAGCTGCTAGGGTTCCAACCAGCCCTCGGGCTGAGGAATTAACGTACTTAACACATATGTTGTATAGTACTGGATGATGAACTCATGTTGATATTTGGGTCGTCAGTCCATAGACTGGTTTGATGCAGCTTTCCATGCCCCTTCACTTCTTCATAATGAATGTATGCTGCATCTACTCTAACCTCTTTGTCATAGTCATGCCTTAGAGCCAGTAGCGGTGCTAAGAAGCTCCCCCCCCCCCCCCGCAATTATTAAAAATGGGTCCTCGTTTGCTGATAAGGAAAGTTAAAAGTTTATTTCGTAGTACAGGGTTGTATATTATTACAATGAAAAACAACGACAATGATGTTTATAATAACAACAATAAGTTACATAATTTAGTTTTCAAATCCGAAGTAATTAAAATAATACACTTACATGGTACGAACACACACATACACAAACCAACCAAACCAATCCCCATGACACTACAGCCCTTGAAGGGCCTTGGCCTACCAAGCGACCGCTGCTCATCCCGAAGGCTTGCAGATTACGAGGTATCGTGTGGTCAGCACAACGAATCCTCTCGGCCGTTATTCTTGGCTTTCTAGACCGGGGCCGCTATCTCTCCGTCAGATAGCTCCTCAATTCTAATCACGTACGCTTAGTGGACCTCGAACCAGCCCTCAGGTCCAGGTAAAAATCCCTGACCTGGCCCGTAATCGAACCCGGGGCCTCCGGGTAAGAGGCAGGCACGCTACCCTTACACCACGGGGCCGGTCTCACACACAGACACACACAAGAAATGCATATTCCAATTATAGTAACCAAAACACGCTGACCGTCACAATATTAAGAAATAATTTCGTTCCTAGGACCAAATAATTTACTACTATTTACAAATCAACCGCCAATCGTAGGACTACTTACCCACACCGACTGACTGACTGACTTGTTGATTTTTGTGAGTGGCAGCAAGGGATGGTTATTATTGGCTGAGATTGGAAAATCCACATTCTCTCAGAAATAACTACCGTACTCCTATTGACGAGAGTCGCTCTGGGCTACGACGGACTAAGATTGGAATAACCCACTCTAATACAAATAATACTGTGTTTTGTGCTGTGGCTTTATCAGCTACTGAATTAGGAAACAGTCATGAGCCCCTTACAAGCCCTGCCTCCCCCTCCCACGCCCCACCCCTTCCCGCCTAGAGGGGTCAGCGCGGTCCTTATCGTCGCCACTGCTTAGAGTAGGCCATTGCAAGAGAGCACATCTGCGCTTGGGACAGGGCAGGCCCGGGTTGTCAGGGCTGGCGGTGAGCCGCGAAGAAGAGAGAGAAGGCAAGTGAGTGGGAAAGAGTGAGGTAATAATAATTGCGTGTAGCCTCCGAAGAGGCTTGGTGGGAGTATTTTGAGACGACGCCGTACAGGCGAACTGCGCGTCTGTGAGGATGGGACCCTACCTATGATGCATTCTAAGTATGAAGACGGCACACATACACACACCCAGCCTCCGAGCCAACGAAATTAACCATTGAATGTCCGAGAAAAGAACCCAGGACCCATTGGATCAAAGACCAACACGCAAACCATCTAACCATGGAGGCATACAAGAGTGAGATGTATAGACTTTATGGGACATAACGAGAATATTCAGGAATACAAATCAGCGTTTAAAATAGACAACAAATTGAAACTGTCCCTTTGTTCCGCATTTAGGAAAACCTGCCATTTCTTTGATTTCGCCAAATTAGGGATGTCAGAGAAAATTGTTTGGAGCATAATGAACGCGCAACTTTACTTCCAATGCAACATCTAACGAGCATGACGTAATTTTACTCTTGTTCAATTTTCTTGGAAATTTGGCTGAAGCCTGCTCAAAAGTTACAGGAAAGGGCGTCATAAGAATGTTCAGTTCAGGTGACGAGTTCTCGATATTTCTAAACCACTATCGAATTGTTTAAGGGCTTTACATTTACTGCCAGAGTTAGTCGAACAATTCATATAGTTTTGAAGAAGAACATTTTTTCAAAATCTCTCTCCTTTTGTTCGAACGGTGGAAGTTCCGCCTTAATAGGACGAATTCTATCCCACACATCATCAATTAAGAAGCAATGCCATGCTACACGTATATAATTTTTTTTCTATTCTACGTACTTATATTTGAATTGAGCATATTTCTTTTCCGCACTTCATGTTCACCTCATTTCTGTCATCGTTAATTATCGTATTACAAAGAAATATTATTCATCTACAGAGTATTTCCTATAAAACCTATTTTCTTGATTACATGATTTCGTTCGAATTCATTCTATAACTTTTGTTTAGGATTTATTTATTTTCATCTCGTACTCCTTGTTTATGGCTATCCATAACTTTTAGCAATTTCACCACATCTTTTGCAGACCATCATTAAATAACAATATTATCACTTATCAGGAAATCACATATTTTGATATACTGTTGTTGAACTGTGATTCATTTTCCGAGTTAGTCTTTAATTTCGTTTAAAGCTTGTTTTACTTAAAGTAGCTCTGCTCACGAGTTCAGGATGTTGCTTATCCTTCATAGCCCTGGATTCATATTATTGTGACCTGTTTTTTGTAAAAATTGTAGATAACCTTTTTACCGATATTTGATCCCGATCGACTTCAGATCTCGAATAGCTGGGTAAAATCAATGTTATAAAATGCCTTTTCTAGATCTATAAATGGCATGTGGGTCGGTGCAGGGAAGGACATCCGTCTGTAAAATAATGCAAAATTCACAACAAGTACCAAACCCAGTTGGTAATAGGCCAGGACAGAGAAGATGATGAGCAAATAATATAATGAAATAATCACCATTATAAGGGAAAATCATTAAATGCAATGTTTCCATTGTGGCAACTTGCTGGAAGTTTTGTAGAAAATAACATGTGATTGCAAGTTAGTGCTGAGTATGATCTACCTGAACAGTGAGAAGCGCTCGTTTTGGTTTTTTAGATAATGGCAGTCAGGAAATAATTTATTCTTTAAATCAGAAGAAATTATTTATTAACACCTAGTATAAGTTTATTATTCTTTATTATCATATGTTGTAGCTTTTGTGTAGGCAATTCACCTGCCGCATTTCATTTTATAATTTTCACAGTTGGCAACGCGCTGCACGTCTTTTATTTTCTTCGTCAGACTGAACATGACGACCGGCATCAGTACACGCATCTCGGTGTATCTCTATATTTTCTTTGTACAGGGTGTAAATACGTGGTGTTTATTCATGTGGAATAAATATTTTAAATCGCCTACTGAGTAATGTGTTATGTCTGCTTGTGTAGGGCAGTCTGGTTCTCAATCTACCTGTATCAACTTCTAATTGTGCGCCTGTGGAAATGAACTTTGTTATGTGCGTCCGATATGTTGATTCGTCGGTCGCAACACCATCAATATATACATATTCAAGCCCAGGTATAAGTAGTGTTTTAGGACGAAATTTCAACGTTTTCATATGCGGTATGTTGGAAGAAAAATCGGAATATTTACTTTACTTCCATTCTTGGTTCCTATTTCCTACATTCGCATATTCCTCTTCCTACAATCTCAATACAGGCTGTACTAAAATGAGGCTAGAAAGAAACCCGGAGGCTGAGAGTGCCAATACAATACAAGGCGAGGACATCAGACCAGTTTCTCAGACGGTTTTAGCTACCTTCGGTGAATGACTACCTCGGATCGAGCGGATAGGCAAGTCTCCTTGATAAAGGATATATTTGAAATGTCGGAAATCTGTACATAATGCACTTACAGCAACGGCTTGGTCCAACCCGGATGCAGAACGTAAAAGGTGATTTAAAAATCGCTACCTGAGTTACTATTTACAAAACGTTTGATTCTACGATTTAGTTACCATTTAGAAACGAGGTTAGTTTTAAGGTGACAGGTTTCAACTATTATCAGTGTCAAAATACACTTATGAGCAGAAAAATTAGCTTGGAGAAAGGAATGAATCGATTACACGCTGACAATACAGGATATTGTCGGCTTACTTCTAAAACCACGTATGTCCCGATGCACTTCCTACGCATTATTTTCCTTAAGGCTGGTCACGCCTCCCGGCCACATATGGATATGCAGTCCATCAGAACAATTTCCTATACTGATGTGTAAAGGAAAATGGACCTTATCATACTGTATAGTAGGGATGTTGTTTTCATCACGTATTTACGCACTCCTACAGTATAATGCGTTTAAGGCTCAATATCCTTTACACATTAGCACAGGAAAGTGAACACAACGAAAATTGTTCTGCTGGGCTGCATATCAATATGTGGCGGGAGGCGTGACCAGTCTTAAGGAAAATAATGGATAGAAAAAGCAATTCGAGGTACGAGGTTTTAGAAGTAAGCCGTCGATATGCGTCGTCCGGGGTTTTATTCCCATTCTTCTTCTTCTTATTCCAAAAGTCTGTCTTCTGCCTGCATAAGGAAGAGAATTGGAGGAATTTTGTGCACGATGTAATTGACAGCGTGCCTATAAATTTTCAGGTAGTTATCTCAAATTGCTTCTTCTTCCAGTATACTTCACTGGGATTCGACTGCAATCTTCAACCTTGAACATAAAATGGAGACCCTAACGAAGTATTCAACACAACCGTCCACAAACAAAGCAGCCCATGACATGGCAGATTACTGAAGACTGCTGACAAGTCAGGTAGCCTGCAGACATTGGAGGACACGCGGTCAGTGTAACAGCATCATCAGCAGTGTTGCTTGGTTTTCATGACCATGGCCGCTACATCTCTATCAGTTATCACCATAGTTGGCCTTGTGAGACAGTGACACTCATTTCAGCTCTCAGTCCAGGATTGAAATTCGTGGACCAGCCGGGAATCGAAACCGTGTTCTCCGGGGAAGAGGCAATCATGCCACCCCTACATCACGCATGTGAGATCATCCTCAACAGCCAGTTGAACGTGTCTGTATCTTCAAAACCGGAAGAAATGAAGTAGGCGGTATTCATTACATTCCCTTGGTGTACATGGTGCTATAATCATTATGCTGTCGGCTACTTAGAACATTCCCTCTGCCATTATCAATAGAGAGGAAGTAATTGGAGGTTAGTGTTAGTGACTGACCCAAGCACGCGTGAAGTAATTATTCCAGGGTGAACAGAACAACTAGTTTACATGTTCTAATGAGATACGATAATATGGTCTGTTATCTCATGACGGCAACATGAGCACTACGAAATAATTCAGGGCTGTACATTATCTCGAAGGTTATTTTATTTTCCAATTGAAATGGTGATAATAATAATAATAATAATAATAATAATAATAATAATAATAATAATAATAATAATAATAATAATAATAATATACCATTTACGTCATTGCTAACAGAATGAAGTCATTCCGAATGGTCTTGGTTTCTGCCGCAAAGGTAATATTTATAGAGACAATGGATACCACAGCGTTCGGAGCTGCATTGATAGTTGTTTTAAAAAGTCGAATGAGTTTGAAGTGTTCCAAGAAGTTACACGTATTTCATGTGAAGGCTTTAATAAGCCTGTTTACATATTAGCAGTTGACAGAAAGAAGAACGGTGATTTTGTTTACGACCCAACTGCGAGGTTTGGAGGAGTAAATACACAAGCAGATCGGGTTGGTGCTGAAAAGGAGATGCACTCCAAACAGTGCGTTAAACATCTAGAGAAGAAATGCAAAATCCCGTTCCGAAATTTGGAGGTGAATAGACTGTTGTTTTGTAATTAGAACATATCGTTGTTGAAGGAAAAATCCTCGTATGTCACAATGCTCTACCTATCCATTATTTTCCTTAAGAGTGGTCACGTCTCTCAGTCACATATGGATATGCAGTCCCTCAGAACAATTTTCATTGTGTTCATTTTCCTATGTATCCGTGTAAAGGAAAATGAACCTTAATGTACCGTAGGAATGGGTTTTTGCGTTACGTTTATGCGCACTGATACAGTATAATGCATTTAAGGTTAATTTTTCTGCTGGGCTGTATATCAATATGTGGCTGGGAGGCGTGACCAGTCTTAAGGAAAATAATGGGTAGAAAAAGCATTGCGAGATACAAGGTTTTAGAAGTAAGCCGTCGATATTGACGGTACGCATATACAAGGACAGATATCTTCTCTAATAGCTGATGGCTACGTGCCTCAAACCGCGCGGCCAGTTGCTCGAGGGATACAAATTTTGATAATAATGTATTAAGTAATACACTGCAGAGTGCAAAACTGGCTGAGCAGTTTGGATCATGGAGATAGTGGGTTCGAATAGCACTGCCGGCAGCTTTTTAGATGGTTTTCCATGGTTTCCAGTTCTTACACCAGGAAAATACAGGAGCTGTACCTTCATTATGACCACGGTCGCTTCTTTCCCACTCCTACCACTTTCCTCTGCCAACGTCGCCGTAAGACCTATCTGTGTCGCTGCGACGTAAAGCAAATTGAAAATTAAGTAATACCGACTGTATTTTGTGCCTATTAGTAGAGTAAGTATGTCGTGAGCGTAACCTTCTCCTAGGTAAGTCAGTGTCACTGTCACTTCAACTGACACTCTGCAAATGGGGGACGTGGTATCATAGTAGTTGCCTACTATCATACTGTATTATACATCGGAAGTTTACCACGTTCATTTACAAATTGTCTTACGAATTTGGCTAATCACGCCATTGGTTATCGATGGCCTACTTAGAAAACTTCGTATCTACCAATGATCTTAACACCCTTTATTTCCCTTAAGACTAGTCACGCCACCTTGCCACTTATTGATATATAGACCATCAGAACAACTCTCGTTGGGTTCATATTCCTATGCTTCTTTGTAAAGGAAAATGAACCTTGCCGTACCGTACTATAGGAATAGTATGTCTCGATGCACTTCCTACGCATTATTTTCCTTAAGGCTGGTCACGCCTCCCCGCCACATATGGATATGCAGTCCATCAGAACAATTTTCATTGTGAACAATTTCCTATACTGCTGTGTAAAGAAAAATAGACCTTATCATACTGTATAGTAGGGATGTTGTTTTCATCACGTATTTACGCACTCCTACAGTATAATGCGTTTAAGGCTCAATTTCCTTTACACATTACCATAGGAAAATGAACGAAACGAAAACTGTTCTGCTGGGCTGCATATCAATATGTGGCTGGGAGGCAAGGCGCCAAAACAAATGCATTTCACGAAGCTGTGACAGATCTAAAAAACAATACACAGCGCGATCTCGTGGAAAACATATCAGCTAATTTGATAGATTCCATGGACACGCCGTATGCCTTCACCGTCAAGATACATACGCGATAAATTTTACGATCGACTAATGCCGTCGTACCCACTGTAGAAGCCCAGCGCGAAAACGTCTAAAGACGTCATACCCACTTAAGGGGATAGTATAAGTCTTCCTGAACGATGCGTGCACTTATCTTCGGAAAATAGAAATGTTCTTGACGTGCTGTACACCGAGTAGCATCCGTAATCCTAGCTGAAACATGCACATTTCTATCTTGACGCTTCCCTTCTCTAAGAAATGTCGTCGGCTTAGTTCTACTACTACGTATCTGACAACGCTCTTCATATCCATTATTTTCCTTAAGACTGGTCTCGCCTCCCAGCCACATATGGATATACAGTCCTTCAGAACAATTTTCATTCTGTTAATTTTCCTATGCTGCTGTGTAAAGGAAAACGAACCTTCATTGTACTGTAGATGTGCGTAGGAAGGTCATGCAAACACGCATTCCTACAGTACGGTACGATAAGATTTTTTTTTTGTTACACGCTGGCATAGGAAAATGAACTCAACGGAAATAGTTGTGATGGACTGGATAACCATATGTGACTGGAAGGCGTGACCACTCTTCAGGAAAATAATGGATTGAGGAGCATTGTCAGATACGTGGTATTAGAACTACACGATCGACATGTTATATACATCCATGAAAGTTGAATTGACATAGACTACTCGTAAAATTATGAATGAAAGCAAATGGAATGGCAATAATCAATTGAGTGAATGATTGAGATTGATTTAGGAAGTGATAGAAAAATAAGAATGAAAGAACGATAATAATAATAATAATAATAATAATAATAATAATAATAATAATAATAATAATAAAGCTTCCGTGGCTCAGGGTGCAGCGCGTCGGCCGCTTACCGCTGGGTTCCAAGGTTCCAATCCCGGTAGCTCCATGTGAGATTTTTGCTGGACAAAGCGGAGGCGGGACAGGTTTTTCTCCGGGTACACCGGTTTTCCCTGTCATCTTTCATTCCATAAACACTTTCCAGGACTGCGATAGGCTTCGGCAGCCAGGGCAATTCCTATCCTCGCCGCTAGACGGGGCTTCATTCATTCCATCCCTGACCCGGCCAATGACTGGAAAACAAGTTGTAGGTTTGCATTTTTCACTAATAATAATGATAATAATAGTAATAATAATAATAATAATAATAATAATAATAATAATAATAATAATAATAATAATAATAATAATAATAATAATGCTACTGACCCGGCATCGTGAGAAGGCACTTAATTGCAGAAGAGAGGGGAGGGCTAGTTCCTTTCAAGTGCTCCTCTACCGAACAGAGTGTGAGCTATCCGTCCAAGGGATGACCTCACGCAATGTTGCCTAACTTTGGAGATATCACGGGATCCAGTGTTTCAACATGGCTACATCATTGGCTTATTAACCTCATAATGTAAAATCTCCGAAATCAGGAAAGGTAGTTAGTGGGACGTAAAGCAAATAACCTAATGTAAATTATAAGATGCAGTCGTAATCATGGTCTACTAAAGTGTTTATACGTGAAGCACACTTATTTCGCTATGTTCTTTTTATCTCTGTAATAGTGGTCGAAAAAAGTAATAATATAGAAATATCCATAACATTTTTTCTTCTCCTTCATATTATTATTATTATTATTATTATTATTATTATTATTATTATTATTATTATTATTATTGCAAGCTTGTAAAACACAACGAAAATTATTCTCATGGACTGCATATATGTGGCTGGGAGGCGAGACCAGTCTTAAGGAATGGGCAGGAAGAGCATTTGGGCATACGAGGTTTTTAAAGCAAGTCATCGATATAGCGGATGCCACCTTGCCAAAGCCGTAAAAGCTTACTTGTTTGATGCTGTTTCGATTTCCAGTCAGAAATTGAGAGGTTTTGAAACAAGAATTCCTATCTGAAGAGACATATGGCCTCGGGTTCAATCAACGTACAGTATATAGGAAATTCCTATCGATTAATTATTGGGGGCAAAGGTGGCTGGGCACACAAAAATCCTATCCACTTGTTAGTGCTGCAATTATGAACACTATAAGTTTTAATATTCTATTCAGCGAGAGGCTTCCTTAACATGAAATAAGAACTACTTTGTTTGTCCCTGTACTTGCACAAAGCGCATTTACCGTCTGGTAATAACGGACGCTATTCGAGAGCATTAAAGTATTAATAGGCGTCATTGGCAAACCTGTAAGTACAATTTTTGCTGTGCATTTCTATGCAGTTGGTTCTCGTGATGTCTATTATAGGATATAATTACTTTTCATAACGATATGAGACAGTACATATCACCCTGTGATTGCGGTATGTTATTATTACACTTTCATTGATGTAGTTTTTGTCGAACTCTAAAACACGACATGAAGATCGCATCCACTCGAAGGAGTTAACATGCAATCAGTCCCATTTTCTGTGACCCAGGTTCAGTTTTCGTTAACTGCATGTAGTAGGAAAGGTTATTAAACTGGTTTCATTTATTAAGAATACAATATTCGCCTATACAAATTGCCTCGTCCCCTAGCATACCAATCTTATAGCAAAAGCTATTTAATAATACCGCTTTAATTTCCTGCTTAATTGATGAAGAGTTTAAATAATAATAATGATAATGAAATGGATTTACGTCCCACTAACTACATTTGATGGCTTTCAGTGACGCCGATCTGCCGGAATTTTACTCCACAGAAGTTCTTTACGTTCCAATAAATCTACCGACACGAGGCGGTCGTAGTTGAGCATCTTCAAGTACCATCGAACTGAGCTAGGATCGTACCTGTAAAGTTGAGGTCAGTAGGTCAGCGCCTAAAACATCTGAGCTGATCAACCGGGCTAAAAGATTATTATTATTATTATTATTATTATTATTATTATTATTATTATTTTGATGCCTAACTGAATGATCAGTGTACTGGCCTTCAGTTTAGGAGGCCCTGGATTACATTCCCGACCGGGCCGAGAATTTCAGCAGAGTATGATTAATTTTTCTAGCTCTGCGATTGGGTGGGTCTTTATGTTCGTTTTAATACACTTATCGTCACCTAAACTCAAAACATCATACTACTAACCACCACAGAAACATACGATATTGAATGCATCACTCCCTATATACAGTTGGTGTCAGGAAGGGCATCCGGACGTAAACCTAGGCTTAAGCCATATTGCTGATATTCACAGTAAATTGGGGAAAAGGCCAGGAAATACTACTACTACTACTACTACTACTACTACTACTACTACTACTACTACTACTACTACTACTACTAATAATAATAATAATAATAATAATCGTTCTGCGATATACATATACCGTAGGCCTATATACTATTTACTTTTACGTTACACCGACACAGACAGGTCTTACGGTGATGATAGGATAGGAAAAGCCTAAGACTCGGAAGTAAGTGATCGTTGCCTTAGTAAAATAAAGCTCCAGGACCACTGACTGTGGGGTTCGAAACCAGTATATTCCGAATGCAAGCTCAGAGCTACGTTACTCAAACCGTGTTGCCAACTTGCTCGATCCGCAGTAAATCGGACCATGGTTTTCGTGCTAGTTACTTCTGTTGTATTAGTTCCTTCTTTTGGAATCAGGGGCTATATAGCTGTGTCACTAAGGTTCAGAATCATTGGTCTGAGTTCTATAGCTATTGCTAACATAGGACGTGGTAGTTTAAGGGGCTCACTGCTATTCTTCTCGAGATGACAAGCCATTTGTGAAGCAGCAGTTGTCCTTGCTGGAAAGAGAACACCTGCTTGTCAGACAAGCTGTAGCACGCCACTCAGAGCCCCTTACTAACAGGTACATCAGATAAATTGATTTCTCTGTAGCGATGTGACCGTATCATTCGTTGCACCACTTTAAGGGACTTGCTGACAAGAGAACTCGGCCTTCATTATCCAGCGAGGATTGACGTTCATTTGGAAAGGTCCTCCTGCCTATGCTCTAAAATAGCATTCACTGTACGAGTCAAATTATAGAAGAGGGTGAGATCGATATTGATGAAAGGGATGTAGAAATATTACCCAAGTACCAAGTGGCTACCCTTAATCTCTTCCAATTATTAGTACAATAATATTTCCTTCTACCAGAGGATTTTTTGAGGATTAAAGGCCTGTAGAAACAGTGTGCTCACTACAATGGACTCATTCACTGCGCCGGAGACAAATAACTCTTCAATCCCTCATCAATCACAAGATCTGAGGCGGAACTCCAATATCGCATGCCATTTACAATTTTGCCGGGCAAATGAAAACCTCGGTTCTAATTTAGGATGTTGACACTGTCCGTCTGGGTGAGGATTTTTTTAAATCTGCACTAAATCGAAGAAAATACTATGATGGTACCTCTGTGGACTCATTTTCCAATCCTTGCTAGGAAGTTATGCCAGTTGTACACAATTGTACCAGCACTATTAAATATTATACCTGACTTTCACACAATGCTTACACGGAGCCCATCCAGTAAATAATTTGTGACATCTATCATTTTCATGACCAGATAAGGAGATGTGAATTTGTGTAGCAATCATATTACTAGATTCTTGAGTTGAAGAAATAAGCTCCCAAAACTCTGCGGTCAAGGTTTCCTCTGCCTTCAGTCGTACAGGCTGCCTGGTCCCAAAGTATGTATATTGTTCAGAAAAACACGGCTTTAATATTTCTTATAGTTTAAAGTAGGCTTGTAGGTTATGGATTAAAATGTACAGTAATGTAAAGTAAATAATAAAGAGCAAAATCATGTTCTGAAGAATTTCTTTTAATATTTAAATTTGTTGCTGAAAGCAACATATAACACATCTAGTAATTGCTATTGGAAATAAAATACAAAGAATACGGCGTAAACAAAATGAATATTATTTATTCTGTCTGTAAGTTTTCCAGTTTGTTTTATTAAATAAGTTGACAAAATCAAGTTTCCAAGTTTGTAGTAGGCCTAAATCACTTTTATTCAATGAGCTTTTTATCGTTGCTGCGGGAGCAATACCGCATATCTGGCAACGTACTTCCTATTCACTAGTTCCCTTAAGACGGTTCACGCCTCCTAGCCACATATCGATAAGCAGTCCGTCAGAACAATGTTCGTTGAGTTCATTTTCGTATGCGAACGTGTAAAGGTAAATTCGTCGCTGTTCGGGCAGAAGGTCATATCTCATATCTCACATTGCTCATCAAATCAATTATTTCCCTTAGACTGGTCACACCTCCTAGCCATATGTGGATCTTTAGTCCATAGGAAAAATATTCGTTGTGTTCATTTTCCTATGCTAGCGTGTAAAGAAAAATGAACCTTACTGTACAGCACTCTAGAAATATACTATATGCATGCAAGACTTACTTACGCACTCCTACTGTATAATGTACTTAAGTTTCATTTTCCATTAAACGTTGGCTTACGAAAAGGAACACAACGAAATTATTTTTGATGGACTACATATCCATATGTGCCTGGGAGGCGTAACCAGTCTTAAGGAAAATAATTGATAGGAAGAGTATTGTGAGATATGACCACTTGCCCGAACAGCAACAAATTGTTACGATGTGATAAATATCCATATCGTCCCTGTTCTGCCAAAACGGCGAATGTTACAATGCTCTTCCTATCGAAACAGACTTTCAACGTATTAGGTCGCGTTACGTACATGTAGTACGTGTTGAAGAGATGTTAAGTACAGAACAAAAATGGCCAGCTGGACACCAGTGGGATCCGAACCCACAACCTCCCGATTTCGCGTCGGTTGCTCTACCAATTGAGCTATGGTGGCCTAGGCCATCGTTGTTCTGTTCGAAAGGATCTGAGCTACAGGTCTGGCACTGCTGCTAGCACACTGTAGAGTGCGTTTAAGTCGCCCGTTGTGGGGCATGTCAATGAATATTGAATTTTCACGACCGCATTGTAATCGAAACAGACTTTCAACGTATTAGGTCGTGTTACGTACATGTAGTACGTTTTGAAGAGATGTTAAGTACAGAACAAAAATGGCCAGCCGGACACCAGTGGGCTAGCAGCAGTGCCAGACCTTTAGCTCAGATCCTTTCAAACAGAACAACGATGGCCTAGGCCACTATAGCTCACTTGGTAGAGCAACCGACACGAAATCGGGAGGTTGTGGGTTCGGATTCCACTGGTGTCCGGCTGGCCATTTTTGTTCTGTACTTAACATCTCTTCAACACGTACTACATGTACGTAACACGACCTAATACGTTGAAAGTCTGTTTCGATTACAATGCGGTCGTGAAAATTCAATATTCTCTTCCTATCCATTATTTCCCTTAAGACTGGTCACGCCTTCCAGCGACATATTGATATGCATTCCATCAGAACAATTTTCGTTATGTTTATTTTCCTATGCGCGTGTGTAAAGGAAAATGAACCTTAAATACAACACACTCTCAGAGTGGGTAAATGCCATGCAAACATACATTCCTTCAGTATGGTACAGTAGAGTTAATTTTCCTTTACACATGCGCATAGGAAACTGAACTCAACGAAAATTGTTCTTATGGACTGCATATCAATATATGGCTTAAAGACCTGACCAGTCTTAAGTGATATAATGCATATAAAGAGCATTGTAAGATTCGCCGTTTTGGCAGAACAGGGACGATATGTGGCTGGGAGGCGTGACCAGTCTTAAGGAAAGTTTTTTTTTTTTTGTTATGTGCTTTACGTCGCACCGACACAGATAGGTCTTATGGCGACGATGGGACAGGGAAGGACTAGGAGTGGGAAGGAAGCGGCCGTGGCCTTAATTAATTAAGGTACAGCCCCAGCATTTGCCTGGTGTGAAAATGGGAAACCACGGAAAACCATCTTCAGGGCTGCCGACAGTGGGGTTCGAACCCACGATCTCCCGAATACTGGATACTGACCGCAATTAAGCGACTGCAGCTATCGAGCTCGGTCTTAAGGAAAGTAATGGGTAGGATGGGCATTGTGAGATATGACCTTTTGTCCGAACAGCTACGAATTAATCTTCCGTACCGCAATGTACAAATATATGTTCGCAGGTCGTATTTACGCACTCCTGCAGTATGGTGTACTTAAGGTTCACTTTCCTTTAGATACCAGCATACGAAAATTAGCATGACGAAAATTAAGGTTAGCTTTCCTTTACACTTTGGCGTACGAAAATGAACACAACGAAAATTGTCCTGTTGGACTGCATATCCATATGTGGCTGCGAGGCGTGACCAGTCTTAAGGAAAATAATGACTAGGGAGAGCATTCTGATATATGACCTTTTGCCCGAACAGCGACGAATTGTTCTGATGGACTCCATATCCCTATGCGACTGGGAAGCATGAAATGTCTTATGGAAAATAATGGAGAGGAATGTATTGTCAATTAGGATACGCGGTATTGCTCGCACAGTGATGATTTAGTAGAACGCTGGCTATCTTGGACCAAGGCTATATGTTTGATTCCGTCTCAGTTTGGTGGTAACTTACTGGAAGAGGCTCCTATGTCACAATCTCGGGTAGGTAGATCTACCTGCACATAAATGAACTCTTGCTGCACAGAATTTTCAGCCCCTTAGCGTCTTGGGAAACCTTGAAGTACTTATTGGGACGTAAAAACAATATTATTAAAAGTAGTCTCAGGCACCCTACATTTAGAAATCTGGCCAGGCTTTCAGCATCATTCTCCAAATTTCTCTCTCTCTCTCTTCGCACACAGTCCAGCCTCGAGTTCTGAAGCATTCGCAGTCAGTTTAGACATGGAATTGTGTTATCCCTGCAAACCATGCCCAGGTATTGTGCTGGAAATCAGTCTGAAGCATCTTGGATAATCTCACTTTTAAGCTCCGGACAATATTTTCGAAGGGTAGCTCGTTTCGTAGCGGCCATATTAAAAGGCACCAACTCACAAAAATGTGAAAAACCACCTACTGGTGCTAAATGTTCCAGCTGGTGGTACGATATTGAACTTAATCAGCTACATTCTGTATTGTGAAATAATTAAACTAGGAAAGAAATTGTGGATAATGTTACTTAAAGAAAGGAGAGTCCATGTTTCGGTATAAACACTCCCGTACGTACAAGGAAATGAAGACATGTGTCTGGAAATTTTAAAAATAATTTAACTAGAATAATATTCGAAGATACAGATGAATAGTAGAAATATGTAACTTCTATGTACTGTGTATGTATCGGAAAAATGAAGTATCCCTCACTAAATTCTGATCATATCACTTACGATTGCTCCAAATCGGCAACAGAGTAGAAATTTAGGGGTAGGGCTAGTTAAACATTCATATAAAAGATAACTGAAGGTGTCATTACTTATGACTAAACAGTAATTGCAGATTTAAAAGGGGCAACCAAAATATTAAGGCGGAAAACGGAGATAGAGGAGAAATTCAAAACGATAGCAAATGCCAAAAAAAAAACCACCTTGCAGTGTGAATTAATGTACTACACTCGACAGTACTGTTCAGATATTAAAACCAGGCTTAGCACGACTGTGAACTACAACGGTATTCCACGAGTATCCCGCAGCATGGCAGCTTGATGCCTCTCTCTCCTACTACCCTACGAAAGGTCACGAGTTTACACGAATGACGACGAACATGGCATAATGTTTCTTCATTTTTGCCAATCAGAGTGAGAAGTTGCCAAGGCAATTGGTAGACTTACTGTTGAGCTTCGAGAGAGTCCTTCACTCGGGACAGAATTTAAACTCCGTAGAAAACAGCAATTCTTACTGTCGTTTGAAGAGTAAAATAATACATGTGCAGAACCAGAATGGTTTAAAATAAGTAGCCGTTTCACACATGGTCTACAGATTTTACAGTAAGTTAAAAGTATATAAGAAAACATTAAACAGCTTTCTTAGTGTTCCTATCAATCTCTGGTCTGATAAGACAGTGATGTTTAAGTTATAAACGTATCGAAACCTGCTCCTGGATGAGTAGTCTCTAGGTAGAAATGAATTCAGCCGTTTGTCCGTGGTAGTGGTACATACAAATAGACAAACCAACGGACAATCAACATTAAAGATAAAATTCACTAATACGGTTTTGAGTTGTCCTGAAACGGATAAATATAAAACAATTACAAAATAAGCAAGTGTATAGACAGCCAGAGTGTTTGTATAGAGATATTTGTCAAAAATACATCGCACTCCAATTAAAAGCAGAATACCATGGATCGTTTCTGTCACACAACACTAATATGCAGATTGATGTACCAAAACGATTTCTTGCATATAGGATACTCGTGCATCATGAAGCAGAGGCAATTATTAATAGCCAATACGTGGTATGGGTTCAGTAAACTCTGGCTATTACAGCCAAACATCTGATAAAATGTTTTGCTTTCCGGTAATGATTGCAATGGAGCAATGAGTATCAGTATTAGAAACGAGATCAAAGAAGCAATAAGTGAACGTTTCGTATTCAGGACATCGCATCGTATAGGCCTAATTCACAGCGCAAAATTCATGGGTCCAATTCTTACAGTACATTATGACCTATGGATGGCATAGTTCTAACACCATGTACCTGACAATGCTCCTTCTATACTGGTAACGCTTCGCAGCCGGATATGGATATGCAGTCCATCAGTGCAATTTTCGTTGTGTTCATTTTTTATGCTGAAGTGTAAAGGAGAATGAACCTTACCGTACCGTATTGTAGGATTGACGTATTTACACATTCCTACAGTATGCTGTATTCAAGAGTCATTTTTCTTTACACATCAGCATAGGAAAATGAACACAACGAAAATTATACTAATGGTCTGCATATTCGCATGTGGCTGGGAGGCGTGACCAGGATATGAAGAGCATTATCAAATACGATGTATTAGAACTTGGCCAAGGCGGATGACCTCAGATGTTAGGCCCCTTTAATCAACAAGCATCATCATCATCAGAACTTGGCCATCGCTATACATTTCTATTCTTTTTCCCACCAGTTTTGAACCGTCTAAATTAAACGTACCTAACAATGGTTTGGTCACCTAATCATGTCAAACCGAGTGAAATGGCTGTGCGGTTTGAGTCATACAACTGTAGGCTTACATTCGGGAGATGACGAATTAGAATCCCAGCCCTAAATGTGGTTTTCCATGTTCGCATCAGGCAAATGCTGGATTAACCATGGCCACTTCCTTCCCAGTCCTATCCTGTCGCCATAGGATCTGTTTGAGTTGATGCTACATAAAACCAAAAGCAAAAAGACATGTAAGTCGTTCCGATCGCTGTGCGTCGGATATGATCCCAGTGTTGCCAGGGTGAAAAAAATAATCGGTAGATTGTACGTAAAAATTTCGGGAGTTTTAATGAAAATTTTCGGTAGTTTAGCTAGCACTGAAATGTTATAGCATAAATAAAAGAATTCAATAGTCATTTTAAGTTACTGTGAGAAAAGTATACAATTTCACTCGCCCGTACTCTCTAACTAATCTATTATTATTATTATTATTATTATTATTATTATTATTATTATTATTATTATTATTCTCAATCTTCCTGTAAATGTAGTTATTCATCAGGAGTAGAAATTGTGTGCCAATTTTGAAGTCGTAATAGGATTCAGATTTTGTATTCTATATGCGTGTCGGTGATTTCCCTTCGAATAATTCAGTAAAGTGTGAGTTTTGAGTTCAATAATAGGGGAGAGATTACGTAATTCGAGCCTAAAGTGAATGCTGGGAAGTACCTAACGAGTGATGTTATCTCTAAATCGTCACGCAGTGAGACGAAGAAAGAGCTTTTCGACACAAATATATCGTCCCTCTTCTGCCAAACGGCGAATGTGACAACGCTCTTCCTCTCCATTATCTTCCTTAAGACTGATCACGCCCCCAACCACATATTGATATGAAGTACATCAGAACAATTTGCGTTAATTTTCCTATGCGCGTGTGTAAAGGAAAATGAACCTTAAATACATCACATTCTAGGAGTGGGTAAATTTCATGCAAACAAACATTCCTTCAGTATGGTACAGTAAAGTTCATTTTCCTTTACACACGCGCATAGGAAATTGAACTCAACGGAAATTGTTCTGATGGACTGCATATCAATACATGGCTGGAAGGCGTGTCCAGTCTTACGGGAAATAATGGATAGGAAGAGCAGTGTTACATTCGCCGTTTTGGCAGAACAGGGACGATATTATGCACCGTTAGTCATTATTATTGATACTCCATAAATTTGGATTAGAAGAAATTTCGGGAAATTTTTTGTTTTTTCCGGGTTTTCTAGTGTGTTGCAAAAAAAAAAATGGGAGTTCTCCTGAAATTTCGGGAGACCTGGCAACACTGTATGAGCCTTCCTCAACGTCACCTCAAATTTGTTTGTGCCTTCCCTCACTGTCACATCAGCCGTATGACGCAATCTGTAATCAAGTCGAGGTAATGGACGCGCGGTTCAAAGTAAATGGGGACGAGTGGAGCAGTAGCGCAGTGACAACCTTGTGTGGAGGGATTAATTTAATTCTATTAGAGCGCAGTCACCGGTGCTGAGTCACGTGAAAAGTGAAATCTTGGATTGATTGCTTCGTTTAAGAGACGCCACGCGACTCTACTTCACCGTGAATTCTAATGCTGCTAGGGACATACTGTATAGTCGACAGTTACTTGTATGTTGTTGGGTATTCAGCCCGAAGGCTGGTTTGATCCTCTGCAGCTCCGCCAACAGCTGTCATAAATAGCCTAGGCGTCACTGAAGAGGCGTACAAGGGAAATTAGGAGTGATGTAGTTTCCCGTTGCTTTCCTCACCGAGCCAGCCGTTGCTATTACATATCAGTCTGCCAAACCCACTGATATGCATGAACCAACCGACCTATGAGCGATATTTTCACACCATTCATAACGGGGACTGGCAGCATAAGCAATGGTATTACTAGCATCACTCTTACCTCAGTCACTTCTATACTGTCAAAGCCAAGCATGAGACTGAGATATGCCGATGAAAGTAACAAATTTGATGTAGCCCATACCAGAAGACATAGTGCACTGTAAGCACTGCATCTCGCCAGAAAAGCCATGACAGTTACTTATTGCTCATGAAAGCTTGAATGACAGAAAACAAGTCACGAAATTGAAGATAAAGCCAGTGACGTACAATGCATAATTGTTCATGCTCTTTTATGCGTTTCCGTAATCGGTCTGAAGATTTATGTGCATAAACTCTTTGCTTACAGCTGTGGATCTTTCTGTAAGAGGCTTAATGCGATTTGGTGGTGACAGTCTTCAGTGTGATGACGAAGAATATAATAATAATAATAATAATAATAATAATAATAATAATAATAATAATAATAATAATAATAATAATAATAATAATAATAAATGATCACAGAAACCAAGGATTTAGGTTACCTACCTGTCAAATTTCAAGATGATTGTCAGAAATCTAAATCCATCTCTTTGCAACGGAACACGGCTTCAGGTAAAGACTTCACAACCGAACGCAATCAAGGCTACTATTTTAACATACACTGCAGTGAGTAAGAACGTAGTTTTTAAAAAATCCGTCTATTCCATGATATTGTCCTTTTGAATTTAAACGTCTTCAGTTCTCGGTTAACGTTTGCTTTGCCATAACAATAAACAAATCACAGGACCATATGGAAGAATATAGAACGTCATTTGCTGAAAAGAATATCGTCGCTCCTACGCCGAAACCGCGAATATGACAATGCTCTTCCTATCGATTATTTCCCTCAACATTGGTCACGCATACCAGCCGCATATTGATATGCTGTCCATCGGAACAAACTTTGTTGAGTTCATTTTTATATGCTGATGTGTAAAGGAAAATGAACCTTACTGTAATACAGGAACGTATGTTTGAATGACATGTTTACCCTCTCCTAATGATGTATTTAAGCTTCATATTCCTTTAAACTTGCGCATGGAAATGAACTCAATGACAATTGTTCTGATGGCCTGTATATCAATATGTGGCTGGGAGGCGTGACCAAGCTTAAGGGAAATATTGGATAGGAAGAGCATTGTCACATTCGCGCTTCTGGCATAGGAGCGACGATATAAAGTAAATCGACGGCTTATTTCTAAAACCTCGTATCTCACAATGCTTTTTCCACCCATTATTTTCCTTAAGACTGGTCACGCCTCCCAGCCACGTATTGATATGTAGCCCATCAGAACAATTTTCATTGTGTTCACTTTCCATTGCTGGTGTGTAAAGGAAAATGAACCTTAAATGCATTATACTGTAGGAGTGCGTAAATTCGTGATGAAAACAACATCCCTAGTGTACAGTATGGTAAGGTCCATTTTCCTTTACACATCAGCATAGTAAATTGATCACAATGAAAATTGTTCTGATGGACGGCATAAGTTATCCATATGTGGCCGGGAGGCGTGGTCAGCCTTAAGGAAAATAATGCGTAGGAAGTGCATCGGGACATACGAGGTTTTAGAAGTAAACCGGCGAAATGAATCGAAATCAACCCCATTCATCTTAAGTATGACTAAACTTTGGAGATAGAACTACCCCTAGACTCGTGATTTCGTCCGGCAAATAGGCAAGGATGCCTGTGGAAGAATATCCCCTGGCAATAGGCAAGTCCCTGCCGGAAATAAAACTCCCCATGAAAAGCGATACTTGGCCAAACTCTTGCTGTGTTTTCAGATTAATAGCAATAACCATGCCATAAAGCTCGAAGCAAAAATTCCTCGTTTTCAGTCCAAAACTAAAGAATAAAAATATCCCGAGCGAAGAACGAGCATTCTTATATAATAAATGCGGTATAAAAAAATTACGTTAATTAGCTAATAGCAGGAACAGACGTAGACTGTGTGAACATAAAATTTATAAAATTTAAATTGGGACGTTATATGAAAAATGCACCTTGTATGTGAATTCTGGCTTCACTTTTTACCTACAAGACGATCAAAATTTGGTCAAATGTTTTGGCTTAATAAAACTTTCATAATATTTTAAAATGTTCATCTATTCATCTGAAGTTTAAATTTGGATTTGTTCAACTCTAAGACGGAAAAATACTGTTCGTAAATATCGTCGTTGCCAGGACAAAACCTCCCATATGATAATATTTTTGGAGATATACTGACCCGCAGCACATACATTATGAAGAGCGAGAATGCATTGACAACATTCACACATTGCACCTTAGATGACAGAACCTTACCGGCTAAAGTTCTTAGCTAAAATATTTCACGTAGGAGGTTTTGCCCCGGCAGCGACGATATACTGTATGTGCTACCGAACATCTTACTTTAGAGTGAACTACGTATTGCCTGATATCGACACTCTGGTTTCATTCCGTTATTTGTACCGAGCGTTATTCCGCTTTCGAGAAAAAGAAGAGGCACTCCATTGTGTAATATTTATTTATTTATTTATTTATTTATTTATTTATTTATTTATTTATTTATTTATTTATTTATTTATTAGTTCCTATAACCCATTAAGCAAAGTGTGAATAGATTAGGGCAACATAGAACGCTCATATATTACGGAGGACCGTTTGGAATGATATCGCAGGTCCCGTATGACGCACGGGCGGTATATTCGGTACCCGTGGCCTATCCTATCAAGAAATGTTAAATGAATACTCTGCTGATAAAACTGATCAGAGAGAGTTTAATGTCCATATACATGGATAAATGCTTAGCGTGCTGGCCTTTGGTCGAGAGGGTCCCGGGTTCGATTCCCGGTCGAGTCGCGGAATTTAACCTTCATTGGTTAATTCCAATGGTTCGGGGACTGAGTCTGTGTGTGTGTGTGTCGTCGTCATCATTAGAATTCATCATAGGTAGGGCCCATCCTCACAGACGTGCAGGTCGACTATAAGGTGTCAACTAGGAAGACCTGTACCAGGCCTCTTCGGAGGCCTCACGCCATTATTATTATTACTACCTGAGAGGGCTTGATGACCTCGACGTTTGTCCCGTCAAATAATAATAATAATAATAATAATAATAATAATAATAATAATAATAATAATAATAATAATAATAATAATGAAAATCCGCAGCCTGTTTCCGGTTTCATCCATCTCAGGAATGGACCTTTCTGTCTAATTTTAGCCTGTCGCACTCCTCTGGGGCAATGATGAATGACTTACAAATGAAATGAAATGACACGAAGAGTGTTGTTTGAATGAGAGATGACACGGAAAACCGGAGTACCCGAAGAGAGACCTGTTCCAACTCCGCTTTGTCCGGCAAAATCTCACATGGAGTGACCGGGATTTGAACCACTTAAACCAGCGGTGAGAGATCGGCGCGCTGCCATCTGAGACGTGGAGGCTTTTAATAATCATAATCATAAAAATCATCTTCATCAACATCAACATCAACATCATCATTATCATCATCGTCAGTCACCACACTGGTCTGTGATAATTGCAAGTTGTTAATGGGCTCGCTGTGTATTAGAGTAGGTTATGCGTTCTTCTATGCTCAAGGTTCCTGGTTTGATTCCCGGCACAGACAGTTCATATTTATGACTGCGTACTTTGCCCTTAATCTACAATCTCGTTTCACCAACCCGGTTTCAAGATTACCATCCACGTTGTGAAGTAGATGCAATTAATTACATGCAAACCCACACGCACGGACGTCCGTGTGTGAATAAATGGACTCATATGAAAAAAATGTGTCCCGTATGTGCACTTGATCTTTCATATGTTTGCTCTTGTTCAGTTGTGAATTTTCTATTTTCGAGTTACCTTTTCCTGACGGAGTGGGTCAGACGGTAAACACTGGCTTTTTGAGCCCAAGTGGTATATCGTCGCTGCCGGGACGAAACCTCCTATGTGAAATATTTTAGCTTAGAACTTTGGCCGGTAAGGTTCTGTCATCTAAGGTGAATTTTGTGTGAATATGGTCAAGGCATTCTCGCTCTTCATAATGTATGTGCTGCGGTTCAGTATATATCCAAAAATATTATCACGTAGGAGGTTTTGACCCGGCAACGACGATATAAAATCCCGGCTGAGAGGAATCGTCGTTATGATCACACGGCATCTCGTAATCTGGAGGCCTTTGGGCTGAGTAGCAGTCGCTTGGTAGGCCAAGGCCCTGCGGGGCTGTTGTGCCATGGGGATGGGCGCAACATGATTTCTGTATTGGATGAAATATATCGACGCCTTACTTCTAAAACCTCGTATCTCGCAATGCTTTTTCTACCCATTATTTTCCTTAAGACTCGTCACGCCTCCCAGCCACATATTGGTATGCAACCTATCAGAACGATTTTCGTTGTGTTCATTTTCCTGTGCTAATGTGTAAAGGAGATTGAACCTTAAATGCATTATGCATTAGGAGTGAGTAAATACGTGATGATAACAACATCCCTACTGTACCGTAGGTAAGGTCCATTTTCTTTTACACACCCGCATAGGAAATTGATCACAATGAAAATTGTTCTGATGGACTGCAACTCCATATATGGCTGGGAGGCGTGGCCAGGCGTAAGGAAAATAACGCGTAGAAAGTGCATCGGGACATATGAGGTTTTAGAAGTAAGCCGACGATATACAGTACGCATATACTCTAGGAGTGCATAAGCACGTAATGCAAACGTAGGTACATCCCTACAGTACTGGTCAGCAGTGGGATATAATAATAATAATAATAATAATAATAATAATAATAATAATAATAATAATAATAATAATAATAATAATAATGAAGAAGAAGATGAAGAAACTTGTATATCTCTGCGTTGTTTTTTTATTTATTTACAAAAAATCCCCTCAATGGATGTAGTCCCAGAGTACTCCGGAAAGCAACATGACAATAATAACTACGACTTGAATCATGTTCTACTTTGTTTTTTATCCAATCTCTAATTTTTGCACTGCCTCAGATTGGAATAAGCTTTCTTGTTTAACGTCTCTTGCTTTCTCGTTTCTTGTTCCTGCCGTCTCCACATGTGGGAGGGCAGATGGAGAGCAATTGTATATATATTCATGTTTAGCATTTTGCATTTTTATTTGTCTTCTTTTATCGAAGCGCACTTTTTCACTTTCACTACGTCAACGGTATAGTCTGCTCCTTTAAGAGTGTAACACTGTGGAAAGGGCTAGGAATGGGAAGGAAGCGACCGTGGCCTCGATTAAGGTGCAGCCCCAGCATTTGCATGATGTAAAAATGGGGAAATCACGAAAAAACATCTTCACGGTTGCCGACAGTGGGGTTCGAATCCACTATCTACCGAATGCAAGGTGACAGTAATGTGACCCAAACCGCGCAGCCTTTAGCTTTTTCAGTCTGATGTAGATAGTCAGAAATGTTTGAAATAAAAACAATGTACAGTTAGACAAACTGGACACCTTCCTACCTGTACGCCTTTAAAATGGCGTTATCCACCTTTGGCGAGCGGCCTCTGCATTACTCACTTTGGAGACTCCGGTTCCCCACACACAATTGTTCAAACCAGTGAGGCACTGTCAGCTCTCATGCAATACCCTCACTACCTTTTGACATGTTTCTACCAGATTACAAAAAAATACTTTTAAATAGCATTGTCGCAACAAGTTGCATAGAGCACTAAAGGGTGCTATGTCATTCACAACTAAGTTACACTTGGAACAGCATAAAAGTTGTCTGTTGAGGAGGAGACCTTCAACTGGTTATTATTGGCTGTTTTCTCAGTCCCTTACAGTAAGAAACAAAGGTGAGCATTTCGGTCCTTTATTTGAAAGACTGTTGATATCGTGCGTGCAACCGAGACATGTTGGCGTGTAGTGAAGTAGTGTTATGTGTTCTGCAAGACGGTCGGAAAGGATGAGCACTAAATGCTTCATCAATAAACCTACCTCACGCCTTTCGAATGGGGATCTATCGCAGAATATGTCACCAACGAGGAGGTTCTCTGTTATACCGCGAAATTATGTGAAATCTTAAACCTCCCAAAACACAGGAAAGTAGCCTGTTTCGGTCACATGTTACGAAATGTGAATTATAGTCCGACACAACTGCCCCTAGAAAGCAAAATGGACAGAAAATGTCGACGTGGAACAAAAGCGAAACCTCCGACAGTGCTTCGACAACCACGATACGAGAACTCTGATACGAGAAACGAGAAGTAGTTAAACTGACTCCATGATGGTTGACAACCTCCTGTGAGGGGACGACGCTAGAAGAAGAAGAAGAAGAAGAAGAAGAAGAAGAAGAATTTGATACCGTGGTTACATCCAACGGATTTCCAATTTTACGCGGAATCTGGACCACAGGGACATGGAATTCCATTTCAAAAATCCCAAATACATTGACGGGAGCCATCTTGATGTGGAGCCAGTGACGATACCAATCGGCTATCATTTCTCGATTAAGTTTTCATTTATTTGTTTTCTTTATACCAATTTATTTCTTATCTTATCGAAAGTTTTCATTCCCCAACCTGGGAAGGGTAATCAGTCTATCTAAAGGGGAACACGTCTTCCTCTCTTTCCAGGTAACCATTTCTGCAGTTTGTTCTCTCTTCATTTCCATGTTTATTCTATTCCTCCTTGCCTACACTAATGATTTTTCGTAGAATATTTCACTACTGTTATAGTCCAATGATCTTATCGTTTCCTATTTGCTAACTCACGGCAAGGAACGAATCGGAATTTGGTGCAAATGGTGGCTGTCACAATAAATAAATAAATAAATAAATAAATAAATAAATAAATAAATAAATAAATAAATAAATAAATCACCTATTATATTTAGGGCTGTCATCTAGGTGGCAGTTTTCCTATCGGTTCTTTACCTAGTCTTTTCTCAAATGAAATGAAAAAAGTTGGAAATATATCAAACATCTCATTTGAAAAATTATTTCAGTCCCTAATTCCTCCTTCTATGAACTAGTGTTTGCCCCAATTTGTTCCCTTGAATTTCAACTTTATCGTCATATTACGATCTTTTCTACTTTTAAAAGCTTCACTGAAGCTTGTTCGCCTACTAACGCCATTCCAAGCTACATCTTCCTCTGACAGCTCGGAATATACCACTTAGTCGAGGTTTTCGTCTGCTTACTCCGAAGTCTTTCCAGCCCAAAAGTTTACAACATTTTCCTAGCACTACTGACTATTCTTTTGTCGGAAATCACACAGAACAAACCGTGATGCTTTCCTTTGTATCTTTTCCAATTCTCGAATGAAGTACTCCTCCTGACGATCACATAAATCAGAACCATACTCTAATTAGGGTCTTACCAGTTTCTTACACGCCCTCTCCTTTACAGCCTTACTACAACCCCTAAATACCACCATAACCATGTGAAGAGATCTGTAATCTTTAAAATCCCGTTTATATGAATACCTCAGTGAAGGAATTTACTCATATAAACACGTAGGTTTTTACAGTGAACCCATGAGTTACTGTCTCCCCATAAACACAATAATTAAAACTGAAGGGACTTCACCTGTTGGTGAATCTTATTCATGTTTTGTCCCCTCCCATCATACCAGTGTCTGCTGTCCATCTCACAACACTGTCAAGGTAATTTTGTAGTCATTCACAATTCTACATCACAAGAACTACAGTATATCTCCAATAGAGCGTAGTGAAACATCTGTTGATCAATGAGAGTACTCTTTCATCAATAAAGCAACGGTTTATTGAAGCCAAACCTTTCAGCATTAGTAGAACTGTCGCGGATCACTCTTGAGAAATCTGAGCTAAGTCTTTTCGAAATGTAAAGTTTCCTTGTAATTTGTGTCTTTTCATTCGGTACAAATCCAGAAATAATATGTCATGTCTATGAGTAATGAAATGGCGTATGACTTTTAGTGCCGGGAGTGTCCTAAGACAAGTTCGGCTCGCCAGGTGCAGGTCTTTTGAACTGACACCGGTAAGCGATCTGCGCGTCGTGATGATGATGAAATGATGATGAAGACGACACATAAACCCAGCCCTAGTGCCACCGAAATTAGCCAATTATGGTAAAAATTCCCGACCCTGCCGGGAATCGAACCCGGGACCCCAGTGACGAAAGGCCAGCATGCTAACCATTTAGCCATGGAGTCGGACGTGTTTATGAGTAACAGGATTCATAAATAATAAACTGAGGCATTACTGCACAGACCATAAAATTCCTTGGAAGTACGGAAAATTCAGGATTTCACTATTCGTTGCGGTCATCTCTGTATCACAGAAGTTACTGAGTATGTTGAGTTACGGAATATAAACATGAACACATACAAACAATTCCACTTACGGCATTTTATTTTGTTCTTTTCGCACAACGGTATGACATTGTTAACCTAAGGGTAATTACAAAGATATTAAGCCGAAAAATGTTCCAGTACCTAACATTATATCGTCGCTGCCGGGACGATACCACCAATGTGAAATATTTTAGTTTAGAACTTCGG
Organism: Anabrus simplex; assembly: GCF_040414725.1. Lineage (NCBI taxonomy): Eukaryota > Metazoa > Arthropoda > Insecta > Orthoptera > Tettigoniidae > Anabrus > Anabrus simplex. The sequence continues at coordinate 1,291,206,788 of NC_090265.1, forward strand.
CCGGTAAGGTTGTCATCTATGGTGCAATATTGTGTGAATATCGTCAGTTCTGCACCTTTTGGCTACTCGTAGAACCACTTCAGCCTCCAACAGAGTAAAACTCTAGATGGAATAAATCTCGTTTCTGAATGTTTCTACTTTGTAATAGGAAAATAGCGCACAGCACTCGAGGTATACTACTACTACTTTCTGAATTTCATCATGAACTAGAAATTAACACACATACCTTGTCGGAACAATATATATGTTCGTAGTAATATACTGTGCTCTGTGATTTCGCACTGTGATACAATAAAACACAAACGTTCATTGGCATCGGAAGATATTAATGGATAACAGGACAAATAAATCAATATGTTTTGGAACTCAGAAACTTGGTAGTGAATAGAACTTCGCAGATGTATGTGTTCATCGTGTTTTCTTATAACTACTGGGATTATCTGTGAGTGTACTAATCGACCCCATTTCCAAATAGAATGCTAGGTAGGCTACCACCTTGACCTCTGGTTACAGAAACATTGTCGTAAGGTCATTATGAAGTGAATGTTCGTTTATGAGTTATGTTGCACACCTGACGCATAGAGTGGTTAAGTGGGGAAATATGTAAACATAAATTATTCTGCGCATAGAATGTATGAAATACATTTAGGGTGAATGAAAAGTAATTGGGAGAAAATGAACTGAAAACACTTAAAGAATGTTTCATCACTGTATCCTAAAATCGCATTCTCGGTTTCAAGATAAACCGCCAATATTGTGTGAAATACAACAGCTTTTTTTTTTTTTTTTTTTTGGGCTTTAGAAAGCAGACGTGCAAGTTTCGATGAAAAATCTGCAGATTTGAAGAATAATATTTGTAATTAAAACACACAAACAATAAACAAACCAATCCGTGGTGCAAACAACCCATTACCCAGACAACTGCTACCCAGCCGGATGATCTGGATACTTTCAAGTGATAAGTGGTCAGCGTGAAATAATACATTAATAATAATAATAATAATAATAATAATAATAATAATAATAATAATAATAATAATTCGTCGCCATAAGACCTATCTGTGTCGGTGCGACGTAAATCCCCTAGCATATATAATAATAATAATGAGGAGGAGGAGGAGGAAAAGAAATAGATGAACATCATTAAGTTTGTGATTAAAAAAATGGTATTACTTGCATAGCCCTTTCCTGGCCACATTATTTAAGAAATAGATTTTTGGAAACTAAGCGTGTTTTTGTATTGATTGGAGGTCAAGAAGTGGGGAATTTTTTTTTACAATGTTTGAAACCGTGAAAGAAATACAGGGTGTCTCTTAATCATACCGACAAAAAATAAAGAATGCTTTTCGTGTTATGTAAAGAATGATGCCGCAATCGGACTGTCGGAGAAAATGTTTCGTTTCGAGAAAATGAGGTAAACTTTGTTAATCCCGGGTGCCTCATATTGAGGAACTCACCGTATTTGCTGTGCGAGAGCACAAGCCACTGCCCGCTGATGAGTTTCAGAAAAGTATGGGAAGTGAGGTGTATGACTGACGGAGATTGTGATAATGGACAATAGCAGTGACAATATGGCTAGAGCGTTAATATGGAACAGTTGCGATCCACCCTGGTAACAATTCTCAGATAGAACCTTGCTCCAGGACACTCAGAGACCTGGGTCATCTAAAGGTCAATGAGTATATTGTGAACCGGAGAGTGAATTCAAGGAAGTGAGCACAATGGTAATTCAATCAAGTGTCTGAAACAATTTCTCACACTGTATCTGTGTACTAATTCTCCAGTTAACTTGCACTTTCACTGTCACTCACCACTGGTGAAATATTATACAAATCAATTAATTTCGTTTCCTTTTCCTTTTGTAAATATACAGGGTGGTAGGAAATAACGTGCATCGGATATGTGGGCATTAGAGGGTTGGTCACTGTGATTAATAATTTGAAAAAATAATTCGGTACGGTACCTCGCGTCGTTGACATTTTATCAGCTGTTGATTTTAGCCAATGAGATCGCTTCGCGGGTGAATTCAAATTTGCTTTGCGAGGCGGTGTTGCTATATCTGCATTATTATTATTAGTATTATTATTATTATTATTACTATTATTATTATTATTTATTATTATTATTAATATTGATACTGGCACGAATAAATAACACGTAAGGAGTTCAAGTAAACAACGGCAGGCTGGATGTTTATTCCTGAATAAAAGGTCATATATTCCTGTTACAACCGCATGGTCAAGCATCACAGTCGTGGGGAAGATTATGGATGCCCTGGTCTAGTATTCAACTACGCATCCAACCATATCACTGTGTTGTACGAGGAATTTTGTCGTGGGAGACGCACTGAATTATAGGTCTCAACCAATATCCTTTGTCGCGTGCAGCGAGCAAGGCACGGTTGAATAAATAGGCGGATATGTTAAAACTTTACCAGTTATTAATTTTTCCTAATGGTAGACATGGCGCCGTTGATTAGTAATGAAGGACGGTGATTAGTCATTAGTAAGCAATTGTGAACAATCTTTGCTAATGTGTTGTGTTAATTGACATGTACGTTAGATTATGACAATTAATCTCGCCAAAATAAAAGCCGCTGAAAAGGTATAGGTAGTGAATGGTTAAATTACCTCTGTCGAGTGTGGATAAGTTCATGGTAGATTAGTATCAGCAGACACCACTCCCTGTCTATGTGCTAATAGCTATTGTCAGTCTTTCCCTGTATTTTTGCGTAATATAACATGCAAGTAGCTAGGCATTTAGACCTGCAATTAAAACCTTTCTCAATTTCATTCCAAATAAGGCCACCAGGAAACACATACCTCCACAGCAGAAATAATTAATGATTTTATAGGTCTGTATTTCTGAAGGATTACAACTGTTTTATTGGACACAAACCACTTACAGGTATCATACACCTGTCAATGTTTTTCAATGAACTAGTTTTTTTTCCGAGAATAAGAGCTGGGAGTATCTTAACTACTTCCGAAATTGCAGCTTCCTTACTTTCTCATCACAAAGCACTGCCTGCTGATAGGCCAACCGTAAATAGTTTATTTTTGTCCTTCATCGTCTTACTGTTATTAGTATTGGGGAACATGATTAGCAGATAGCCCCAGAGATTTTATCTCAACTCGTACGACTGAGATTCATATCCTGCAGAATCGTAGGGCGGATTTTAAGCCGAATAATGAAAAGCCACATAGCTTCAGGAAGGGCATCAGGCCTCAAAACCGTGGCAACGATTTAAAACATATCGACGGCTTATTTCTAAAACCTCGTATCTAGCAAAGCTTTTTCTACCCATTATTTTCATTAAGACTGGTCACATTTCCCAGCCACATATTGATATGCAGCCCATCAGAACGATATTCGTTGCGTTCATTTTCCTGTGCTAGTGTGTACACGAAATTGAACCTTAAATGCATTATACTGTAGGAGTGCGTAAATACGTGATGAAAACAACATCCCTACTATACAGTATGATAAGGTCCATTTTCCTTTACACACCGGCATAGGAAAATGTTCACAATGAAAATTGTTCTGATGACTGCAACTCCATATGTGGCCGCGAGGCGTGGCTATCCTTAAGGAAAGTAATGCGTAGAAAGTGCATCGGGACTACGAGGTTTTAGAAGTAAGCCGACGATATAAGCCATTGTTGCTTCAGAGATCCCTGAAGAAACTGGGATAAGTTTAAGGCAACATTACTGAATAATAATAATAATAATAATAATAATAATAATAATAATAATAATAATAATAATAATAATAATGTCCCACTAGGAGTAACCACAATAATTATAATACTTGTGAATAACGTATACAGTGGTAAGTATTACTAATATTCTTCCCCGAAAAGTTCCCGATGGTACGTAAAATAATACAATATTTCGTCTTTACTTATGTGATGTATGATGTGTTAAGTGGATAAACTGATGTGATCACAGTAATTGCTATGGTAAAGTGTTCACCTGTTTCGTTTTTGTTAGTGTTGCCACTGAAATTAACAAGTCAATGTCGATAAGCAGAGACGGATACTATCCCCTTAAAATTCTTCAAGATACGCAAGACATCCACCGCTGTTAGTCATTGAGTTCGATATTGTTATCTACATATCATAAATGTAAAACAGCCAAACTTGCACGGGAAGAATGACTATATTCAGTCTTGGCGCTAACATGAAAGCATGGAACAAAGTACTGTTTATCATGTGTTGTCACAATACAAGACGATCAAGTTAGTAAATAGCGAGCAAGGCGTGTGTCGTCATAGTGGATGAATCGGTAAAGTACCAGTAAGGTCTTTGAAATGGATTTGCGGTTCGAATTCTGCTCTAAGCGGACATTGAGAACTTCATTGCACTTATATGTATGGCAGTGTCAGTGTTATGTTCGGCATGAGTGTGGCTTGAACTCCACGGCTATTAAAATGATCGCAACACCAAGTTTATTTATTCACTCATGTAGTGGGAGTGAAGATAATTGTTTTGGCGATGTTCACTCGTGACGTATTTCATTTAATAATACGTTGATATGTTACTCATCTACGGAGGTACACGACAGACGTCATTACTACTGTAATGCTGCTATTGCAAGCGCATTTCTGAGAGCGATAATCAATATTGTCGCCTAAGAAGCAATACCTCGTATCTCACAATGTTCTTCCTATTCATTATGTTCCTTCAGACAGGTCACGCCTCCCAGCCACTTGTGGATATGCGCTCCATCAGAACAATTTTCGTTGTGTTCATTTTCCTGTGGCTGCGTGTAAAGAAAATGATCCTTACCATAGAGCGTTGTAGGGATGTATGTATGAATGACGTATTAACGCATTTCTATAGTATACTGTATACAAGATTAATTTTCCTTTATGCATAGACGCACCAAAATGAACTTAACGAAAATTATTCTGATGGACTACATATCCATACGGGGCTGGGAGGCGTGACCAGGCTTAAGGAAAATTATGGACAGGAAGAGCATTGTGAGATATGAGGTATTGCTTCTTAGGCGTCGGTATGTTACAGAGCTTGAACGACGTTTGTATTCGATAGAAGAACTTGGAAGGAAACTTCTTATAGCAGCTGGTCATAATGAAGAGGTTCTTTCAGATGCTGTCCGGATAGTCCCCGAGATTTACTTGTTCATAGGTCCTTACACAACAGGCCAACATCAGTCGGGAATCGATTACGCGAGTATTGCCAAATAATAAATTTCATCCACACCATCGGCAATTACCTTAAATCCTTCACTATCTAATGCCGATGGTTTGGAGATTATTTTGTTAAAGAATCACGAAGTGGGTAGTGATGCAGCCTTTTCATCAACGGTCCTCTTTTGTAAGAATCAAGCTACGTTACGGCCAACTACAAACGGGCCTTTCAAGGGCAAAATCTACAGCACACGAAAATACGCTGTTTAACACTTAACTTTTAAAACGCACTAAAACGCACTAAAATCGATCCGTTACTGCTGTATAATAAGCTATTACTCTGTACGCTGTATGGCAGCTTATCGCAGACAAGCTGAGACCATGACATCACTGGGCTAGCTATTACGGGTCAGGCAGCTATTACATTGTCCACTCGCCCAGATCAGGCACAGGAAACTCGTCTGAGGCTCGCACTTTACGAATCCTGCATTGGAACAGGGAGAGATTTCTTTAGGTACCGTAGTCTATAAATTACGGTTTTCATAAAACTACACATTATGAGACCATTTGTACATTTTAACGTAAACATTTTGAAAAACGCTCCAACTATACAATCGAGAAACGTATTCCACGTTATGCCAAGGCAGCACCTCCGTCAGAAAATAGTGAGGGTTCAGGGTGGATGTACACAAATTAGAAGCAAATTTATTAATTAGGAAAAGTATCGCAGCTTAAATACATCTAACGGCGGTTGATAAGTGATTCAGTGTCAATCCATACGATATTTGATTCTCTGGAAGAAAGAGAGTTCCAATGTACAATTTCAGCATCCTCTATATTAGACGTATCCAGATGTGCAATCTCCCGAGCGTACCCAGCGAACGTGTAACTCTGAGTAGTAGGGTGAGCGAAGAGACAAAGCAGGTATTCCGAGCTCTGAGGCAGCCAGTCCGTTACTACGTAAGAATGATTAAGTTACATGTCATTTTAACATTAGTGCTAGTGGCAATTGTTTAATAAGGTGACAATAATTATGATGGATATTGAAGATGCCATTAAAATAGGGTTTAATTCTTCTTACATTATACACGTATTCAGTCTTGAGCTCCTGTATGCGATCTCAGTAATTCTGGCACTTGTTTCCTTTTCCGATCTAATACTGGGAATTTATGGATCAATAATTTTAGAAGCGCGCAGACGAAATTACTGCCTTTAGATAGACGAATGTCAGTCGTTTCGGACATATGTTTATATTTACATATTTTTATAGCAGAGAAAATTTTTCACATGCATATTTTGAAACAAACATGTCAGTTAAGGCAGCAACACTTTCATGTAATCGATCATGTTTGATATACGAAAAAATGAACAATATCATTAGACATTCTAAACTTCTCTTTCAGATCTATTCATTCTGATTTTAAATTGGGCCTCAGATGACCAGAAAAGTAGAAACTTGCGCCAGAAAGACAACTTTAGGACGAAGATTATAACCTATTAGCTGTTACATGTGTTGGTACCCGTCGTTGATAGAATAGTTTTTAAATTGGGGCAGTAATGCCGTCTAGCGGAGGAGAGAGAGAGAGAGCAGATGTGGCAGAATATACCTCAACTACGCTACCGGAAAATAAAACATGCAACATCCTCAAGAACAAGGTCATTTTATCCACAAACGATGTGACACTGCAGGGGTATATGATTACAAAATCAGTCCAAATGAAACACACATGTCACAGTAAAGGGTCCCCAAACAGTAGCACCAAAACACAGTGTACCCTCCTCTGGCGACAATGCAGGCGTGTAAACGGGCATACAAACGTTCATAAAGTTTCCGAATGGCATCCTGCGATAGATTGTCTCAAGAATCTGGCACCTTTTGATGCAATTCGGCAATGGTTCTAGGCTATGGAAAACGCATAAGTTTCCGCTTCATCATGTCCCATACGTGTTCAGTTGGCGAGAGATCCGGTGATCTTGTTGGCCAAGGCAGTTGTACACGACGTAGAGCACGTTGCGTCGCAGCAGCTGCGTGTGGACGTGCATTGCCCTGCTGAGAAGGCACATCAACTTCGTGTCGAAGAAATGGCATTAGCATGGGGACAACAAACTGTGTAATGTAGCGGGCCTTCGTTACGTTACCCTGCAGAAACACCAACTGTGACGCGAGCTGTTGTAACTGATGGCCCTCACACCATGAAGCCTGGAGTGGGACCTGGGTATCATGGGCGATTGCACTCTGGAATAGGTCACTTACCAGGTCTACACCGTACGCGTGTACGTCCATCACTTGCATGCCGACAAAACCTACTCTCGTCACTCAAAACAACAGAGTACTGTTCCCCTCTCCAGTCGACTTTCACAAACCAGAGTAGCCATGCTGAGAGGTTTCTTGGTGTCAGTAAAAGCCTGGACAGAGGCACACGTGATCGTAATCCTGCTGGAAGCGGACGATTCCCAATGGTCAGTGGTAACACAGCAGGTGATAAATGACTACACTGTAACTAACAAGTTATATCGACGGCTTACTTCTAAAACCTTGTATCTCACAATGCTTTTTCCACCCATTATTTTCCTTAAGACTGGTCACGCCTCCCAGCCACATATTGATATGCAGCCCATCAGAACAATTTTCGTTTTGTTCACTTTTCTGTGCTAGTGTGTAAAGGAAAATGAACCTTAAATGCACTATACATTAGGAATGCGTAAATACGTGATGAAAACAACATCCCTACTATACAGCATGGTAAGGTCCATTTTCCTTTACACATCGGCATAGGAAATTGTTCACAATGAAAATTGTTCTGATGGACTGCATATCCATATGTGGCCGGGAGGCGTGGCCAGCCTTAAGGAAAATAATACGTAGAAAGTGCATCGGGACATACGAGGTTTTAGAAGTAAGCCGAGGATATACAGAAAGCTGAACATAGCCCCTGGTGACCATAATGAAACATTATGAAGTCAGACGAAGTAATACGACGTAGAAGTAAATAGCAATTAGTAGACAGGTAGGTAGCTCGATAGATCTCATGAACAAGCCTGACCTGGGCTTAAATAAACTTCGTCATATCACGTGTCTCCCCTCTACAAGTCCATCATTTCCACACTTTGCAGCGTGCGAGCTAATCGCTAATACGTAACCGCAACCCAGCGTTGCCAACCGTACGATCTGAATCGTACATGTACGATAATTCGATGCTGTGTACTATCTTACGATCCAACCAGCGGATTGTACGTCTATATTACGTATGGTAAATTTTGTCTTGTTTTCCCTCCAAATGCGTAGATTTGTGTTCGTCCTTTTATTCATGCAAATTATGTTCTATCACAGATGACATGTTGGAAAGAGAGGGAGAAGCTTTTCTAATAATGAGATTCCCGGAGAGAATTTACCAAGAATGGGCTTTCTCCTTTCTGAGTTATTTCACGGTATCGCGCCTCTACCATAATCGGTGGATCATTGCATTCACCTTCAGCAGATTGACTTGATGATGACTGGAGGAATTTACCCTTTGTAAACGTCAATGATGATATTAAAGTCTGCTATGATGTAGATTAATTTTCGGCTAAGTTGCAGCAGGTGAAAAACACGTTTGATGAACGTGAGAATCCCGCACTTCCAGAATTTGCATTGTCTGTTTTGTCACTCTCTCCCTCGAAAGCTGATTGTGAAAGAATATTCAGCAAAATTAATCTCACTGAACTCAAAAACAGGAGTAGGCTACTTACTTCTACGGTGAATGGATGCTTGCTTGCCAGCCAGTATGTTCGAGTCAGTGGTAAGTGTAAAGATTTCAAACCGTCAGAGTACATGCTCAGAAGGATGACTAAAGCAGAGTTGTATGATCACCCAGAAAGCTCAAGTACCGGTACTTCAGAATATTCTGCTGTGAATGTGCCTAGACGTTCCATAGGAGAAGATGATCACAATCACTATTTCCAGCTATGATGTAAGTTGCTCATTGGCTTTATATCTCATGTTGACTACTTCTTTATAAATTACCCAATTCTTGAGTAATCTAAATAAAAATGATTTTCGTATCCTTCATGCTGTACTCCACATCTTAGCACTATGACTTATATGTGTTTTCCATCCCAACCTGTTTAAATGTGGAGTTGCAGTAGTGGGACACCTAGCTATGGTGTTATAGATAATCCGCGGAACGTACAGTTTCAAGTGCGGCCCAAACCAGAGGTGCTCGACTTTTCGGAAATTTCATATTATTAAACAAGAATCGAACCAGTCAGCTTCCTCAGAAGCAAGCTACTGAGTAAGTGAGCTATTGAGTTTGTAAAGAGACTTGAAAAAGCGAATAATTTAATAGTTTTTTAAAGTCGTAAGATCCTCTCTTGAAACATACGATCTCTTTGGGATTATTCTTACGATCCTGAACATCTGAAGGACTGACAACGCTGCCTCAACCACGCGATCATGCGTCTTTCAAAATCTTGTCACGAGACTCCTGGCTTGATCACGCTTACCGGACGGTTGAAAATTCCTTTGTCAACGGAAACTTCCTGTTGCAATTTCTTCTAAACTTAGAATTGCTTCCCAATACCGTGCAGGCTTCTACATGTCTTCAGTTAAAAATTTAAATATTTGATATATTTTAAATTCAACAAATCCCACTTATTTACATATATGTAAAGATTCCAAGAATAATTCTCTTATTTTATTGTTTAAATGGCATGCGTGACACCTAATTAATAATACAATCAAAATTAAAAAATTTGAAAATGAGATCCAATGAATAAAATTCAAAACAATAATAATAATGATAGTGAATGCAAAGGTAAGTCTGTAACCAAGTAGTACGGTTACACCCGAATGGTAAATATGTATGGAACATTACGACGGCTTACTTATAAAACCTCGTATCTCGCAATCCTTTTTCTACCCATTATTTTCCTTAAGACTGGTCACGCCTCCCAGCCACATATTGATGTGTAGCCCATCAGAACGATTTCCGTTGTGTTCATTTTCCTGTGTTAGTGTGTAAAGGAAATTGAACCTTAAATGCATTATGCATTAGGAGTGAGTAAATACGTGATGAAAACAACATCCCTACTATACAGTATGGAAAGGTCCATTTTCCTTTGCACATAGGAAATTGTTCTGATGGACTGAAATTCCATATATGGCTGGGAGGCGTGGCCAGGCTTAAGGAAAACAATGCGTAGAAAATGCCTCGGGACATACGAGGTTTTAGAAGTAAGCCGACGATAAACGATCGTAAATAGTAATTTCTATAACTTTTGTATGTACAGTTTTATATAGAACTAATATATCTGTAAATACTTCGAAGTGTGTGATAAAATGCAATAATCGCCAGTAACTCCATTATTATTTGTCGTACGTTGAAAGGGTAAGTGTGATATAGAAGATCAGAAATTATATTTTACACAGCTCTTACTAAGCACAGTTTTTCGGTATAAGCAACCAGTGGATACATTTTACATTTCCTGTCATTGGACTCGTAAAATTACTAAGCCACTGCAAATTCATTAAATAATGTATAACCTAGTGCATAACCTTGCTACTCGTGAATTTATATACCAAGTTTGGTGAAATTCTGTTAAGCTGTTTACACATGACATTACCATAAACAGATAGACGGACAGACAGAGATTGAACCTACTTTATACTTTTGTATACCTAATCCGAGACAAAAGCGAAGTATGAGGCAAAATTTGAAGTGCTCATACAAAATTAATATTGTATTCTTATTAGATTTTTTTATTGTGTGTTTTTAAGGTAGATGGGGATCTAATTTTCGAGCTCAAACATTTTGAAAGTGGTGGTAGTACTCTAGTTGTTTAAGAGGAAAAACAACAAGGATATTTTTTAAAATCCGGTTTCTACTGATGAACCGTCTTGCGGGACCTAATTCTTGTGAAATAAGTTATTACCGTCGCAGATGAATCTGCCACCTTCTGACTGTTGCCGATTCAAATCAAATCCAAGGCCAGTGTTGTTATAGTTATAATGAGACTATACTTATAATGAGACTACATTGACTGATGTACGAGTGTTCTACACCTCGGCTATCTGAAGCCTGTGACGATGTTCATTCGCAACAGCGTACATACAAGCGGGTTTCTTCATCTCCGTGCTACCAAATAAGCCACTTAACAAGTATTTCTTGTCAAGCGACATCAGTCGGAAGTGAACGCTTGTTTCTTAGTTGAAAAGCAATAAACTGGTCAATCAGTAATTCCTTGCTGCGCGAGTACAGTCGTACCCTAAAACAAGAAAACATAACGCTGTTGTTTGATTCAAATCTGGATAAATTAATCATAATTTGTTATTCTTCCTGAAGAACGTTGTCCAATTATACGACTTCCAGGCGTACAAACAAACCAACAGTATGTAACCTGGTGGAACCGAAAGTTTTGGCTGCGCGGTTCGGGCCGTGTAGCTGGTCGCGAGATTGTAGGTTCGAACCCAACTATTCGCATCCCTGAAATGAAATGAAATGTCGTATGGCTTTTAGTGCCGGGATGTCCCAGGACGGGTTCGGCTCGCCAGGTGCAGGTATTTCTATTTGACTCCCGTAGGCGACCTGCGCGTCGTGATGAGGATGAAGTGATGATGAAGACAACACATACACCCAGCCCCCGTGCCATTGGAATTAACAAATTAAGGTTAAAATCCCCGGCCGGGAATCGAACCCGGGACCCTCTGAACCGAAGGCCAGTACGCTGACCGTTCAGCCAACGAGTCGGTCTTCGCATCCCTGAAGACTATTTTCTGTCGTTTCCCGTTTTCACGCCAGGCAAATGCTGGGTCAACACTTAATGCCACGTTCGGTTCCTTCCCAGTCGTAGCCTGTTTTATCGTATCGTCCCAGTGTGAGTCAGTGCGGCTGAAAACCAACAGAAGTAAAGCTGGTGGGAATTTAGATTTCAGAGTAGGTGTGATTCCTGAGGCATCCGTAACGACTTATTTGATTGTCATGTTACTTTATACGGCTAAGCAAGTGTTGAAGTGATAGTCTGTTGTATAGAAGGTATTTATATATTAGTCACCTTTGCTCTAATGTTATTCATAAGGTAAAAATGAAATGGTGTATTGCTTTTAGTGCCGGGAGTGTCCGAGGATATGTTCGGCTCGCCAGGTGGAGGTCTTTCTATTTGACTCCTGTAGGTGATCTGCGCGTCGTGAGGAGGATGAAATGATGATGAAGATGGCACATACACCCAGCCCCCCTGCCAGAGAAATTAACCAATGTTGGTTAAAATTCCTGACCCTGCCGGATATCTAACACGAGACCTGTGACCTAAGGTCAGCACGCTAACCATTTAGCCATGGAGCCGTACATTCATAAGGTGACGAGAAGGTAGCGAGAATGGTTGCTGCTGCAAACAGGAGCGAACAATGGCAGGGGCACTTGCATTGAGATAAGTGTGAGTTGAGAATGAACTTGGTGGATGTACCTGTGCACATGAACCGGCTCCAGAGGTAGGGTCATGTGAGACGAGTGGAGTGGGATAGGTTACAAAAGAGAATAATAAACTCGACGAGAGGAGTAAGCGAAGCAAGAGAAGACCAATGCGACGATGGCCGGACTTAGTTTTTAATGATTTCCGGGTAATAAGTGCGGATCTACAGGGTAGTCAGAAACAACTTAAACCGGCTATACAAGTGTTAGAGGGCCGGTCATACTGACGAAAAATTTGAAAATAAAATTCTCCTGTAATTTTTTCAACTGCTGAACTAAGCCAATCAGAACGTTTCACGGATGGATTGAAATGGGCTTTTCGATGTGGAGTTGCTAAATCGCTACGTAGATTATGACCAGCTTGAGAGGTATGTCTAGAAATCAGCATTAAACAGAAACGCACCGTGGGTTCAGCCGGTGTCAGTGAAGTGAACTTACTATGGCGAGATACTGTCCTCTTGGAGGTCCATGTCCAAGTCTCTCCCCTGGCAAAGCCTTTTCCTTGGATTGGTTCTCTCAAGCCGGACTTAAATCAAATACAGATTAAACAACAACGCGTCGCAAAGTTCATTTTCATTTTCCTGAGAAGCGACTTGATTGACTAACTTCAACAGTTGTTAACATGAAAACGGCGCGAGACGTTGAGTTATCTTTTTCAAATTATTTACTAGTACGGCCAAACCTCTAAAGCTCACATAGCCGGTTCACGACCAGCGAGCTTATTTACACATAGAGATTTATAAAGATGTTCATTTTATTCGTAGATCTTTGCAGACTAAGCACTGAACGGTATAACTGTTCATACAGAAATTTATGTATGTATCCACGTATGCTCTTCATAAGCAATTTTTCAAGAAATGCACTTCAGTTCCAGCAAAATTCTTCCCACACAAACCTCTCTAGCTGTTTTCCCTCCCGGTTGAAACGATGAACGACCTGTTAAGATATAGACTATTTTCAAAGTGATAGGTACTATGAAAATTCAACAATGAAAACTATATATTGGAAAATATGATTAAATTTTGAAAGATTTGTACTTCTGGTGTCAGCGAATTGGCTATTCGGTTAGAGTCGTGTATCTATTAGGTTGCTTTCGAGGGATAGTGAGTTCGAACCCCACTGTCGGAAGCCCTGAAAATGATTTTTCCTAGCTTCTCACTCAGGGTAAATAATGGTGCCACACATTGATTAAGGCCACGGTCGCTTCGTTTCCAGATTATTATATCCCAGCTTTGCCATATGACCTGTCTCAGATGTTACGACATAAAAAAAAAGAAAAAAATATCTTTCACAGCGAAGTAAGTAATCTCCTGAGTGAAGATCTGAATTGCAGCAGCATTGGATTTATATCTACCAAGCATGCCAGTCAGAAAGTCTGAATCACTCAGTTCGAGAATGCTAGATGCATTTGCTGAAGAAATACCAGCAAACATTAACAGATTGACAGGGCCAAGCAAGCCCCGAAAACTTGTTCTGCAGTTGTTAGCTTCCTTTAGGATAACACGACCGCCATTTCATGCGTTTTCCGTAATATCAATTCTTTCCACTTCGACATAATAGCTTTACATCGGGAATATTTTGAACCTCATTGGCCACGGAAGCAGGTATCCAATGGGGAGAGATTTCAGAGAGGTCTTCGAACCAGCCAAACCTGCAGAATGAAAGCCCTATGAATTGTTATGCGAGTGTATGAAACATTTTTAGTACGTTATATTCATGCTGTCTCAGTTGATCAAGGAGAAAACCTGCGTCATGATGATGCAAATATTAATTGTATTAAAATATAAAGCAGCTTATTGGGGAACATAAATGAGAAGCATGCTTACGATATGAATTTATTCCGTGCGGCAGTACGTGTCTTGATATTGTATGTATATAGATTATTCAGTCCTAAGGCTGGTTGGATCCTCAACAGTTCTACCATCAGTTGTCATAGATGACCTAGGCATCACTGAAGAGGCGTACTATGGAAATTATGAGTGCGGTACCGATAGTTTCCGTTTGCACTCGTCACCGAGCCAGAAGTTGCTATTACATATCAGTCTGCCAAGCCCACTGAAATTCATGCATCAACCGACCCTATAGGTAACATTTTCATACCATTCATAGCAGGGACTGGTTGAAGAGGGAATGGCATTACTAGCATCGCTCATACTTCAGTCACTTTCACATTGTCAATGTCAAGGACAAGAATGAGAGAGGTCAATCAAAGTAACAAAATTGCTCTAGCCTATACCAGAAGACGTAGTGCACTGAACACTATTTCCCGCCAGCAAAGGCATGTCTTGATATTAGCATAGAATAATGAAGTATGAAATATGCAGAGGTAACAAAGCAAACATTTCAATTGACGTCACTGTTGAGGTTGTAATCATAGCCACGCGACTTCCAATTCTGCGTGAATTCCGAACTCAGGGTAGTGACTTTTCATTTCAAAAATCCCATATACGTAGGTCAGGATTCAAATCGCGGACGCCTTGGTGAGAACCCAGTGACACAGTTACTGGGTATCGTACCTCAGTGAGAAACTAAGGAGTTTCTACAATTCGAAAACGTTCCTAGAATATATGTATCAACTGTAGAGGCTGAATTATAGAAATTAAATTTACAGTGAAGCAAATGGATTTTTTAACAGCAATGGCAGGTGTCAGGGGACATTGGACGTCTACCGAGCACTGGATTAGGGCATGTACTGGAAAAGAAGAGAAGAGACTAGTTGAAATTTTATGGGAGTACCCGTTCTTAAACTCGGCGGAGATCTTTTAGGCGACTAATTTTCTTGGATATCCATACACTATTCGTAAAAGATTAAGAGAGCCTGACTCCATTTGCAGAAAATTGCCAACAAAGAGTCTCTCTCCGACAAACAGATGGTTGATATGTGCACCTTTCCCTAGATGAATTTAAGTCTATTTGGGATCGTGTGTTCTCCGACGAAACTTATTTCAGTTCGGCAGAGGTCGGGTTGCTGCATGTTTACAGATCACGGGGAGCCCGATACGACGACAGTGTTCCCGCAGTGGCCGCACATCTGTGTCGTGTTGGTAGTGGATATCGTCTGATGGGGCTGAAATGCTTCATCGGATAGATGACAGTCCCACATTGGACCAATATTTGGGCACTGTGCAGAATATTATAGTACAACGTGTAATAAAGCGCTATCCAGATGAGGAAACGCAGTTCGTGCAACATAACTCCCCAGTTCGCACGAGGGATCGTGTTCAGGATTGATTATCCGAGCAGGACTCCACTGAACTGGTGCTCAGTTGGGTCCCTCGAGCTCCAGACCTGAACCCCCACTGGATATGTGCGGGTATTGTAAAGAAACGATGTGTTCTCACCTTCCCCCTTGTTC
Source organism: Anabrus simplex (assembly GCF_040414725.1). NCBI lineage: Eukaryota > Metazoa > Arthropoda > Insecta > Orthoptera > Tettigoniidae > Anabrus > Anabrus simplex. The sequence goes on from NC_090265.1 coordinate 1,291,222,739, forward strand.
GCATGGTGCTTTGTGAATCATCATGATGAACGAATGCGAGGAGAATGCTTTAGAAAGCTTGTTGAGTTAACGCCACGTCGGATCCGACAAGTTGTTTAAGTCGATGGATACTGGAAAATAAATTAAATCATGTCTAAAAAAGACCTCTTCTGAACTAACATTATTTAAAGCACAATTCCAGATTTCGCATACGTATTTGGTCAATGAAATACTCTGAAAGTTTAAAAAACATAATAAGTAGGGTAGGACTCGAACCCTGAAATTTACCTTGACATGCGAGTACGCTTCCTTGCAGCCAAATGGCACTCGCATCAACGCACGTAATATTGTAAGGCTTTTCCCCTCTCTGCATGGCACATAGGACCTCTATGACAGTCCTTCGAGGGGCCAGTGATAATAAATTTCGCACTCATTACAAGCATTCGGACTGGAAACATAATGACTGTTAGTGTGGTGCAGTTTCACTGATATGCCATTAAGCCTTCGTATCAAGGTTCACTTTCCAGGCGTGTCCCTGACTTCGCATAAGTTATTTCTTTCTTAATCTACTTACCCTCCAGGGTAGGTTTTCCCTCGGACTCAGCGAGGAATCCCACCTCTACCGCCTCAAGGGCAGTGTCCTGGAGCTTCAGACTCTGGGTCGGGGGGTACAACTGGGAAGAATGACCAGTACCTAGCCCAGGCGGGAATATAGGAAGGGATAGACAAGGAAGAGGGAAGGAAGCGGCCGGGGCCTTAAGTTAGGTACCATCCCGGCATTTGCCTGGAGGAGAAGTGGGAAACCACGGAAAACCACTTCCAGGGTGGCTGAGGTGGGAATCGAACCCACGTCTACTCAGTTGACCTCCCGAGGCTGAGTGAATCCCGTTCCAGCCTCGTGACACTTTTCAAATTTCGTGGCAGAGCCGGGAATCGAACCCGGGCCTCTGGGGGCGGCAGCTAATCACACTATGCGCTACACCACAGAGGCGGACACTTAAAACTCTTGGTTGTTGAATTGTACACTCCACTCGTTGGGAATGGTTACGAATATCCCGGCTTATTAGAGGCATTATTTTTCAATACATTGTGGTGTCTGGGGCAAGGGAAACCTGTGTGCACATTCGAATCATAGTCCTTGTATAGGCAACCACTATGTACTCGGATGATGACCTCGTGGATAACTCAATAGAGAAGCAGGTCGTAAATAACAGAAAGCACGACGCTTATACCAAGAACGATTTCCTGGACGAATACTACCGACTCCGGATAAGCTATGTTTCGCCGGGCTGAGTGGCTCAGACGGTTAAGGCGCTGGCCTTCTGACCCCAACTTGGCAGGACCGATCCTGGCTCAGTCTGGTGGTATTTGAAGGTGCTCAAGTACATCAGCCTCGTGTCGATAGATATTCTGGCACGTAAAAGAACTCCTGCGAGACTAAATTCCGGCACCTCGGCGTCTCCGAAAACCGTAAAAGAGTAGTTAGTGGGACGTAAAACAAATAACATTATTATTATTATTATTATTATTATTATTATTATTATTATTATTATTATTATTAGCTATGCTTCGAAGAAAGACGCTTGCGAGTATCAATGCCCGTTGGAAGTAAGCCACCTGTTCGTGATGCTACCGTGTCGTCTGGTGATAACGAAGAAGTTGTCCAAACAAATCAAAACCCCATGGTGCAACAATCCCGAAGGGCCATGGCCTACCGAGCGACCGCTGCTCAGCCCGAAGGCCTGCAGATTACGAGGTGTCGTGTGGTCAGCACGATGGATCCTCTCGGCCGTTATTCTTGGCCTTCTAGACCGGGGAAGAATACAATAATTGAGAACAAGCGGCATACCAACTATTTTGAGCACTTCCTTCATTAATAAGCTCACTGTGAGTCAAGAAATCGGATGTTGATACAAAATTCCATCGCTTTTCCCTCACTGGGGGTTTCTTCCGTTATACACAGCCCATTTAGAGTGTACGTAATATGCAAATATAAAAAGAGTATGTCGAATGTAAAGAGTGATAATAATGTATCTTCATTATTGCACAGCACACGGGATTGAAATAAATGCAGAATTACATTCTGCCAGCACTAGGTTTGAACCTCCGAACACAAAACACAACTCTGGGTGTTAACCACCGCGTCCACGTAGAGGTCTAATACTTCAGCGCCAACCTAGTTTCTGATGAACACGGAACTTTTCTTTTATACTCATAACAGCTATGTCAGCCTCTGTGGTGTAGTGGTTACTGTGATTACCTTCCTCCCCCGGAGGCCTTGGTCCGATTCCCGGCTCTACCATGAAATTTGACAAGTGGTACAAGGACTGAAATGGGGTCCACTCAGTCTCTGGTGGTCAGATGAGAAGAGGGGATTCAATTCCCACCTCAGCCACCCTCGAAGTGGTTTTCCGTGGTTTCGTACTTCTTCTCCAGGCAAATGCTGGGATGGTACTTAAGGGTAAGGAGGACATTCCCTGTTCCTTGCCTATCCCTTCCAATTTTCCCACCTACTACAAGGCCCCTGATCAGCATAGCAGGTGAGGCCACCTCGGCAAGGCACTGGTCGTCCCCCAGTTGTATCCACTGACCCACAGTCTCACACTTCAGGACACTGCCCTTGAAGTGGCAGAGGTAGGATCCCTCGCTTATTCCGGGAAGAAAATAACCCTGGAGGGTAAACGGATTAAATAAATAAATAAATAAATAAATAAATAAATAATAATAATAATAATAATAATAATAATAATAATAATAATAATAATAATAATAATAGCAACAGAGTCTTATGCTATGCGATCATTCATTGTTACCTCCTTACTGCTTGTTTGTCAGCAACGAATATATGTATTTCAGGCTTAGCACCTACAAAGGAATTTCTTAATGAAACGACAGGGGAGATGTTTTCACATTAGGTTATAAACTACAGATTAGGTCTACATAAATCCGAAGAAATAGAGCCGAATAAATCGGTACCGGTATATATTTTCGCACACTTAGAATAATTTCACTTTGGAGTAATATTTTAGTATGTGTTTCGGGTAGTCCGCCTCTGTGGTGTAGTGATTAGTGCGATTAGCTGCCACCCCAGCAGGCCCGGGTTCGATTCCCGGCTCTACCACGAAATTTGAAAAGTGGTACGAGGGGTGAAACGGGGTCCTCCCAGCCTCGGGAAGTCAACTGAGTAGAGGTGGGTTCGATTCCCACTCAGACATCCTGGAAGTGGTCTTTCGTGGTTTCTCACTTCTCCTCCAGGCAAATGCCGGGATGGTACCTAACTTAAGGCCACGGCCGCTTCCTTGTCTATCCCTTTTAAAGGGGCCTAAACATTATTGTAACACCACACTGACAATTTTACTATTCTAGTCTGTTCACCCCAGTAGCTCAGAGAGCCCAGTAGAGCCTTCTGAGCTCAATTTGGTGGGTTCAATTTCGGCTAGATCTGATGATGTTTGAAGATTCCCAATACGTCCGTCTCGTGACCGTAAACACATAAGCACGTGGGACAAAATTATGGCACTGGTATTTGAAGGTGCTCAAATACGTCAGCCTCGTGTCGGTAGATTTACTGGCTCGTAAATGAACTCTTGCGGGAGTATATTCCGACACCTCGGCATCTGCGAAAACCGTAAAAGTAGTTTGTGGAACGTGAAGGAAATATTATTATTATTATTATTATTATTATTATTATTATTATTATTATTATTATTATTATTATTATTATTATTATTATATCATTGGTTATTAATAATTTTCTGCTCCCTTTAATCACTTCCTGATGAATTATCTATGCATCACCTGTCTTTTTTAATGCACTACTTTCGGTTCGAAAGGGAATCACGCAGAAAGAAATGACTCTTACCTTGTGAGAATGTTTTTCTGATATTTTATACCTTGCCTGTGAAGCATAAACTGTTCTTGGATGAGAGGGGGCACATGTGCATCCTTTCCACTCCCATTAGCTCGGACAACACGTAGCGAGAGCTGCCCTACTTGCTCTGCTCCAGCTCCGACACGGTGTAGGTGTTAATTTGGCTAATAAAAAGAATACTTTCAATTATGCATATGAAGGTACGCTCTCCTCATCAAGTGTTAAGTTACACCAGTTTCTGGCCAAGTGGAGCAACCTTTCTATCTAGTTAGTCTGCCTTCGGGAAGGGATGAGGCGAGACCTGCACAGTCCACGTGGTTGATTCATGTCTGAATTTAAGAGAGACAGCATTTAGATTATCAGGCCAATTTATAGCGAAGGGACCAGGAAGTGGCCTAGCTCGTTGAAAAGTGAGGATATTGGATCAGGAGAGTGTGGGAAGTTGCAAGATGGTGAAATAATGAACTCCATTAGGCTCTTAGTTGGGAACTGCCTAATAAAAGTGGTAAAGACCTGCTTAGTTCACCTGGAAGGACGTGGGTTAAATTACCCGTCGGAAAGCCAAGAACTTTACAAACACGACTCCCACTTCTAGAGAGATACAAAACTAAAAGTAATATGCTTAAATATCTATTTTCCTGAATACAGGCAGGACCGAAATCATAAAAGAGATGTATTTATTATTATTATTTATTATTATTATTATTATTATTATTATTATTATTATTATTATTATTATTATTATTATTATTATTATTATTTATAGTCGCACTGACTCATCGAAATTTTATCGGTGACTCAAAGATGGGAAAGGGGGGCTAGGGTAGGGAAGCGGCCGTGGCCTTAATTAAGGCACATAAAACCATCTTCAGGGCTGCCGACGACGGGATTTGAACCGACCATCTGCCGAATGCAAACTCACAGATACGTGACCCTAACTACACGATCAACTCATTCGATTCTTGTGTTGTTAATATGCAGTAGTTTATCTACAGAGTGCTATAATTCTGTACTTTTGAAACATGAATGATTGATTATGATTCACTACTAATTGGCCTAAATGCTGCTTGTACTTTGTTAACATAACGTGAAAAAGCAAGTGTATTAGAAAAATGTGTTCTGAGCAAATGTTTATTATATTTTTTTACCGAAGGCGGGACTGAGCACGTACGGTTTCACATTGATTCTTCCGTACAAGACTCCGGACAGTCTTTATGTCAACAATTGTAGAGTCACTAAAAATCAATATTTTATAAGTTTCTTGCAGGCATACTTTTTCAGAATAAATTGAATCTATAGATGTTTGTTGTGTGGTTTTTACCTACATGTGAGCTGATTTATATGTTGATAATAATGAAAATTAAGTCTTGTAAAGTATCAGATGCAAGGAATATACAATACCGTGCGCTCTTGAGCTAGTATACATTACCCTTGGATTCGCTGAGCCTCAAAGAGAAGTGAATACTGGAGGTATTCCTCGAGGTAAGCGTGGTTCAGCAATTGTTGAACTACTTTGTCACACGTCGCGGCTAGGTTACGGATAGAGAAATCCTTTGCTTTCCACTCCTTCAACGCCTGTAATGAGAGGCCTTAGATTTCTTAGGGAAACGGGAAGTGTAATAGGCTCAAAAATGTTAATTTTCGTTTTTGAGCTTAACAAAATTTCCAATCTTTCCTGAAGAATTTGGAGTATCAATTATTGTGCTGAAGTTATTTGAGGCAATAGAATTAGGTTTAAACATAACTCTGCACGATGAATATCATTAGATGTTAGCTACCAGTCAAACATTCCTTTTTGGATTTTCCGTAAGTCATATTTATTGAAATTTTGTGCACCTTTTTATCAGAAACTTTCGCATCAATGTATTTGAAACTTGGTAGACTCCTAGACACTATATAGATATGATTATGGAAGTAAATTAAATCAGATATCTTGATTTTTCATGGAGGCCAGCTTGAAGGGCACTGAAAATTTTAGAGAAAATTTCAGTTTTCAAATATGTTATGAAGAAACTCAACTCCTGTAAAAAATAGAAAAATAATTTTACTTCAGCATTTCAAGATAAGTTTAATATTATGCTTGCAAAGTTTCTTGGGTCTGGTTTGAATATTTTTTAGAAAAAGGTATATCACTTAAGGGAATTTCTAATAATATTTTTAAAATATTATTTTTGTAATGTTCTTTCTGACAAAAAAATATTAAAGATATAAGCTTCATATCGTCGGCTTACTTCTAAAACCTCGTATATCCAGATGCACTTCCTATGCATTATTTTCCTTAAGGCTGGCCACGCCTCCCGGCCACATATGGATATGCAGTCCATCAGAACAATTTTCATTGTGAACAATTTCCTATGCTGCAGTGTAAAGGAAAATGGACCTTACCATACTGTAAGGTAGGGATGTTGTATTCATCACGTATTTACGCACTCCTACAGTATAATGCATTTAAGGTTCATTTTCCTTTACACACTAGCACAGGAAAGTGAACACAATGAAAATTGTTCTGATGGGCTGCATATCAATATGTGGCTGGGAGGCGTGACCAGTCTTAAGGAAAATAATGGGTGGAGAAAGCATTGTGAGATACGAGGTTTTAGAAGTAAGCCGTCGATATTCTGCCCATATAATTATACATGTATTCTGGATATACCAAAAGAACAGTCAAGGAAATACCTTTTATTTTATGAGATATGTAACTAAACATTGAAATTCACAGTTTTCTCTCGTTTCACACTTCGCGGTTCTCTTAGTTTAGTGAGATAAGTTTCCTAGGACCTGTCAAAACCATTACTTACACTTGTAGTCTTAAGATAATATTATCTGTAACTGAAAAAGTGTTATATGTCTGAAAACTATCCTGGGAAGTCAGAAATACTCATCGAACAAAGACATCAGATGAAGATTTCATAAATGATACAGATCTAGTATACTCCGCGGGTGTAAATGCGGAAGATATTTTTCACCCAGTTCCCATAAACTGAAATGGTGTTAGTGGTGGTGATTATTGTTTTAGGAGGAGGAACAAGTAGGCTACCCTCCTCCGATAAGCTGAGGATATGTACAATTAACATTACGTTCTGAAACGTCCTTAACATTGGGATCGGAGGTCTTCGTCGAAAAATTGTTTGATGGTCTTCAGATACCGGAAGACTGATTGTAGATAAAAAAATATTACACATATGCTAACAATTAACTCTTATTTTATATTAGAAAGTGAACGTACAATACGAGATAGCGATTGCTGGCTTAATGCGCATGTGGCCATCATATAATGGCCGCCCATTTAAGGTATGATTTTGGCGGTCGAAATTTGTATAACGCTCAGTGTATCTTGGGTATGTAGAAACGTGAGAAGTAATTTGATTAATCTCAACGATAAGCCTATATGTCAGGAAACACCGAAACATGGAATGTGACTGTAAGTAAAAATGATGTTGAAGGTTTTGTGACTGAAAATTGATAAATCTTCGTGTTCATGACAAAAAATGTCCAAATATATGAATAATGAGCGGGTAAATCCCTATATGAAATGTATGGAAGATAAAATTTGGCTCATGAAGTGATCAAATAAACCCAAAAATATATCTGGAAATGAGGCGGGTACGGAAGCGTCGCAGACTTGAGCCCGCATTGCTGGTTCTTGTGAAGACAAAAACTAAAACATGCCAGTTTATAATACGTTCGATTTAAATTCACCCTAATATGCTAATAAGATGTGTAGAACATATTTTTCTTTGGTTTGATGTTATATTACATTGACTTATTTTAAAGAAAGCTATTTTATGAGGCTGTCCTTTCGTGCGACTAACCTATGTTAGGTACAGGGGATTTCAATGCCTAGCTGAACATACAATACTATGCACTCATGAGCAAGTATACATTACCGTGGGGTTCACTGAATCTCAAAGAGAAGTGAATAGGGAAGAAGAAGTTTCAGTTTATCACTGGTAATGAAGCGAGTTCATTGAATATAACTTTTATAGATTTGACATTTTTAAGAAATGTGGAATTTAAATTATACAACTCATTCCTTTCACATCATTCACGATTGTTAATTAAAATGTTAGCAGATGCTAAAAATCGTGCAAATGAAAATTTAAATATTATGAGTAAAACAGTGTTAAAGTTTCAATTTGTTTTATTATTATTATAATATGCAAATAGACGTCTCATTTAAATAACTCTAGCGACTGTGCCTAATATTATTTTCCCGTAATTTTCAAATCGGTATCCTACTCTTTTATTTCTGCAAGTAGTTTTTCGTCGTACAAACTCAACTACATTTTCGGTGACGATGGGATAGAAAATGCCTAGGACTGGAAAGGAAGTGTTGACATGACCTTAATTAAGGTACAGCCCCAGCACTTTTCTGGAGTAAAAATAGGGAACTACGGTAAACCATTTTCAGAGCTGCCGATGTTGGAATTTGAACTCACTATCTCCCTAACGTAAGCTTTATAGCTAGGCGACCCATACCAAGTTGCAAACTATCTCGGTATTTTTTATTCTTATGTAAAAGACTGTGCTTGTAGTAATAGATCTTGGGGAGAGAAAGCAATAGCTAACTACTGTAGCTCACTCCTGATCTTGCTTATTACGCCTCATAATGACATCGCCATATATATTTTCAGTCTTCTTTTAACTGCAACTTTCATTCGTACTATTTGAGGATCCTACCAACCTCTGGGCTGATAACTTGACTTAACAGACTCGAACATTATGAACGATCACCTTAATAATTGTGAAGTTCATTGTATTCTACACTGTGCCGTATATACAATGAAATGGCGTGTGGCTTTTAGTGCCGAGAGTGTCCGAGAAGAAGTTCTCTGTACCGTATAGAGGTATATTTCATTAAGATGAAGGATCGGTGTGTTAGTCATAAACGGATTATCTGCGTTATTCAAGACTTTAATTCTAATAATTCCGCGAATCCAATTTCACGTACGATATGTAAACTGCCTAGGAGATGATTACATTATTGGTAATGGATATGCGAATCTAACGATATTATCTAAATCCATTAAAAAATAATATATCACCTTATTGAGAATGTAAATAATTTAAGGAAGTGTCTATGTGTGTTTAAACTTTATGAAGTCGAAAGCGCAGAATGTGATAAAAATGAACCCCTCTCTTAACAATATACTTCATGTGTCTCAAAAATCTCGACGTGCAGTAACATTTGAAGGCATATCACCGTTGTCAGTTTGTTGTCCATGATATTTACCATATGTTTACCTGCTGATAGAGCAATAACCTAGCGAATCTTTACGTTTACGTACCAACTAATAAAAGATGCGTTGTGTTTAGAATCTGCCGTATTGGATGTCTTTTTTCTTTCGAAACCGGCTCCGAAGGCAATGCTAGTCACGCAAATTGGCTTTCCTCATTTACTTAAAACAATTCTATTTAATGTACTACCTAAAGTTGCAAAACAAAGCAAAGTCATCTTTGTATAAGCCATGAAGGCCCTTGGAGGAGTGGAAGGTAAAGGCTTCTAACATTGTTAACCTCGGAATATGATGGGGTAGAGTGGTTGGCTCTACGTTCGGCCGCCTCTGCCCCAGGAAGTAATCTGGTACTCATTTTTGGTGTAGGCTGAGTGAACCTCAGGACCATATGCACCTCCGGAAGTGGAAACCTCGTTTCTTCAATTTTACGACTTCCTGACTTCCTCACGTCCTTTCGCGCGAACCGAGCACGCTTTTACCGCCTCGGCCAGGCAGCCGCTGTTCTAAAGTTGCTAACTTAGCAAGTTAAACAAAATGTTAGAAGTTGGTCACCACAAATGAGAAATACTAAAAGAGCAGTGAGGAACGGTTCCAGTCTGGCATATTCGCCTTTCATCATTCTCGCTGTGTTGATCGCTCGACCTCCGTCATACTGCTTCATGGCAGCATAATGTGACCGTTCATCATGTCATCAGGAATATATTGTGGCATTCTACTATTCAAATATGCCATTTTATGTGCTCTTCCACGTTAATTAGCGCCAAAGTTAGCGCACGTTTACCCTTCCCGGGATATGAGTCGCGCGCAGTTTGTTCCATGGGTCAAACTGTCGTTTTACGTACTTGCTGTACCGAGTCATATTTTGGCCTGCAGGCGAAAGCGCTCTCAGTCAGACGCGAGAGAGAGGAAACTACCCACGCCGATAAGTAGGTCACAAATACTCCTCTCAACCCTGGAAAAATATCATTTCTTCGCTCTTCTCCCGCGAAAACACCGCTATCAATCCACAAGACTTCAACTGTTTCAGAAAAATTAATTGCAGAAATCAGGTAATACTTGACGGATTTCTAAGAGTCAAAGCTCATAATAATCGGATAAATGTCTTCTTCTTAATCTGTTTACCCTCCAGGGTTGGCTTTTTCCTCGGACTCAGCGAGGGATCCCACCTCTATCGCCTCAAGGGCAGTGTCCTGGAGCGTGAGACATTGGGTTGGGGGTACAACGGTGGAGGATGACCAGTACCTCGCCCGGGTTGCCTCACCTGCTATGATGAACAGGGGCCTTGCGGGGGATGGGAAGATTGGAAGGGGTAGACAAGGAAGAGGGAAGGAAGCGGCGGAGGCCTTAAGTTAGGTACCATCCCGGCATTTGCCTGGAGGAGAAGTGGGAAAGCACGGAAAACCACTTCCTGAATGGCTGAGGTTGGAATCGAACCCACCTCTACTCACTTGACCTCCCGAGGCTGAGTGGACCCCGTTCGAGCCCTCGTACCACTTTTCAAATTTCGTGGCAGAGCCGGGAATCGAACCCGGGCCTCCGGGGATGGAAGCTAATCACACTAACCACTACACCACGGAGGCGGACATCGGCTAAATTTACGCAGATTTATCACACCAAGAAGTGTTGTATGTAATGGAAATGTAACCAAGTACGCACCAAACAAATACTCTAACAGGTGTTTGCCAGATGGTGAAAACGGATGGCGGGAACAAATTCGCAATCTTCCTAAGTTCAAGCCCCTCCCACACGAATCAGCCAAAGGACGCTATGGAAATTACGTCAAAACGCACGAAGCTACAGTAATGAGAATCGATCAGTGCAAATTGGAGTGATCGAGCTTCAATTTGATATCATAATTAATGGTGGAAAGTGCCGACCAGTGGAGTGAATTTTCAGAAGGGGGTGAAGTTTACCCTCTCCACTAGGTCTAACACGGTTTCTCAATTTAAGGTTCAGATTAGCTTCAGAATAGTCACTATACTTCGATATTTCCAATTGCAGTGTGACGTTGTGTATGTTGTGATTGACTCTTCAACAAGCCTTTGTTATAATGTGTGTGAAATTCAGTAACTATTTCTTGGTGACTACGCGTTTCATAATAGTGATAATAATAATAACAACAATATTTACATTGATATAATTGTACGTAAATGTTTGGAGGTATTCGTACTTTCCGAGGACGTGACGGTGATTATACATGTGACGTGTGGAACCATAGAATAAACTGCATTTGAGCAAGTAATGTGTAACGTAAACGCTAGTACGCGTCGCCTCAGTAAAACTCAGTGTAAGAGTTTAGCAATGTCAATAAAATCGTGGAGGAGCTTGTTAGCTGTATAATATTACATGGTAAATTGAGAGACAACAAGCGGCTCACTGATAGTGAATTCGAAAGGGGCGGTGATCAGCTAAGATAACCCTAGTGTAGAGGTTAATTCTGTATCCCACAGAAACTAGTGTGAAACGGGCCGAGTAAAAATCGTACTTGTCATGACATTGCCAAGTAACCAGTGAAGCGAAATTCAGATAGTCTATCACGTAGGGCCTAATTGCTGATAGTGGATTCGAGAGACGAATGAGGGAGAGCGATTGACTACAGGTACATTACCATCGTTTGATCAGGGAACTCGAGCCCATGAGTTTGACCTGATCGTATGGCAGTATAACGTGTCACAAATTAACACATTTATACTAGGTAAAATCCCCCTCGTTTGTGTTATGTACCAGCGACGTCGACATCTTTAGGAGTAAACCGGCGCGCACAAGTGGTCGTCTATTCGATGCATCGTGGAACTTCGAGACTATCTCAGCACGAACGTGACCCAAGTCATCATGAGAGCAACCTGTCTACGATCAAACTACGGACTTCATGATGTTGACGCTGCCGTGATGTCCCGCTAAGGATCTATGCCGTGCCCGCTGGAGGAGAGATGTTGAACTGTACCAGACAAGTATTAAGTACCCTTCTGAAGTATTAGAGAGTCGCAGTTTCAATTAAATGTAAATATATAACTTGAATGCAAATGATGTAGACTGTAGATCAGGATTTGCAATTTCAGAGGGATGAAATAGTTGCCTAGTAGGAGTATATAGATTTCTTCACGGTTGTACGGCCGTCCTTTAGTCCATTTGCACGGGATATAATTGCATGTTATGATTGAGGCCCCTTAGTTAAAAAATATGAAGCAGGGTAATTGAGTAAAGGGGATTTGAAATTCATGCAAAATTCACTCCAGTTTACCATCAGCTATATTCTGTATGGCTCTTCAGAAACAATCTGAAATTTCTATTTCTGCTTCACAACAGTGAGGTACCCACCTATGTAAATTAAGAATAATATATGTGAGAATCAAGAAGACGATATGACAGTGGGTGTGATTATAAATGAGTTATACTAAAATCGGGAGTGTCGATGTATATTTGTCCCCAGTCGATAGAACAGCTTCTTTTGTAACTTACGTGTATGGCCGAGTGGAGAGGGTAAGAAGCGAACTCCGTGTAGAAGTCTGTGATGAGCCTGTGATTTAAAGAAGTGTGAATATTGCCCAGAAATTTGAACAGTCCACACGATGGGTAATTCCGTGTGATGAATATAAAGAGGGCTGGATTAAAGCCGATTCGCATTAATGATGTTAGTGACACAGTGGAAAATAAATGGTTAGCGAAAGTATTTATCGCACAACAGGCCGGGAAGACTCCGTTGTTCGAAGGGAGTGTTTGTATTCTGGCAGACAGGTCGTTAACCTGCAAGACTATTCATGCCGGGCTGAATGCCTCAGAGAGGGATAGAGAAACTACAGCTGTTGTGCTTTAAAGGGCTCGTTCAAGTTTACATTCTTTCTCCAAGACAGCTTTACGTGTAATAACTTGTAGAATAACATCGTTTGGTAAACCTACAGTTATCTTAGATGAGAGAATTCCCACCATTCTTTGCATCTCTCTTACCGCTCATGGTTTTCAGCTGAGAGGTTCACACCTACTGTACACTGTCAGAGGAATCTGGATCGCTGCTAGTCAGTAGCAGTGAAAGTCATACCCACTACTACCTACTGTAGACAGACGACACTGTCCATGAACTGTCATATGAATGTGACGTGTTTATTTATTTGTCGTTTACTTTCGGGAGATTTATCATGTAATCTAAGGGTCCTTGGTTCATTAAAATGTATCGTTACAGGGAACAACGTCGTTGGATGTCAATTGTACAGTAGTGTGAAGTAACATCCCGATGGAATTTGCATTATGTACATATTTATTCACTTATGAGATAGTTGTATAGGGCTTTTTTTTAAAAACGAATAGGACGAGGCAACTTTCCCATACTTCAGAGTGTACTCACAAATAACTTGACCAAAACCTCCTTTAACTTGACAGCGTAACGATGCTGCTTGTCATTTGGTCATGTAAGTTAATAGCTTGAGTTACGCGAAACACACACGATATGCCTCCTTCAAGTTGTGTATATAGGGATGCGTGTGAAGTGATAAGTGTTTAAATAAAAATTGGTCCGAGAAGGGACGCTTTCTCAAATTTTTGCGTATTTCTGAGCAGATGCGGTTATAGAAATAAGACTATATAGACATCCTAATATCAAGAAATATTAGTATTTGTTGTTTGTGTGTTGATGCGGTGGCATATTTGTACAAAGATTTAAACATGTGCTTTATTAGTAATTAAATTTTCATTATATAAGGAAAAGAATCAATTCATTCTTCTTAGTGCATAGTTTGATAGTATTCCTAGCATTATTAAGATTCCCCTACTATGAATTATTAGATTACTGCCCAGTAAGGACGGACTGCGACCCGTATGTTTCTATCGGCTTAGCTAGTGCCTCATTACGCTAGTAGGGGAAGATGGGTCTTCGGCACCGGGCTTTGTCGAAGGTCTCATCCAAGGTGTTCCATTCCAACGTCGTGTTGCGGGACTATTATGATCTATTGATGTACTGATACCATGAAAATGGTACAATACGATGGAAGTCTCATTATTCTGGACGTTGATACCCCTGGCAGGCGTAAAAGACGACTGAAGGGAGTTACACTGGCAATGCTACGGACTGGTGAACCTGTGGGTAGGAAGGTGTGAATACTTCCTCAGATATTCCCTTTGTATCACAAAATGCTACAGAAAGGGTCATGTGGCCATCGATCCCCGCTCGAGGGTTTGACAGATTCAAACTTTAAATGTGCGGGCTGCTTGAGAAAGTGCGTCATACGTGTACGTCTATGCCCAGAAGTCCAAATGTTATCCACAACACGTGAGGTAGAAGCATCTTTTACTTTGCAGTCGTGTAAGCCTGACAACACAGATCTCCGCACAGCCGAATGCATGAGCAGGAAGACCTCTGCAAATATTGTGGGATATATGCCTAAGTGGGATCTTTTATCATCAGACTTTCCAAACCAAGCGGGAATGGCGTTGGCTGTGTCATGGCTACAGAGTCTGCCCGTGATCGGAGTTGGTGGTAATCAGGGAGTATACTTTGGGGCATGCCTTCAAAACGTACAAAAAATGTTCAGGGTTGTCCGCCACCCAACTCTTTAAACGTGTGTGACCTTAGCGGTTGTTCTCCTTAGGAACAAGAACAGCGGAACAGAATGGGTGCTGATTTTTCCTTCGTTTATGATTGCAACCAGGAGTAACGGGAATGACTCAAGCTTGTTAAAAGCATTATGTTCTCCAAGAATATAGAGTTAGTCTTCGGAGAACTTGAGAGGGTTCTGGAAACGCATATTGGTAACTTGCTGCTTAAGACGCCTGGCGCTTCCAACGTGGAGGCGCTGCTCATGTGTGAACACTTTGGCGACATTCCACTCAAAGTGGAAAAGAAAACACTCCAAACCAGATCCGTGGTGCCATTATACACCTGGACCTTGTGTTAATTAACTTTTCGGGGAAAATATGAGTAACATGGCATGGTGAAAGCCCGGCGCATTAAGCGCAAAGTCAACAGCAAGTTCGTCGCCACTAGAATCGTAATTATCTCCTCTGAGCTAACAGTATTTCTAGAGAAAATTAAAGTTACAAGCTAGCATTGTGATGAGAGACCATGCAAGTCGTTTGCACTGCTGTGTTGTAACTGCCAACGGTTCGGGAACATGATATCCAGGTTCTCGAACAAGTCTACTTGCGCAGATTGTGCACTCATGCACATCAGTGTATAAATATTTCTCGGAACAACCCTCCTCAGCACAGGAACTGTCTTGAATTCATGAGGAAATTAAAATCCGGAATGGCCTATCGTACCAGGAAATGCGCAAGAAATATAATACTGTTAATGCCTCAGCGGAGCGAATGTACCCGACAGATTAGAATTTGGAATATCGAGGATAGAATCTATAAAAATTCGTAACGACCGTGCGTCTGTAAATTGACTATTTTGGCGAAATCTCCATTCAGTTCTCCGTTTTAGGTGTAACAATGACCATCTGGATATATTTTAGCTTTGGTGTCTGTTTGTCTGAGTTCTTTTAACATGAAACCTACTGGATACAGTGCAAAACAGTCTTTTTGTACACCAACTTATTGCAACGAAATAACGGTTAAACTTTTGTACACAATTATTGTGTTGTATTTTATTGCCCGTATCGTAATCGATACACTAATAAACAATGTAAATATTAAAAACTGATATATGATCTTACAATTTAATACAAACACAAGCGATGAACCAAAACCGGGCGTTTCATCGTGCAACAATCTTGTCTTACAGAAGAAAATAAAAAATTCACTCAAAAACACTTGTTAACTTGGATTTAATACCTTGATGAGTATCCTCTGGTCTTAAGAACTTCCTTACACGTTCGCTGCATTGAATAAACCAGTTTCTCACAACTTTTTGGGTCGGTTTTAACCCAATCTTCGTTGACTATACTTCTTAACTGTTCAAGTGATTGAGGTTTCCTTGCATGAACCCTTTTTTTATAGATCGCCCCACAAATGTTCTATGGGGTTCAAGTCAGGGTATTGGGCAGGAGTTCGCAGTTGCATTCGTACGTTCCGTATCAGCCACTGCTTGCAAATATCAGCTGTGTGCTTGGGGTCATTGTCTTGCTGAAATATGTAGCGAGACCCCAACCCCATTTTTACTGCACTCTGTTTGACATTGTTCTTTAAAATAATAAAAAGTCCATAAAAAGCCTGTCCATGATGCCATTGATGATTTCGGTATTTCCCACTCCACTGACGACATGCACCCTCAAATCATAATCGATCCACTGACATGTTTTACGGTGAGTAGCATATTTTCAGGTTTATTGGCTATATTATCTTTTCTCCATATATAACTTTCCCCATCCGAACCATATAGAGATGTTTTGGTTTCACCTGACCAAATAACTTTATTCGAGAACGTACAATCCTTGTTTTCATAATCTCTGCAAAATTTAATTCTGGCTTGTCGATTCTTCTTAGCAATAAATGGCCTTTTCCGTGGTCGTCTACCGTGATAATCATATTTCCACAATACCCTACGAATTGTGTGACTTGACATTTTATTCTTCGTATCTTCTTCCAGCTTTACGCAGATCTTAGGCGCACATATTGTGGATTCTGTTTTACTTGTTCGAAAATATAATGTTCATCTCACCTGTTAGGTATCTTTTCTTTTACTTTCCTTGGCAAATTATTTGTGGTTCCTCTATATCTGAATTTATTCAACACATTGTGTATTGTGGAATGCGGTTTATTTACTTTGAGTACGATTTCCCGATTTGCAATCCGAGAGATACTATTACATTTCTTAGTTCGTCACTTAACTCTGTTCTTTTAATCATGATCTAACACACGGCCTGGTGCACTAACTGCGAAACTAAACACACCAGCACAGCACAGATACACACCATCTAACTAGGAGTGTTCCCGAGCGAATACGAGATAGCTAACGTGTACAAACAAGACTGTTGCAAGAAAATAGGTCACTACACAACATATTTCACTCCAATTCTTTTAAAATGATGTACAGAGACTTTTGATCGCTAACATCAAGTTCTCGACACCTTGTGTAATAACTTATCCAAGTCACGTGCTTTGGTTATCTACTATTTAGAAATAATAAAGACATTATATCTGCTACGTGGGGTGTACAAATAACACTGTTATGCACTGTACATTTCTAGCATACTTCATGTTCAGAATCCACCTGTATTTGGGTAGGTTTCAGAGCTAATATTGTTTCTAAATCCCTGAACTGAATGGAGGTTTATACGAAACCGAAACCGTGAATTTGCTCTCCCACAAAATATACACAACCAAACTGAATCTACCTGCCTTAATGGAAATCAATTTTTAAAACTTTTTCTCATGTGCATCATTTCGATACGATGATTAATACGGGAGATGCGGACTTTGTTTTAGCTATTTTGTCGATTTTTCTGTTCATCCGTTTGTTGTGTTTCTATAACTGGGAAACTACGCTATATATTTCTACCAAACTGTATATTTCTTAGGGGGGTACTACGGTCAATATTATGTCTAAATCTCGGATTCGTTTGGGTGTTTATATGAAGTCGAAACAGTGATTTTACCCTCCTGCAAAATATACACGACCAACCTTAGTGGAAAACTACCAGCCTTAATGGAAATCAATTTCTATTTTTTTCTCATGAGCATCTTTTCGATTGGAGGATAACAAGGGAGCTATCATTAGTGGATTGTTTTACAGGCCGTAGTGTCATTTCCATTTGGGTTAAAAGGGTTAACTATAGAGCGAGTTTACTCTTTTCGATAGAAAAGATAATAAGAGAGGTTATCACCAACGAATGGTTTCAAGAGTCTTCTGCCACAATGCCACTCCCGGTTTCAGATAACCAAGAAATAGGGAGAATTACGCACACTTTCGAACCAGGAACCGTATCGTTCAATAAACTGTGTGATCTACCCCATCTGTCTCCACTTGTTCAGGTTTGTCGTACTTCACGTTACTGCCACGTAGAAGAATATCAGTTTGGTATGCCGCATTAAATTCACATAAATTCATGAACGGGTACTTATGCTAGTCCAATAATAAAGTTAAGGAGTGTTGTGTATTGTACCAAAGGGACACACAATTTGGGAATGTAAACTTTTACAAAATCGAATGTTTTCCTGCAATTTCTAAAGCAAAATATACAATAATAATGTAAATGTTACAATTTGAGCCTTTTTCTTTTAGGTAATGTTGTCCCATTAATTCTGCCTTAATCCCGCCACTAGCATGCTGATGCAGTTCATGTCCAGTGGATCAATTCATATGGTTGATACTCGCCTCTCCTATGAAGTTCCTCACCGACGTATATCAATGAGGGCGAGCATTGGCTTCAACTAAAATGAATTCAGCACCATATTCTTCCTTGACCCGGTGCAAAGCACCAGAATATTCAAGAGGTGCACTCACTTGGAGGTGGTGTTTTAATCTTTTGGGTTGGGATTATGCACGGCCTTCGTACTTCTGTTATATATATTAATTCGAGGGACTTAACTATCCAGCGCTATACTGATGAAATGGTGGAGTGAGCAGAAAAATGTGTATGAATGTAGAGATATCAGTAAAAAGAAATGCAGTTCTAAGTTTGGTGTACGAAGCAATTGTTGCAAATATGTAGATAGCCCTTTATCACTATATTTGAATTATGTTTCAATAACTGTGTTAATTAATTAATTACATTCAAATAAATAAAACGAAATTAAGTTATATGCCAGGTAACATAATAACCTTTAACAACTGAGTAATTTATACTTTCATACCATAAATAATGAATTGAAATCTTATTCATAAATCAACCAATTAATGATCATGGTTTCATTTTCCTTGTCATTAATATATACATATTTGATGTGTAATGCCGATAAGAGGTACACATGTTGAGGCTTGTATGTTTTTGTGTATAATTTATACAAGACACATAGGAGTCAGGATTCCAGGCGCTCTTCAAACACTCCTTGTCTGCTGAATTTAACTTACAAGATTTCAGGCGTAAACCATTGATATATTACCCAAGATTTCAACCACATCAGGCAATTTAAGACGTATGTATGTCTGTAGAAACCATCATTTACGTTTATGTCACTCCACTGAGTTACGGACGTGAATAATAACTATTTCCTGTGTCTAATAAGCAGCAGAGCATTCGTAATGGTGTAGAACTATTTTACATGACACGAACATCGACGGAAATGTGGTACTTTGGACATACGTACACGGGACGCCGCCATTTAAAAGAGGAATGGAAACCTTTCATAATTATGATAAATGGTTTACTCTGTTTCCAGTGACGGCAGAGATTTTTGCGCGAATAATCAATTATACGATGTGACGGCAACATTTGCTTCTTGTTTTGGTCTGACCCCAGTCAGCTCAACTTCTCACACCTGCTCTCGTGTGGAACCGCCTACACAGCGGCTTTCTAACTCAAGACAAGCTTCATTTCTTAAAAAAACTCCTTTGATATATGAGTCTACTTTTACGTGGCTACTTAACTCCCAAGTGGAATATATTACAGGGTTATTAATCCACATGCAAACTTAAAATTAGCGCTCGATGATTTTATAAAAATATATTTTTATTCAAAGGGAAAGTAATTATTTCCAAATTATCTAACTGGTAGTATTTTGTCACAATTTATGTCATATTTGCCCTCCTTGACTGGAAATGGAACGAGATGCAGAACTTATAATATCGAAGTAATATTTTGAAAAATGAGATGAACGTTGCTCTATGGTAGTACTTCGTACCATATATGAGTGTGTAACTTTTTTACTCATAATCTTGTAATGATTGTAGCTATCATGAGGCCTAGCGGAGTAAGGCAATGGTACTAATAATTTCTTTCTTATTTTATCCTCGATCGTATTTGGACACCTCTTGCTTTTCCCTGCCTCTGAAGATATTATCTGAGTCCTTCATGGCAGTTTCCTTTCTTCATCTGATTCTCATTTTTTGAGATACGTGGTGGGGGGGACTGATAGCCTGGTTTATAACCATAACGACGCATCCATGAGAACTTATGGAAATGAACATTCAAATCCCTGTTGTTTGGATTCCAGAAAAAGCTGGAGGTCCCATGGTTTTAAACACAACATCAACAGTCACGTAAAACTAGACGTTTGTTACATTCTTCAAGAAGTCATGACTACTACTGCCTTCACCGATAAAGTGGCTGAGAACAATACCAGCTAAATCAATCAATCAATCAATCAATCAATCAATCAATCAATCAATCAATCAATCAATCAATCAATCAATCAATCAATCAATCAATCAATCAATCAATCAATCAATCAATTAAGCAAGGTACTGTATGCCATTAGGAAAAACTGAAAAGCTGGACTGATCACGATGAACCACTGTGTGATGAATTTCTTGGTTAGTGGTATAGGGCTTTGTACTTTCCAGTGCAATAAGGGTTGTAAACTGCAAAATACCGATCATAGTTTGGGAGACCTTCCTTAAAATCTATACCGATTCTAACTTAAGCTTCGTTATTTATTGATGTAAACCGATCCATTGTTATGCGTTCTCGACGAAATTCGACACTTTATTAATCGCGGTATGTAAATGGTGCATCCAAATGTTTATCAATGTTCCTGATGTGGAATCTTGTCTCCACGCTTTAAACAATAAACAACGGTGGAGTTGTCCTGAAAGTGCAGATATCAATAGCTCTAGTAGAGGTGGGAGAATCTAAGTCGTAGCCCTTCATGCTCTCAAGTGGTTGGGTTTAAATAATTGACCGGAAAACTTTAATCATTCGAGGTGTGCATCCTACACAATCGTCTCGTTTCCTTGACAGTCTACGAAATAATCTGAAACGATTCAGCAAACAAACTGCCATTCAGTAGGGTGTAAACACATACAATGTAGCTTATCGATGAATAAAAAAGGAAATTGAGTCATCAAATAAAATCTGACTGGACAAGTTAAGAATTAGTAACATGCTGGCAAACGAGAAAGAAAGGAGATTATAAGGTTTTCCTGACAACTGTCAAAGGAGTAGCACAGAGATTGATGCAGAAGCCTTTGTGAGGAAATTGGTAGTTCTAATTCATTATTACGCGGAGGTTGTCTCGTCTAGGCGGTAAAAGCGTGCTCTCAAAGAGCAAAGATCCGAGTCAGGGAGTCTAAGGATTGAGAACTTCTGAAGTCGCACGTGGCCCTGTAGTTCATTCGGCCTACATCAGAAATAACTATCTGGTTAGTTTCTGGCGGAAAAGACAGCCGGGAATAGAGCTCTATCCAAATTAATGCGGAAGCTACGAATAGTGGGGGTCTTCACCTTCCACTCCTCCAATGGCCGGCATGGCCTATCCGGAGTTAGCTTTGGTATGCCTTGAGTGGTTATTCAAGGATCTCATTTGGAGTATAAAATTATCTGGTCGATTACATACTACTCTCGTAACATACATGATTTCGAATTGTCTCATTGTAGGTAAATCACACGTGGCATTGAGCTATAGAATAGTGAGGGTTATCAGCAAATATCGTTTAGTGATATTAAGTGGCTTTAAAAATAGGATCGTAATTAAAGGGTTGGAAGAAGTAATGGATAAGATAGTGGTAAATATGGTAGCTAACAGGAGTGCACAAGATCCAGGTTCCAGATCTGGTATACAAAAATAATTCTTTAAGTATAATCATCTCTCACTTGAAGTATAACGGTATCTGGTCGGTAAAATCCTACTCTCGTATCATACATGATTTCAAAACTAGAAAATTCGTAAAAATGTTCAGAAAATCGGGAATACTTCCAACCATTAAATGATATGCAGCGATTGAAAATATTTACAATATTCTGTATAAAGTGGCAATACTCATTTCCTTCAATATACACGTTACAATGTTACTAGTGGTAACTGAAGATCTAGAAAGTACTTGGTTCTTTCTCTTTCATAAGCAATGCTTTACAAGTATGCTCCTTGTATTGTGCTTTTTAATTTAATTTAATGATTAATTGCATGATGAAGTGCATAAGTGAACTGCAGTATGCTGATGACACTGCCTCACCTCCTCTTACACCTACCGAGCTCGATAGCTGCAGTCGCTTAAGTGAACTGCAGTATGCTGATGACACTGCCTCACCTCCTCTTACACCTACCGAGCTCGATAGCTGCAGTCGCTTAAGTGAACTGCAGTATGCTGATGACACTGCCTCACCTCCTCTTACACCTACCGAGCTCGATAGCTGCAGTCGCTTAAGTGAACTGCAGTATGCTGATGACACTGCCTCACCTGCTCTTACACCTACCGAGCTCGATAGCTGCAGTCGCTTAAGTGAACTGCAGTATGCTGATGATACTGTCTCACCTCCTCTTACACCTACCGAGCTCGATAGCTGCAGTCGCTTAAGTGAACTGCAGTATGCTAATGACACTGCCTCACCTCCTCTTACACCTACCGAGCTCGATAGCTGCAGTCGCTTAAGTGAACTGCAGTATGCTGATGACACTGCCTCACCTCCTCTTACACCTACCGAGCTCGATAGCTGCAGTCGCTTAAGTGCGGCCAGTATCCAGTATTCGGGAGATAGTAGGTTCGAACCCCACTGTCGGCAGCCCTGAAAATGGTCTTCTGTGGTTTTCCATTTTCACACCAGACAAATGCTGGGGCTGTACCTTAATGAAGGCCACGGCCGCTTCCTTCACACTCCTAGCCCTTCCCTGTCACATCGTCGCCATAAGACCTATCTGTGTCGGTGCGACGTAAAGCAACTAGCAAAAAAAAAAAAAAAAAAGCTCTTACGCCTAAGGAGATCCAGCAGTCAGTCAATAGTTTGAAGTGCTATATGGTCATTTTGTCATCACCGTCAATAATAAAAAAAGAAATATTGTTGCTAAACGTGCCTCTGCGACTAGCATTGCAGAGTTCAACAAGTATGTCAGATGTAATTTTAGAACTGGTGGAATACACTTCAAACCTTGAGAGCATCTTGTCTAAAGGTACACCCTAGAAGAAGATGTGGAAAACAGAGTTTGTTCAGTTCACTTGGCATTTGGTCCGTTATCCTATCCATTCCAAGACCTAACAGTTCATAATAAAATCATAGTGCATAAATCAAACTTCATCTCAGCATTACTTTATGGATGCGAAATCTGGACCCCGTAACACCACGACATTAATACATTTCAACGTTTTCACCAAAATAAACTTCGTTCCATATTATATATCAGAAATGAGAACCATGTCTCAAGTCTTGTAGATCTTGAGAAAGACTCCATCATTGGCCATGCATGTCGTATGACCGATATCAGGATTCCTCGTCAGTTCCTGTATGATGACATTGCCTCGGAAACAGCAAGTAGTTCTGCCCTTTAGGGCGTTATAAATACCAGCTAAAACAAAACATGAAGATCACAAATTAATGTCAACCCTCAAACTTGGGACATACTTGCCAAGGATTTCTTGTTTTGTCGTCGAATCACCTCTGCTGCTGTTGAACTGTTTAAGCAGGAGCAACGGCATTAAGAGGTTAAACGGAGAAAAGCATTCACTATCCTCACCCATCCATCGAGTGCAATTCATCCGTGCAGACGCATATTTCATGACAGAATTGGATTGTTCAACCTTCAGGAGTACAAGCACGAACAGTATTGAGTGAAAATAGATTGTAAGCAGGAGAAATAGTGTAGACGAAAACGAGTAACAGCTGAATATTACAGTAAGTGCATATCAGTTACGCTATGTCCGACTCGTTGGCTGTACGGTCAGCGTACTGGCTTTCGGTTCAGAGGGTCCCGGGTTCGATTCCTGGCCGGGTGGGGGATTTTAACCTTAATTGGTTAATTCCAATGGCCCGGGGGCTGGATGTATGGGTTGTCTTCATCATCATTTCATCCTCATCACAACGCGCAGGTCGCCTACGGGAGTCAAATAGAAAGACCTGCACCTGGCGAGCCGAACCCGTCGTGGGATATCCCGGCACTAAAAGCCATGCGACAATTCAAGTTACGCTATCTATGCTTCATTTGTGAAGATCATTGTAAAATTCGCTGGTTAAAATTCAGTATCATGTTTTATAAAGGAGGTAATGTACAACCTCTCCTAGAATTAATATATTTACGAAGAGTGATAAAATTTATTCCAATAATGTTTTGTTTGGTTAAAATTCAACTGTTTTCATATTATTCCTTATTATCCATCTTAATATTTATGTACGGTACGGTTTGCCTGCTTGCTTTATTTTTATATCATGACATTTTAAAATAAAACCGCCTAAACCACTTGTAATTGGAGTATTATCTCTGTTGCTGACATAAGATAAAACAAAATGAAATTGTATTTACACGAAAATAATGTAAATCATGTGGCACTGAAATGTTGTATTTAGTTCATTGGGCAATTAAATAATTTAAACTATTTATTTATTAAATGGATTTCCTAAATTGTTTTATAAATATGTGAGTACACGGTACTATTCGTCATGATTTCAATAAAGAAACATTTACGGCAAGGACAATTATAACAAATAAAACCCACAATGAAGAAAAATATGAAAAGAAGAAGAAAAGAACAATGATCAGTAAAGCCCGGATTTTCATGCGGTAATAGGTTAGATTGTAAACTAATTTGGTTAGTAGGAAATGTTGGCCACCCGATCTTCCATAATGTAGAAAGAGTAACATATATTATAGGGGTTCTGATGGGCAGTACCCCTAATGTTTATGCTAACTACATAGCATAATGTTGTGAAGGTAGACTATACTTACTTCACGCTTCAGTAAGTTTGCATTCTAACCTGTTAATGCATAAAATTCCGGGCTCCAATGATCAGTATTCTCAACATATCGCTTAACAATAAAACTACTCTACCATGAGATGTACTTTATTAATTCATAACGACTTACGATTACAACAACTCCGAAGGTTTCAGCTATTTATAGAACATTGGACATACGGCTACGGATTGTGTTCTAGTTATCATGATCATTCCTTTGTTAAATTTACAAATTTTCATTACAGTTTTCAATTCTTTTATCCATTAAGACATCAAAATCAGATTGAACATTATAATGTCTAACGTGTAAATAATATGAACGGAGAAAAGAAATGTTAATAGTATATAACCTTAAAACGTCCACTTACCACAATTCACTCATGTGTATATAGATGAATACATGAACAATATAAAACATGTAGCTGCATTGGAGATATAATGTGTTCAAACCCCAGCATTGATAGTCCAGAAGAAGGTTTACCAATATTCCCTATATTCATACCTGAAAAGCTCGAAAGCTGAGAACCTCGAAATGTAAATGGGAAACAGCAGAGGGGACGGGGACCAACACGTTGGCTGGTATCACTGACTGAGAAGCTTGGAGAATCACGATATCAGTGATATCATAATGTCATTATACCATCACGAGGGTGAATGGAAAGGGAGTGAGATGTATGCTACATCTATTGTTTAGAGATTACGATGAATACATTTCAATTAGGCTGACGAAAGTTTCGTAACTAGTGGAATGGATGTTATTTTCATTTTATTTTCCAACTTGTTTTACGTCGCACCGACACAGGTAGGTCTTATGGCGACGATGGGAAAGGAAAGGCCTGGAGTGGGAAAGAAGCAACCCGAGCATTTGTTTGGTGTGAAGATGGGAAACCACGGAAAACCATTTTCAGGACTGCCGAGAGTGGGGTTCGAACCCACTATCTTCCGGATGCAAGTTCACAGTTACGCGCCCCTAACCACACGGCCAACTCACCCGGTAATGTTATGTATTACGATGCTGGTTTGAGTGTGGTGGATGCCCTAGTTAATGAGGGTTATTCCGTACGTATGAGTATCTCATTATTGTCACGTAACAGTTTGAGAATTTTCCCCTCACTTCGAGCATGAGCCCTAGGATCTGTCCTACTTGTACTTGTACACGTATTTCGATTTCTTTTCCTCCTTTTTTAAAATAATTTTCTTTGCGCTGCACCGACACAGATAGGTTTTACGGCGACGATGGGGCAGGAAAGGGCGAGGAGTGGAAAGGAAGCATCCGTGGCTTTAAGTAAGGTACAGCCCCAGCATTTACCTGGTGTGAAAATGGGAAACCAAGGACAACCATATTCAGGGCTGCCGACAATGAGGTTCGAACCCACTATCTCCCTGATGCAAACCCACAGCAGCGCGCCCCTAACCGCACGGCCAACTCGCCCGGTTTTCCTTCTCTTAATCCACTAAAGCCAGGTTTATTCAACCTCAGTTAACATTTAACTGCCTGTTAAAATATTTGACAGTGATCTTAACTAAAATTAACATTTAATCAACATTGGTTAAGACTAATAATCTGGTAAACTCTCAGTTAATTTAACTGCCCAGGTTCAAGCAGTTAAATTCTATGTTAGCTCAAAATTTGTTATGTGTGTTACACGCAGAACTTCTGTACCTTGAATATTTGGAATGTGATAATCCTTTTCCAGAAAGAGTTACAAACGGAAGAGATGATTTTCATACAGTTGTTTCAGTTGCTTGATCGTCCGACTCGTTGGCTGAGTGATCAGCGTACTGGCCTTCGGTTCAGTGGGCCCCGGGTTCGATTTCCGGACGGGTCTGGGATTTTAACCTACATTGGTTAATTCCAGTGGCTCGGGGGCTGGGTGTTTGTGCTGTCCCCAACATCCCTGCAACTCACACACCACACATAGCACTATCCTACACCACAATAACACGCAGTTACCTACACATGCCAGATGCCGCCCCCTTATCGTAGGGCCTGCCTTACAAGGTCTGCACTCGACTAGAAATAGCCACACGAAGTTAAAATTTTTTTAAAAAGTTGCTTGATCGTACTACAATTTTGTTGCCGAGCGTCACTTTTAGTTTTGAGCACGGGTCCATTAATTTGCTTACTTTCTATAACAGGTAATTCAGTGTTATCGCCAGAAATTTTCGCTAGCCGGATGGGTAATACTACGTAAAAAAATTAATATGATCAGATTTAAGTTTATTACCCTCAGAGCTTTAACAATAATATCGGACAGGTAAACATTAACTGCAAAATTGAACTATTTTAGTGTTATCACGAACAAGACATGAGAGTACGGTATTTTGAACGTCTCGTGTTCTGCTGCTCGTTCGGCATCACGTAACACCCGGACTTACCGCTTGGTTACTGTAGAGTGCCATGCGGAATCTAGTGCTCACATGCTAATCCGGACACTGCTCGTGATAGTCAACCTGAACATTTAAACTCGGATGTATTTTATGCAGTTGTGCTGACAATAAAGATTTGTCATTTAAATAAGCAGTTTTTCAGTATTTACATTTTAAGTTGGAACACCCTCTGACTTAAATATGTATTAACGTTATGAAACTAATACATATCTAGGTTATGTTAGCCGGGTGGTCTGCTAAAACGGCCTATTTAAAAGGTTTATAGTTGTATATAGTTGGAAATAATTTCCAAAATAAGATAATTTTGAATCACGCATTCTCATCTGGGCTTTTTTTCATATTAGTCTATACAGCAACAGAAAATTCATGGTCAAGACAAAAATTTCGTATAAACGTTGATTTCATGTGCCTTGGTTTACGGGCTGTATTCAAACAAAAGCGCATCGTAGCGCGCTCACAAATTGCATGGTTTTACCACTGCCTGCTAGATTCTTACTGATCGTGACTCTTGTGAAAGAAATCACCGTGTTAGCTAACAGTGCCCAGGAAATGTTTGGATAAACGCAAGAATCTTAACATGATGCTAAATTTTTAACGCTACGTTAACAAACAGTGTGTTAGTGTTCTTTTAACTGAGATTGAATAAACCGGGCCTTAGAGAGTTTGCTGTCCATTAGTTAGAGTTTTCTGATTGTTACTTTTCTCGTTACTGTCTACTGAGTGAACGTGATGATATATTCGCTGAGTTCTTACTGCCATGGGCCAGCTGGCTTGTGCTTCGTAAGCTCAGTGTTGTAGTAAAGAAGGTTTGAAATGAAAATAATGTCGAATTTCACATAATGTTATGCTCTCAGTAATTTCAAATATCTGTAAACTATTTCTGCTCGGCTCCTGTCATCTTGTGGACAAGCCTACATGATATGTTTCATTGGAATTTATAGTTTCAGGGTATAGGTGAGGGTGACTGCTACGGTCAACTATTAAAATAGTGTTGTATGGCTTCTCCCTTAATGATAAACTGTAGGATGAATCGTACAATGCTGGTACCTGTATTCGAGTCATTGGTGTGTTAGCCTCCTGGGTTCGTTTCGGTGCTCAGTGAATTTTTGAAGTAGGAGCAATAGGCTATATAGGTTAATATGTCTTCATGTGCCTTGGTTTACGGGCTGTATTCAAACAAAAGCGCATCGTAGCGCGCTCACAAATTGCATGGTTTTACCACTGCCTGCTAGATTCTTACTGATCGTGACTCTTGTGAAAGAAATCACCGTGTTAGCTAACAGTGCCCAGGAAATGTTTGGATAAACGCAAGAATCTTAACATGATGCTAAATTTTTAACGCTACGTTAACAAACAGTGTGTTAGTGTTCTTTTAACTGAGATTGAATAAACCGGGCCTTAGAGAGTTTGCTGTCCATTAGTTAGAGTTTTCTGATTGTTACTTTTCTCGTTACTGTCTACTGAGTGAACGTGATGATATATTCGCTGAGTTCTTACTGCCATGGGCCAGCTGGCTTGTGCTTCGTAAGCTCAGTGTTGTAGTAAAGAAGGTTTGAAATGAAAATAATGTCGAATTTCACATAATGTTATGCTCTCAGTAATTTCAAATATCTGTAAACTATTTCTGCTCGGCTCCTGTCATCTTGTGGACAAGCCTACATGATATGTTTCATTGGAATTTATAGTTTCAGGGTATAGGTGAGGGTGACTGCTACGGTCAACTATTAAAATAGTGTTGTATGGCTTCTCCCTTAATGATAAACTGTAGGATGAATCGTACAGTGCTGGTACCTGTATTCGAGTCATTGGTGTGTTAGCCTCCTGGGTTCGTTTCGGTGCTCAGTGAATTTTTGAAGTAGGAGCAATAGGCTATATAGGTTAATATGTCTCCTTCATGTGGCACACAAAAATGGCACTTGTGGACACATTAGGGGTTTCGTTCGATCTACTGCAGTAGTGTGAAAACAGAACATCAAGATTGATACAGGTGATGTCTATTCAGAAAATCGATGATCGTTTGGAATCGAATTTACGCACTCCTACAGTATATTGTATTTAAAGTCCATTTTCCTTTACACGTGTCCATAGGAAAATGAACATAACGAAAATTGTTTTAATGGGCTGCATATCCATATGTGGCTGGGAGGCGTGACCAGTCTTAAGGAATATGAGGAATAGGAAGAGCATTGGGACATACAAGGTTTTAGAAGTAAGACATCGAAATATTCATTTCAACAATTGAAGTCACACATTATTATTATTATTATTATTATTATTATTATTATTATTATTATTATTATTATTATTAATTCGTTTATGAATGTGTTTGAATTGCATGAAGACCACAGTAATTTAGCCTTATCCGTGCTATAGTTGTTATTGTTGTGCTGTTGTTATGTTTGACGCTTGTGGTGTGTTTGGTGATGGGTTTGTTAGCTGCTTTCTTGTAGGCACCATGACCTTTTCTGTCAGCCCAGTATTCTCACATTTATTTGCTGAACACTATTCCGTGTTTCTCGGACAATTTCCTGGTCACATTGTGGTTAGCTTCTGCAAGGGATGTTAGGAAGTGTATGGTTTCGATTGTTAAGAAGTAGTTACACCTATTCATGTTAGTTATTCTCTTTTGATTAAAATTTTCTGCGATCTTTCTCTACTTGCTTGAACCACAGAGATCCAGTAGCTTTACCCATTTTGGTTATTATTATTATTATTATTACTATTATGATTATGATTATTATTACGGAATTCCCGTGGCTCTCAGAGGATTAGAAAGTGCCTGGGTTGAATAGCTGGACAAGTAATTACTTACAGCAACTTTTTTTTGGTTTGCTATTTGCTTTACGTCGCGCCGACACAGATATGTCTTACGGCGACGACGGTGTAGGAAAGGCCTAGGAAATGGAAGGAAGCGCCGTGGCCTTAATTAAGGTACAGCCCGAGCATTTGCCTGGTGTGAAATTGGGAAACCACGGAAAACCATCTTCAGGGCTGCCGACAGTGGGACTCGAACCCACTATCTCCCGATTACTGGATACTGGCCGCACTTAAGCGACTGCAGCTATCGAGCTCGGTGGGAGCAACTTTTAATATGTATAAATTTATTTATTTCCTTTTTTTCTATGGATAGAAAATCTGAATGAATAACAAACAATATTAATGAGCTCGTCAGCTCTGACAAAATAGGGGTCTTAGAAGTACGAACATCAGGTACTAATACTTCAGAGAATTGTAAATTTGTTAATTTACTCTAGAAATGAGCATTACTGCTCTTGACAGGTACAATATTTTACAAGAGCAAGATTTGCTCCAAGAAATTACATTCCTCACGAGCCGGGGCTCCAAAAATGCCATAGTCTAGCCTCGCAAAGACAATCAGGTTACTAAAACACAATAAAATTTCCACATCACATTGAAGTGTTTATGAGCAGTTGCCCTAATGTGGGCTTATATGTTGCTCAACAGCTATATTATTATTCGCAAGGGTATTTCACTCTCTGAAGTGAATAAACAGGGGCATAATTGCCCATACTACCTGGTCTTGATGGTAGAAAGAAAAGGTTGCACATAACAGGCCACAAACGAAAGGCAAGGACGCGAAACACTAGCACTCCATATATAAATGTATAAAACCCTAATTGGGCTTACGGACCGAAGATCCAGTTGCTATTCCTATACGGCACGGGGTTTACTAAAGGAGAAACATTAATGGCAAGACAAGTTTTAGAAAATTTTGAGGTTGGAAACATTAGTCACACAATGCAATGTTGAATGGGAAATGACAGAGTATCAGCACACTTTGTTCCCTTGAATTACTTACTAGCAAGATACCCGTGCTTCGTTACGGTATTATAATGAAATTTAATTGAATGCTTAACGTTTTATATATAATCCACCGAAATTCGCGATCTGACTCGTTTTCTGAGAGAATCCGCCAAAATTCGTGATCTGACTAGTTTTCTGAGGGATTACGGCAAAGTTCCTCCCATTTTCAATCTTTCTTTCAACCAATCAATTTCATACTGCACGGGCTAGTTCCATGTATTCCACCCGGTCAGTTGGGTCCTTAAATCTTTGCCATATTTTCCTATAAGCATTTTAATATGGATCAAATCCTTTAGGAGATCCGGCGTGGTGTCGTCTTGGGTGCCTTGGCGATACTGAACCCGCGGCCGGACAGCAATCGTAGTCATTAGCCGGCCAGGACCCGTTTCCGGCCAGCGCGGTTCGCACATTTTACGACGGTCCAGAACATTATTATTATTATTATTATTATTATTATTATTATTATTATTATTATTATTATTATTATTGATGTTCTGGACCCCACAGTAAGATGAAAGACCGCTACTACTTGGGGGTAAATTACATCTCCTGCCATTGTCATTGCTGACAATGTGACCAGCACCATCGTCGCGCGTAGGCAAGTGCGCGAGATTTTTGGCGACTCGAATGATATTCTTCCGTGCATTTTTGACCTTATTATAGAGGTGAACAATTGCACGGTCAATTTCATTCCTATCGTTTATTTCAGATGTGTTTAAATGTTTATTTTATGCCAGGAGAATCTACAGTAGTCTAACTTTATGTTTTCCAAAGGAAAAGATTGGTCTTGAAAACGAACCCAGGAAATATTAAAAATGATCAGTTTATGATCTGAATAAATACATTATGAACAGTCAAATCAATTGGTCTCAACTCATTTTTAACCCCACTGCCGTTAAGTTGATTTAGCCCTCCCCCCCAAAAAAAGAAGGCATGTTTCTTTATGTTTAAAGGAGATTCTAAATACCAATGTTCACGTCTGTTACCTTCAGTTCTGAGATATAAGTATCCCCATAAAAATAATTCACTTTTTTCACTTCCTTTCACACACCCCCACCCCCACTAAGTGAATTTTCCGGCAAAAAAACTTGTTTCTTTAATAGTAAATGATCTTCTAAATACCAATTAACTCGACTCTAACATCGTCAGTTTTTGAGATATGTGTCCTCATAAAAGGAATTCAACTCCTTTTCACCTCCGCACCCCAAGATGATTTCCCCCCAAAAACGCTTTTTTCTTTGTTTTAAAGGAGATCTAAATACCAATTTGCACGTCTGTAACAACTTTTGTTTTTATTAGGTAAGTATCATCATACAATTAATTCAAGTAATTTTTCAATTCTGTCACCTTCCCCCCCACCATCATTGGATTTTCCGAGAATACGTGTTTCTTAATTTTAAGGCAGATTCCATATACCAATGTTCACGTCTGAGATAATAGTATCCTCATACAAATAATTCAACTAATTTTTCGTCCCCCCCCCCCTATAGGGGGATTTCCGAAAACAGAAAATACGCATTTCTTTATTTTTACAGGAGATTCCAAATACCAGTTTTCACGTCTGTAACATTTTACGTTTCTGAGATATACTGTAGATGTAGTCTTTCTAAAAATTCACCCCAATTTGTCACTTCTGTTTAACCCTCATTAATTGGATTTTCCAAAAACAAAAAAATTCGTGTTTCTTTATTTTCAAAGGAGATCCCAAATACCAATTTTCAGGTCTGTAAGATCTTCTGTTTCTGAAATATTAGTATCCTCATTTAAGGCATTCAACACCTTTTTCACCCCTTTTCACCCCTCCTATTGGGATTTTCCAAAAACATACGTGTTTCCTTATTTCTGAAGGAGATTCTAAATACCAATTTTTACATCTGTAAACTTTTTACGTTTTGAGATATAGATACACGCATTTTAAAATTTCACACCCCTTTTCACCCCCTTAGCGACGGAAGATCCAAAAATCCTCCCTTAGCGAGCACCTACGCTGTACTCTAAATGTATCCTCAAAATTTCATTTCATTATGTCCAGTAGTTTTGGCTCGGCGATGATGAATCAGTCAGTCAGTCAGTCAGTCAGTCAGTCAGTCAGTCAGTCAGTCAGGACAAGTTATTTTATATATATATATATATATATATATATATATATATATATATATATATGTATAGATTTCCCATTAGGGAATAGACGCGGAGTCCTCAGACGTCACCCAAAATCCTACATTTAAACCACCAGCCAACAAAGTTACGTTAAAAGAAAAACGGCTGAAACCTTCCCATTAAACGACCCGCGGTGCTATCACATGTCTAGGTAAATTCTGCCATTACCTTGTGTCGCTGGATTGTCCTCAAACACGCCTCACCCCTGCCTCCAGGGCTCACGTTAAGACGCACTCCTCGGCAGTGGAGCAATTCATACAAGACGGCCCGTAAGTACTCTGCTCTGATAGTGTCGTAAGGGGAAGCTTCCAGAACACTTTGCTGATTGGCTGGATTCCTACACACACCCCTGGGTTTAATTGGCTAGAGAACATATTTACCAGCATCTGATAAGTTTATTGGAATCGTGGAGGAACCAGCTGACGTTTTGACAACTTCGGCACATTAAAAAAATCGTATGACACAGGTTTACCAACACCTAAAATAAACATTACTCTATCAAGTAGTTACAAATCGATGGTATAGTAATCTACCAGCAGAAGGCAGAATTCTTAAGATGTTCACAAGTTCAAAACCGTTTGCCTAGATTGCCTTAAAGAAGGGGCGGGGTACAATTATTATTATTATTATTATTATTATTATTATTATTATTATTATTATTATTATTAAAAGACAGAGGCTCTACTTACGGTGCAAGAATCCTAAAAATATTTATTAACTAGTATCTAGTGTTATGGATATCAATTAACATATCCATGTTCGTAATTAGCCTATCTAGTTCTTGAACGTGCCAATCGGACACGCGAAACGGCCCGCGAATGCATTTAAAACAGCACTAATAACTAGCGCGGCAATGGCGCTCCATACCAATCACCAGGAACATGTTCATATATCGCCAGGGTCAAAGGGCAGACAGAGCCTTTCCCTTCTTCCCCTTGTTCCTGTGAAGTGAAAGATATAAAGCGAGAAGTAATTTACATGATTGTGGGCGAATGGTCTCTGCTTGCGTGCTTGATAGAAGTACGTGATACAAATGCGTTAGTTACTTTACACACTACATGAAATGATAGCTTTAACTTCATTCTTACTGCAAGTCATATAATTTTACCTACTCACAAAAGGACTTTCGCGGACTTGATTGTGTCTTTATAAACTACAGCTTGGAGGTGAAGAAGAAGGTTTATAAAAATGTTGAAACGTCTCCAAGGTTATGCAACTGAAAGGTACGAAGTCTTCTAATCGAAGCTGTCCCGACTTTCGACGTCATGGGAAGTGTACACGACAAGACAAATGTTGGAAGATCAAAGACTGAAGTATAATAATAATTTCGTATGGCTATTTCTAGCCGAGTGCAGCCGTTGTAAGGCAGACCCTCCGATGAGGGTGGGCGGCATCTGCCATGTGTAGGTAACTGCGTGTAATTGTGGTGGGGGATAGTGTTAGGTATGGTGTATGAGTTGCAGGGATGTTGGGGACAACACAAACACCCAGCCCCCGGGCCATTGGAATTAACCAATGAAGCTTAAAATCCCCGACCCGACCGGGAATCGATCCCGGGACCCTCTGAACCGAAGGCCAGTACGCTGACCATTCAGCCAACGAGTCGGAAATTTCATCGCTGAGGGAGCAATACAGGGTGTCTGACAATAAACTGCCGTCCATTATTTTGCTTAAGACCGGTCACGTCTCCCAGCCACATGTGGATATGCAGTCCATCAGAACAATTTTCGTTGTGTTCATTCTCCCATGCGCATGTGGCTGGGAGGCCTGACCAGCTTTAAGTTAACATCCCTCGAATGCTATCAACGTTGTACGATGGCTATGCATAACTCCAGTCCACCACCTCCTCCACCACCACCAAATGTACGCATCCCTTGAATATTCTAATAGTTTGCACCACGTCCTTTTCGTCTCGATAACTTTTGTAGTCGTGTATCGGTCCTCAATGACATCCGTGTTTCAACAGTAAATATAACACTATGCCATTCATCCAGCCCCAATTAAGATGTGGGATGCCCCATCTTCTGTCAACATGATGACGATTATGTATGTAGTGGAACACGTCGAATCCGTCGAAATGGCCTTAACTGGGCACTACGCATCCGATTGCGTACAGTCTGTGCAGACTCACGGACCCCGTTGTCCTCGCGAAGACATCTTGTCATTGTTGAACAGTCGAAGTTGGTCTCCTCTGCGCTGTACGCGGGTGGTGACGTGGCGTTGTCACCCTCTGTCAATCAATCACTTCATTGTGTTTTGACACTGCACTTTGCGTAGTACTGCTACTTGTGTAAGTCAACCCTGAGCCAATGCCGCAATGCCGGTCAAACTGGGAAATACGCATTGTATATTAAACGTAAGTACTAGCTCACGGGTGTCGAAGCTTGCCCGCCCTAAACGCAGTGCCCATGCTAGAGGGCGCAAGTCGCTTCCCCTCGTTCGGCTTTTACTTCCCCCACGTTGTTGTCTCAGGGCTGTGCACGCCTGGTGGTGATAGGCTCCAGTTACCTGTTTTGGTCTACAGGTAATGGTTGAAACATTCAGCTACAAGTTTAATTAAGGTACAGCCCCAGCATTTGCCTGGTGTGAGAGTGGGAAACCACGGAAAACCCTCTTCAGGGCTGCCGACAGTGGGATTCAATCCCACTATATCCCGGATGCAAGCTCACAGCCACGTGCCTTTAACCTCACGGCCAACTTGCCCGGTACACATTAATTTGTTACTGCGTGTTTGTGTATTTCTGTATCAACATGGTGCTTGAAGGGATGCTACTTTTATCACAGCCTATTTTCCTTTGTCTAAGTTTATAAAAGAATGCCGTTTTGCTGCAGAAGGGATATGCTAGCGGCATAGGCTTCTTCTTTATTATATCCTCCAGAGTCGGTTTTTCCCTCGGACTCAGCGAGGGATCCCACCTCTACCGCCTTTCTACCTCTAATGCCTTTCTCGTGGACAGTCGAGATTTTCTTCTGATGACGCAGAGCATAGTTCTCTGCGAAACGTAAAGAATTTCACCATATTTTCTTGGCACGGCATAAGCCCAAAAGCCTATATACACTGACTGACAGAGCAAATGCAACACCAAGAAGGAGTGGTCAGAACTTTATGCCAATTGCA
The DNA here is from genome assembly GCF_040414725.1 of Anabrus simplex. Classification (NCBI taxonomy): domain Eukaryota; kingdom Metazoa; phylum Arthropoda; class Insecta; order Orthoptera; family Tettigoniidae; genus Anabrus; species Anabrus simplex. The sequence goes on from NC_090265.1 coordinate 1,291,259,009, forward strand.
GGGTAGACTGACGTCACTGAGGTATGCTCATGATGTGAAATGCGCCGCTGTGCTGCGCACGTAGCGAACGATAAATGGGACACGGCGTTGGCGAATGGCCCACTTCGTACCGTGATTTCTCAGCCGACAGTCATTGTAGAACGTGTTGTCGTGTGCCACAGGACACGTGTATAGCTAAGAATGCCAGGCCGCCGTCAACGGAGGCATTTCCAGCAGACAGACGACTTTACGAGGGGTATGGTGATCGGACTGAGAAGGGCAGGTTGGTCGCTTCGTCAAATCGCAGCCGATACCCATAGGGATGTGTCCACGGTGCAGCGCCTGTGGCGAAGATGGTTGGCGCAGGGACATGTGGCACATGCGAGGGGTCCAGGCGCAGCCCGAGTGACGTCAGCACGCGAGGATCGGCACATCCGTCGCCAAGCGGTGGCAGCCCCGCACGCCACGTCAACCGCCATTCTTCAGCATGTGCAAGACACCCTGGCTGTTCCAATATCGACCAGAACAATTTCCCGTCGATTGGTTGAAGGAGGCCTGCACTCCCGGCGTCCGCTCAGAAGACTACCATTGACTCCACAGCATAGACGTGCACGCCTGGCATGGTGCCGGGCTAGAGCGACTTGGATGAGGGAATGGCGGAACGTCGTGTTCTCCGATGAGTCACGCTTCTGTTCTGTCAGTGATAGTCACCGCAGACGAGTGTGGCGTCGGCGTGGAGAAAGGTCAAATCCGGCAGTAACTGTGGAGCGCCCTACCGCTAGACAACGCGGCATCATGGTTTGGGGCGCCATTGCGTATGATTCCACGTCACCTCTAGTGCGTATTCAAGGCACGTTAAATGCCCACCGCTACGTGCAGCATGTGCTGCGGCCGGTGGCACTCCCGTACCTTCAGGGGCTGCCCAATGCTCTGTTTCAGCAGGATAATGCCCGCCCACACACTGCTCGCATCTCCCAACAGGCTCTACGAGGTGTACAGATGCTTCCGTGGCCAGCGTACTCTCCGGATCTCTCACCAATCGAACACGTGTGGGATCTCATTGGACGCCGTTTGCAAACTCTGCCCCAGCCTCGTACGGACGACCAACTGTGGCAAATGGTTGACAGAGAATGGAGAACCATCCCTCAGGACACCATCCGCACTCTTATTGACTCTGTACCTCGACGTGTTTCTGCGTGCATCGCCGCTCGCGGTGGTCCTACATCCTACTGAGTCGATGCCGTGCGCATTGTGTAACCTGCATATCGGTTTGAAATAAACATCAATTATTCGTCCGTGCCGTCTCTGTTTTTTCCCCAACTTTCATCCCTTTCGAACCACTCCTTCTTGGTGTTGCATTTGCTCTGTCAGTCAGTGTAGTATGTTTAATTATGTACGTCCTTATATGAAAGAATATATACATGTAATGCACTGTGTACCGTAGTTATGAACGTGTATTGTACAGCCCTCCAGACTTGCGCTGTCTGATGACGTCCTGGCCTAGCGCTCGTAACAGCTGTTTCTCGTGCACGCACAACTGTCAGTCAGCTAGTGACCTTGACATGCGTGCGACTAGCTGAAGTTGGCACTGCACTGTATTCACTACTACCAGTCTTTACCTGAAATGGCATAGTTAATCCCAGGCCCAATGCAGGCGTAGGAAGCGACATCTGTTGTATTGTAAACAAGCAATAATTGAATTACTTGTACTCTCCACCATTTACAACTGGACTACAATAACCCTAACACATGACGTCGGTCACCATCAGCACCATCACAAATCGATTTACACCTTTCTGAGCATCGTCACCCCATTGGCTTCGCTGGTTATATCTCTACTGCAGCTTCGCCATCCCGGACTATCTTCGGTTCTCCTCATCCATCTGGTCGCAGTTCTTCTTCGTTGTCTACGGCTCTCAACCTTCCGCTCCATGATAGATTTCTCTAGACTTTCTCCAGGTCGTGCCTATTCCCACAGTATTGCAAACATTTTCCATGTGTGTATTATTTGTGATTGTTCATCATCCACCGGGCGAGTTGGCCGTGCGCGTTGAGGCGCGCGGCTGTGAGCTTGCATCCGGGAGATAGTAGGTTCGAATCCCACTATCGGCAGCCCTGAAGATGGTTTTCCGTGGTTTCCCATTTTCACACCAGGCAAATGCTGGGGCTGTACCTTAATTAAGGCCACGGCCGTTTCCTTCCAACTCCTAGGCCTTTCCTATCCCATCGTCGCCATAAGACCTATCTGTGTCGGAGCGACGTACAGCCCCTAGCAAAAAAAAAAAAAATGTTCATCATCCTCTTGTAGTTCAATGAATTCACAATTGGTGTCAACATTTATTTTTGGCCTGTTTCTCTAGATTTAAGGGATTTGATGGATTAGATCATGGGAAATTACTGACGAAAATTGGGACTATTTGACAAGACAAAAGAGTAGTTGAATGGGTAGCTATATTTCTAGAAAATATAACTAAGAGAATTAGATAAGGTGAACCGTTATCACATCCTGTTATGATTAAGAGGAGGGTCTGCAGGGAAGTATTATTGGACTCTTATATTTTCCTATATATAATAAGATATGTAAGTAAATACCTGGAATCACAGATAATGATATTTGTGGATGAGGTTATACTGTATAGAGGGGTAAATGAGTTGCAGGATTGTGAGTGACTACAGCGGGACTTAAAACAATGTTGTGAGATGGACAGCAGACAATGGTATTCATGCAATTGGGAAGAAAAGTCAAGTTATAAGTTTCACCAAAAGAAAATGCATCTCAGTTTTAAGTAATGTATTGATGGGGTGTTAGTACCTAATGGAGAACACTGTAAGTACCTAGATTTTATTATAAGGGATGATCTCCTATTGGGTAATCATATTAACAAGGTTGTTAAGACAGGTTACAGATCTCTTCACATGGTTAAGAGAGTATTTATGGGTTGTAGTAAGGACTTAAAGGAGAGGGCGTATAAGTCTATGGTAAGACCGCAGTAAGAGTATGGCTCCAGTGTATGGGACCATCACCAGAACTACTTGATATGGGAACTGTAAAAAAATCAAAAGAAAGCATTACGCTTTGTTTTGGGTGATTTTCGACACAGGAGTACTGTTACTAAAATATTGCAAAATTTAGGCAGGGAAGACTTTGGAGTAATGAGATGACATGCTCGAATATGTGGTATGTTTCGAGCTGTCAGTGGGGAGTTGGCGTAGAATGCCATCAGTAGAAGAATAAGCTTGATTGGAGCTTTTAAAAGTAGGAAACGTCATAATATGAAGAAAAGTAGGAATTCAGGAGGACATTTTGGGGAAAATATTCATTTATAGGACGAGGATTAAGGGAAATGCTTGATAAATTTCCAAGTTCTTTGAAAATATTTTATAAAAGAGCTAGGTAAACAATTGATAGGGAATCAGCCACTTAGGCGTTAGCCCTAAATGCAAATCACCGATGATTGATTGATTGATTGATTGATTGATTGATTGATTGATTGATTGATTGATTGATTGATTGATTGATTGATTGATTGATTGATTGATTGATAATAAGAATATCAGCATGATCAGGAAAAAAGAATCGATGTATATATTTTTGTATCCCCAGAAGACAGCTATTTTTCGTTGAGGAAAGGGAGATTTAATGTTGTTAAGTTTCCGTGGCTAGAATGTTGGAATAATCTTGGTAGTTCTTTTTATAATGGATGAAGTAAACGAATCAACCAAGGGTGAGATTTCGGCATAAATTGGATGTCGTTCTATGCGTCATTAGACCAAGTGCTAGAAGTTCGTTTCGCGATATTGGCGTTTAACGTTTGGTTTATGTTATATTCAAGCAAACATAATTTTGCTAAATCTGGTGATCCTGGCGTTGGATTGTAGCTTCTCTCCAAATTTTAGGTTTCATATTCTTACACTACATAGATTTTTTAAAGAAAACTTCGCTTAGTCTACTGATATAATTTAAGGTCATTAAGGTCATGCATCATTACACCAAGCGGCAGAAATTGGTTTCGAGATATTCGCATTTACCTTTTGGTTTATGTATTACTGTAATTCAAGCAAAAATATTTTTTCTAAATATGGTATTCCTTGTGAGAATAATAGACTGTACATTCTCTCCAAATTTCAACATTTTTATACTCACAGTACACAGATCTTTATTTAATGGTGCTTAGTCTACTGCTGCAATTTAAGGTATTTCCCACGCACTAAAGAACGCAATGCCAACACCAATAGCCCCTTACTGTTGAGTATCTGCTGAGGGGATTTGAAAAATAATGTGACTGCAATCAGGATTCCATCTATGTCGTCCACGATATCAAATCTCCTGCACGTTTCTGGTAAAACATGTTTGGTATCTGCAGGTATTAGGTGCATCAGTGACTTAAGGTCACCAAGTTCGACTTCAGAGATAGGTTACCCATTCGGCCATAAAGGTATGATGAAAGGGAACTCTAGTTTCCCGTGTCCGTCCCAGTCTTCTAAATTTGCTTTCTGAGATTCACCATCAAATTCAGTTTTGATACACATACATAGCAAACGGCCGCAATGTCAAGAGCTTGATTTCCTTTAGTTTTTGCCGGTTTACATTGCCACCGCCTGCATCCTTTTTACGATTCACGATAATTTTCCTTGTCGTTCTCTTTACTTTCGGAAAACATTGTTGAACTTCGTGACTGATAAACCACTCAGTGTATCACCGCGTCAGTAACTTTCTACTATCGAAAACGCGGGCTCCCTCGCTGTCATCCGTGACGCAATGTGAGGGATGTGGTGCTTGGTCTGAGATGTAAAACAGATCGTCGCATAGTCTACTGATGCATTATACAGTTGAACTGTTTCCCGCTATGTCGCTTAGGTTTTTAGTTAACTGACTCCTAATGACCTCTTTTTAACTTTTGTCTACATAAAAGAACTAAACACTCTATTTTCATAAAATGGCATAGTCTGTTGATGCATAACTGAGTCCAATTTATGGTCCTCAAAAAAGGAAGCTGACTTGCGAAACACGCTGTAGCTGGCGTGACCGACGGACGGGGTCAGTTCGTGTGTGTTCTCGATATTAAAATGGTCGTATTGATACGTAGAGCGGCTGGAGAGAGGCCTTGAGGAGGCCGATATATGTAGAAACTAATGCGAGGTGAAAAGCACAAAACTCTTAGTTTGATGGATCGGGTAAACCTGTTCTGGTAATGCGTACATGCGCAGGTGTGTTAGCACATAAACAAACCGTTTGAAAAGTGAAATCTATTCACTCCAGCTTTAGACTTGGCGCAAGGATATGTGTGTAAGTCTGAAATAAATGTATTGACATGATCGGCTTCTGTAATGTTCGTGCCTAATTTAAATCATTCTCTGGACAGCAAGCCTATTAGAAGTTAACTTATTACCTTGTTAGTCTCTTATTGTTTAGTAGTAAAGCTAACTTTTTATCGTCATTTTAATTATTAGCGTATCACTTAAGATAATGAATACGCATTAGCATTCTCGGAGAATAATAATCCCTTATATTACTACCTTCTCCGACAGTGACCTCAGGCAAACATTCAGAGGTATCATTATGTCAAAGAGTTGTCCAAATTTTAATCTAAATGTACTCTTGCTGAAAAGATCTTCATTATGGCTTCTTTGGACATTGCAAATGTAATGAAATCCAGACAATAGAATTCTGGAATTAATAATAATAATAATGAAAATACATAGCCTGCTTCCAGTTTCAATCGGGCCAGGAATGGAATGAATAAAGCCCCCTCTAGAGGCACTTCTCTAGGGCAATGATTAATAACTTACAGATGAAATGATATTGGAGAAGGTTGCTGGAGTTAAAGGTGAGAGAGAAAACCGGAATACCGGTAGAAAAATCTGCCCTGCCTCCGCTTTTTACAGCACAAATCTCACATGGAGCGACCGGGTTTTAAACCACGGAACCTAGCTGTGAGAGACCGGCGGGCTGCCGCCTGAGCCATGGAGGAACTTAATAATAATAATAATAATAATAATAATAATAATAATAATAATAATAATCTTATTGCTTTAGCTACCGTGTTTGATGCAACCACATCTGGCTGCCTGCTAGTAAATTTCGACGTTTTGTTTTACTCTAGACCAACTATATGGCAGAATAAACCATCTATAGTTAAGTTTTACATTTTGTCGGGTGAACACCAAACGTGTTATCAGAGATCTTTTACATGTCGACATCGTGCGACATGGAGTGTCGAATGGACTTTTATCTACCTTTCATAAAGTGAACCTCTGAGGGGTTTGAACCCGCGACCTTAGGATCCGGAGACCAACACTTCACCTGTGGTACACAGAGCGAGCTAATAATGCAATAATTTCGATGGCTATTGCTAGCTTGGTGCAGCCCTCATAAGGTAGCCCTTCCGATGAAGGTGGGTGACCTCTGCCGTGTATGGGAAACTACGCATTATTGTGTTCGATGATAGTGTTGTGTAGTTATGAGTTAAGGAATGTAGGGGACAGGGGACAGGATCATTAGTATAGGCCCGAACGTTTTCAGACTTAGTGAGTGGGTCAGAGAACGAGCCATCTGTTGGAACGAACAGAGAGAAAGACTCATAAATAAACGAGTCTGGATATGTTTCAACCAAATTCATTGCTGCTCAACGTTTAAATATTTGAACAGCAAGTTGTGTGTGGTCCGCCTCTATAGTGTAATGGTTATTGTGATTAGTCTGGGTTCGATTCCAGGCTTTGCCATGAAATTTGAAAAGTAGTACGAAGACTGGAACGGGATCCACTCAGCCTCGGGAGGTCAACTGAATAGATGGGCGTTCGATTGCCACCCCGGTCATCCTCGAAGTGATTTTCAGTGGTTTCCCACTTCTTCCCCAGGCAAATGCCGGGACGGTACCTAACTTCAGGCCATGGCCGCTTCCTTCCCTCTTCCTTGTCTATCCCTTACAATCCTCTCATCCCCCACAAGATCCCTGTTCATCGTAGCAGGTGAAGCTGCCTTGACGAGGTACTGGTCCTCCTTCCCATTTTTACCCCGGACCAAGTGTCTCACGTGCCAGGACACTGTTCTTAAGGCGGTGGAAGTGGTATAACTTGCTGCCTCTGAGAGGAAAACCAACCCGGAACGATAAACTGACTAAGAAAGGAGAAGTTGTGTCAAACTGAACTCGAAACTCATTACAAGGCTAAATATACCAGTCCATTCAGTTCTTCAGATACACAGTGGATGATCAAATTGCGAATTGTTGCTTTGGCTTTTCTCCTTCACGTGAGTGCATTATGTAGTGATGGTGCAAAGAAGAGGGCTTTGCAGTAAATATAAATGTGTGTCCTCGCCACGAGGTGGTGCAATTTTCAGACACAGTGTTAATGGAGGTGAGCTTCATGTACCTATTTTACCAAACACCAGCTCTCTCTCCAATTTTAAGTTCCTTGCAATACCGGGAATGGTACCCGCGCCCCCTAGGATGGCAGCTAAAATGCTAACCGTTACACTGGGGAGGTGGACAGGGTTTGCTGTAAAGATGTTCCGAGAACGAATGTTAATAGCAACAATGTATCAACGAGTTAAGAAACTTGAACTTCCGAATTTCACTCACTGTGATCAGAAAACATGGACAGTACGGTAAACCCACTTGTTCAGTGAAGTTGAGCGTCCTTTTCTTCACAATTTGCTTTACGTCGCACCGTCACGAATAGGTGTTATGGCGACGATGGGATAGGAAAGGCCTAGGGTTGGGAAGGAAGCGGCCGTCGGCTTAATTAAGCCACTGCCCCCTAATTTCCCGGCTAAGCTCAGCTAGCGGACAAGAGACACAGAGGTTGACCGTTTGTTAGCGGGCTGACCTAATTTTTGGAGGCATTTAAAGGACAAGGTTTGACGACAATAAAGTAAAGAACAATTTAAAAACGTAGGCATGACATTTATTGGGATATGCTAAAAAATAATAATAACAAACATCTCTTGCTTCTGTTTATCGTTGTCCTCACGGAGCTAAGATTGTAGACTAGATTTACAAAAATTAAGTTATTAAACCATTGAATATCCTTGACAAAGGGTTATTCTGAAAGAATAAAAATAAATAAAAATTAGCCTTCCATTGGCTTTAATGTTTAAAATATAAAAAAGAGAGAGGATGAACGCCATCCTAAATAATCCTTGATCTCAAGTGTAATTCAAAGATTAATGTCATTTTTATTAGGCTACTTTAAATAAACTGAAATGCAGAATTCCCACTAGATTAATTGGCGGATTACCATGGTTTCCATTTAGAATTATTACTGCACAATATCTACAGAATCCACATTAGTCTCACTTCTTCACTTGCGGATAATATATTTAATAACACGCTGATATTATTTAATTAATTATTTGAATAAATAATCCTTTTAAAATTATTAATTTAATTAACATTAATCCCATTGTGATATGACTTTATAATTAATATTGGTCTTTATAACAATAATCCTTCTCTTGGAAATTATTAAATAAGTGCATTGGGATTATTCATGACGTACATTAACTAACGTTACAAAATTTTCTAACATTTTACACTAATTTAATCTTACTTTGAAGTTATACTATCTTCTTCCCTTTCAAAATCGCGTAATTATAGCGCTGAATCTATATTAATTTTGCAAGAAATATTATTAAACACCAATAAAAAAAATGAGCCACACATAGACGACACTGGGATAACCTGACCCACCGTGATGAACACGCGATCAGATTAAAACACAAATTCAATAAACAACACTTCAGAATCATCAAAACTACGTCACACATAGCATACACACACATATAATACACGGATATTATTTACACAATTTACAAACGGATCCTAAGGTTTTTATTATTATTGCATGATTATTGTCATAAAATATGACAGAATGAATTAAACAGATGAACCTTAAGTCAAATATGTTTAACAAGTTATGTGGCTTGTGAATGAATTGGAACGGTCACTTACAGAACGTTATGTTGGCATTGCAACGACGTTGTATCTGAAACTTCCATATTTTAGTCAGAAGGTTTGGCAGAATATTAATAATCACGCACATCACATGGGTTATAATTAATGTCGTCGAACACGTGGTCAATGAGCACCGATAATTATTATCATCCCTAAAATACATGAATTATAACTCAGCACGTACTCCACATTTTCTCTCGAAAGGCACGGTAACCCAACACGTGCTCCCAAATTCAACAAATAACCCGCACGACTACCATATTCCAGAGAAATTATGCAATAATAGAGCACACAGTAATATTCCACAAGAAACAATCTAATATAATTTATCACTCTTGACCCTTAAACTCTTAATTAACCCGGGATCAAAATTTTATTATATTATTATTATTATTATTATTATTATTATTATTATTATTATTATTATTATTATTATTATTATTATTAGTGATTTTTAAATCTACGATCAGTGTCCGAATTTTCTGTAAATTAGATGACACAATTCTGCACGATCGTAAAGAAATGCATTAGATGAAACAAAATCAAAATGTACTAAGTGAAACACAATCCAAATCTTGTCCTACAATGTTTCACAAATCTTAAATCTTTGTTTAAGTTCTCATTTATCCGAGTGATCAGTTATTATTAAATATCATTTTAAATAATTGCATAAAAATTGAGATATTCTCGGAAGACAAGCTTCATCTAATCTACAGTACACTAATAGATCCCAATTCACATGCATTCATTTCTAAAACTACCTTAACTAGGTGAGAGGAAAGTTGAAAAATATCTCTAAGCAGAAAAAATCTAGAAGAAATCTCAACTATAACGAAGAAGATCGTTTAATTTTCTACACAGATGGACAGAAAAATATCATAAAAGTGTACTCATATTTTATGATGTGGACAGTCTGTAATGTCCCCATGTTGAAGTTCGTCATGACACGTGCTCCCTCCGCTGCTAGAGATGTCTACAGCAGAGTCCAAATCCCTAGTTGGGTGAATTTCTCCTCTTGACAGCAAGGTTGACATCCTGAAGTAGATGTATGTTTGGCGTTGGTTGTGGTCCTCTTCTTTCTTCAAGTTAGAGTAGGCTGAAACCGAGACAGAAGGTTCATGATAAATCAGTCTGAATTATTTAACTGTAGACGAAACATAGCTTGTGTTGTGAACTCTCATAGCATCGAAGCAACACGGGGTTGATTAATGGAAATCCTGAGGTTATATAGCCTCTCAATTGGATGTTTGGCACCCTCTCTCTAATTATCATTTGTTTGTAAATACGTCCTGTAATTGGCTCAGATCGTTCTTGAACTTACTCCAGCGAACAAGCAGACACACAAGGAAGTAGGGAGCGGGTCTAACGTTGATAAAGTCCAGTTTGTCACGTGACCGCCATATGTTATCGATCGATGAGGCGAGCCAAAAAATCAATACTCTGCACTTCTCAAAACGTGTCAAACAGCTGATTGAATGATAAAGCAACTCGCCACCAAGTACAACTTTACACCTCACTCACAATGAATAAATGATACTGATTATTGCGGACACATAATTAGACACTCATTATACTCAAAATTGACGGGGACATTACAGCCCCAGCATTTGCCTGGTGTGAAAATCGGAAACCACGGAAGAACATATTCGGGGCTGCCGCTATCTCGCGGATGCAAACTCACAGCTTCGCGCTTAACCGCAAGGCCAACTCGCCCGTCGATCGTCTTTTCGAGTTTGGTCCTTTCACATAACTTTGACCAGAATGGTCGAGCAGGAAGCTTTGAACGAGTTTAGACTTCTAAATATTGACCGAGACCCATATATATTACATTTTTCGAACGAGCCCACACGTCGTATTGCACAGTTCTGTGTAGAGACTACTTCTTGGTGACATGTAAATAGCTTGAACGCGCCAGACCTAAGTTATATACCAATGCATTTATGATTTCCAGTCCCGAGTCGCATAATTTAGTAAAATTTGAAATTTTTTCTGGACAAAGCGGATACAGGACAGGTTTTTCTCCGGATACTCTGGTTTTCGTTGACATCTTTCATTCCAGAAATTCTCTCCTATACCTTTTCATCTGTCAGTCAGTTATCATTGCCCCAGTGGAGTGCGACGGGCTTCAACAGCCCGAAAAATTCTTATCCTCGCCGTAGATGGGAGCTTCATTCATTTCATTCCTGACCCTTTCGAATTACTAGAAACAGGTTGCGGATTGTTATTATTATTATTATTATTATTATTATTATTATTATTATTATTATTATTATTATTATTATTATTTTTTTTTTTTTTTTTTTTTAAGTTTTACCTCAAAATTCGTTTACCAATAATTGATTTGTAGTTCTGTATGTCCATCTAACTGCCCAGATCTGCGAGGGATGATTGAGAAAGTCATGGAGATGATGTTTTCTATTTTCCGGAAATGTGGTCACTCCAAACATGTAATACATATATTTGAAAGTACAACACATGAACTTCGTAATGTTGCTGGCAGATTGAGTACGTGTGTATCATTCTGGCCATGATAATCTGCGCTATATGTCTTTTCACGAAAGTTTAATGTTAATGTAAACAAATAGGCGGAGCACGTTGCCTTTACACGTGGACATAGAGGTAGTTGATTGGAGAAGCAACCGTCGCACTCACTCGACTGTATGCGAGCTCGAAGAAAAGTAGTACGTGGCATTTACTTTATTTTAGTTTATTACATTTAGAGAATTTGGAAGAGTGCGTAATCAAGTTAAAATGTGGTTGTCATATATACCGGTATATATATATATATGTTTCATAATATATAAAATAGTGATTAAATAATCAGAAATGAAGGCACAAGGCGTGGTGTAATACAGGAAGTCTTGTCGTAGTGAGGGAAAGTCCCAAGCTCTACAGGGTGGAGATAAGGTGCTGCACCTTGAAGTAGCAGTCAGTGTCAGTATTCATAGTGAGAGAAATGGAGCAAGAGGTATGACCATCGCGTGTAGTGAAGCACAAAAAGGAAAACCGCTCAGAAGTGACCATCGGCAGTGCACTGTGAATGTGTTCAATAAACTAAGTGAATAGAATCCAGGTTTAGTCGTTTATTCAGAAGTTCAGATGTTCGCACTGTTGTCGTATGCGATGCGCAGCCCTGTACGTCCGAGCACGAGACGTTGACGGGGTGGAGGTCGGTACTACACGCTCAGCGAATCACAACTCTTTCTTTGGTGGAGACGTGGACATACCATGTTTACATCAGGATTAAACTCTCGTGAAGAGACATATATGTCAGTTGTTTGATGACAGCAGTACGCAATGGAACTAACTAATTGCGAGCAGCGTTCGTACATCTTAGTTCGTGTGACTCCTAGCTAATTAACAAAGTGAAGTAGCCTTTACTTGCGAACCGCTTTGCAAAACAAACAAAATACACCGTATTAGAATTTCGATGTTAGGTAGCATACACTGCCGAATCTCGTGCAGCCGAAGGTATTTTGCGTCTTCCTCACTGTTGGCAACGAAACATAGATAACCTGGGAGTCTACTTTGATGAATAGATGGATGGATTTTGAACAGCTTTTACCACATATACAATTTATTGTATACGGTTGTACGAGAATACAGCAACTAAAACAATGATTTCAAAGTGCCGTGTTTGTCTGTTTGCATTACCAGAGATTTCTGCATCTCTATGCCATGCGGTACTGCCTCTAAAAGCATTTGTCACACAGTTTCAAATGAAATTATATATCCTGTATTCAAATTTTGCGATAGAAAAATATAGTTCCCATGACTACTAAATCAACCCTAGTATATAGGGGTAAGCTATAAGGGTACTGTCTTCTGGCATGGGCTCGATTAAGTTGAGACTTTGACTTTTCTCTCCCGGTCTCATCTTCCACTTTCACGATATGAAAGTGACTGAGATATGAGTAAAGCGAGTAACACCATCCCTTCCGCTGCCAGTCTCTGCAGATAATGGTGTGAAAGGTCGCTCATATGGTCGAGAAATGTATGCATTCCGTGGGCTAGGTAGGTTGATATGTGCACCATATGACTCGGTGAGGAATACAACAGGAAAATACCTCACGCCCTCGTATCACTAGTATGCCTCGTCAGTGACGCCCAGGCCGTCTATGATATCTGATGGTAGATCAGCTCGGGATCTACCCAACCTTCGGGCTGAAGATTGAACATACATCTCCATCTGAGTATTAGTAAAATATACTCAATTTCTACCGTTGTTGAATTTGTTCCTTCATTTTAAAAGACTTTTGTTGTAGGGATCTTGCAGTCTGTGCGCTGATAAAGTAATTATTAAGAATCTATGAACGCAAAACTTACAGCACTCTTTCGTATATCTCGTTATGAATCATCTGCATTTAGGGCTGTTGCTCAGGTTGCAGATTCCCTATCAATTATTTACCCTCCTTTTTAAAGTTTTCAAAAAACTTGGAAATGTCATTAACCACTGAGAGGTTAAAGTTGTAGGACATGGAATGTAGCTACCGTGATCTTAATTACGGGACACCGCGGACATTTTCCCGGTGTAAAAATGAGAGTAACGGAAAATAACTTGATAAATAATTATGTTATTTGCTTTACGTCCCAGTGACTACTTTTACGGTTCTCGGAGACGCCGAGGTGACGGAATTTTGTCCCGCAGGAGTTCTGTTAAGTGACAGTAAATCTACCGACACGAGGCTGACGTATATGAGCACCTTCAAATACCACTGGACTGAGCCAGGATCAAACCTGCCAAGTTGGGCTCAGAATAACAGCGCTCAACCGTCTGAGCCACTCAGCCCTGTGAAAATAACTTCGCGGTTATCGATGGTATATTTCAAACCTCTATCTTCCGAATAGAAGCTTACAGATGTATTACTTAACCAAATCGCATTCTGACCTTTGGGTAGTATTTACGTTAATGTATAACTCTTAGGTTCTGCCTGTTGCTCATGGTAAAATTTTCTGTCAAATTTATTGTACAGTAATATCATTTTTAAAAATTTCTGCTGCTCACGGTCAAATTCAAGTTTTATAAAACATTTGATAAAACTTTTCATAACATAGGACATGTTGTATTCCGTGAAATTAATTTTACGAAACAGACCAATCAGCGAAGCTGACATCACGATGATGCTGGCGCTACGTCGTGAGAAGAATGTGAAGCTCGATTGTAAACAAACACTTCTTTCTAAAATGGCAGAATCCGGGTGGACTAAGGAAGAAATATCCTTGTTTGTACGAAGTTAAATCGGCACTTTACCACAACAAAAATGCAAGAAGAGAGGAAAAAACATAATCGCCAAATTACTATATGAATGTTGGTCTTCTAACCTCAAATAGTTTTCGACCAAGGACAGCAATCCTCCACCTTCTTCTCTTCTTTTGATCCAATCCCGAGTCCAGCATTTCGTGGCATTTCTTTTCTTCCTTTTTACCACTGCACAACATATAATTTCAGCTAAAGCAGGAAGTTTTGCTTTTTTTGTTTGAGTCATACTCTCAAACACACTGTAAGTTGGTTTAAAAGTTTAGTGATAGATGGCAACACATACACATCTTCATAGAGTTCGTAGATGGCCATCCCGATCCTTCCAAGGATTTTATAAAATAATTTTACCGTGAGCAACACAACTTGTTTTCAACAAAATTTTTATAAAATTAATAGTACAACAAATTTTACGAAATATTTTACCGTGAGCAATAGGTATCAGGTTCTTCAGTCTGCCGAAAATAGTTGTTGAATAAATATATTTATAAGCTACCTGAAGAAAGAAATCATTTGGTAACTGAATTGTACCTGAAAAAGGAACAACTTAATTAAAATAGAATGGAAATCAATCAATCAATCATCAATCAATCAATCAATCAATCAATCAATCAATCAATACTGATATGCATTTAGGGCAGTCGCCCAGGTGGCATATTCCCTATCTGTTTTTTTCCTAGCTTTTTCTTAAATGATTTCAAGGAAATTGGATATTTATTGAACATCTCCCTTGGTAAGTTATTCCAATCCCTAACTCCCCTTCCTATAAAGGAATATTTGCCCCAATTTGTCTTCTTGAATTCCAAATGTATCTTCATATTGTGATCTTTCCTACTGTTAAAGACGCCACTCAAACTTATTCGTCTAGTAATGTCATACCACGCTATCTCTCCGCTAACAGCTCGGAACATACCATTTAGTCCAGAAGCCCGTCTTCTTTCTCCCAGTTCTTCCCAGCCCAAACTTAATTAGATGAAAATCATCTGTACTCACAATCATCAACCATCTGCATTTAGGGTTAACACCCAGGTGGCAAACTACCTATCAGTTGTTTGCCTAGTATTTTCTTAAATACTTAAATGATTTGAAGAATATTTCGTTCTATAATAGTGTAGAGAGAAGTGAGGATTTAATGCATTTCACGTTTTTAAGCCTTTAAACAAAGTCTAAACATAAATATTTACTCATTTCTAAATATTTTCTTGAGTAATTTGATAAAAATTGATGTTTTTTAAAGAACGAAACATGTAAGTTAATTCTATTTAATTAATTAGTTAATGAGTTAATTAATTAGTTAATTCTATTTTAATTAGTTCCGTTTTTTCTCCAGGTTAGCATGCAATAGAACAGAATTGTGTATTAAAATGTGTGCTTAAATTTTCAGGACAGTGAAAACTCTCGTATATACCAGACAGTGAGCATACTACTGAATATGATGCTTACATTTGCTCACTCACTCTGGTGTTGTCATTGTTTGACCATTAGCACATTAAAGTGTACTTGCAGCTGATCTTTGCATGATGCGGTGACCTGGTGATGTCATCACCAGTTCTACAGATCATATGTTATATCTGAACTTCTCGGATGAACTTCCTGTATCCCTTCACCTTTCGCTAGCAATCACACGTCTTACCCTTATATAATAATAATAATAATAATAATAATAATAATAATAATAATAATAATAATAATAATAATAATAATAATAATAATAAAATGATAGTGCATTATTTAGTCATAGTGAATACGACTCGCCTGTGATAGCGTCATTTTCATTGCTACCACTTAAAGACACATATTGTTGAAAATGTGTTGCAGAGAGCAAGCTGCAAGAGGACGCTGTTGAACACTATCAATGCTGAAAAGTAATAAATTTGGGATAAGTTGTGTTTGGTGGAAAATACTAAATATTGCAACTTATTCTGAAGGACAATTTTAAAGAGCGTCGAGGAGTGAACAGAAGGCGGACATCCTGGTTGAAAAACAGCAAAGGCTGGGATGGCCTAAAGAATGTGGAACGAATTTACCGTGTTATTGGAAGCACGAAAGTACTGTCCATGGTGATTATCAACGTCCAGGAGACAGGCCATGGCACACAATAATAATAATAATAATAATAATAATAATAATAATAATAATAATAATAATAATAATAATAATAATACGAACCTTACAACAAAATAATGAGTTACCACATCTCTTCCGAAAATACACAGGAACAGGGTAGTTTAGTGTACAGCCTAATGTTCTCCCATACTCCTCCAGGTAGCGAAAAAACCTTAACTCCTTTAGATGGCCTATTGCTGAGTTTTGATAAAATCTCCGGGCAAACACCAAATGTGTTACCAGAGATCATTTCCATGTCAACATCACACAACATAGAGTGTGGAATGGAGTTCATTTTGTCCTTCATAAATCCATTACCTTTGCCAGATTTGAACCGCCAACCTTAGGATCCGGAAAATGACTCTCTAGCAAAGATCCATAGTGTACTATGCCTACCCGCTGTGCCCGTTTCTTGATACAGGGTCGAGGATGAGATGAAATGAATTTGAATGGCATGTCCTTATGCCCGGATGCCCTTCATGACGCCAACGTGACTGGTGAGTGAAACTGAGTAATGAGATGGAAGGAATCGGCTATGGCTTATGAATTGGAGTTGTCCCAGCATTTTCCCGGAAGTGAAAATGGGAAACCACCGAAAGCAGAATTTTTCTCTATAGCCGGAGCGCTTTAGGACGCGCTACCACTCCGCTTGGTAGCACTGATCCACAGTAATCTTGGTATACTACATCGTCTCTGGCTCCTCAGGTACGAATTTGGAAATGTTTTGTCGTTTTAGCACACCGTCACATACTATCATATCGAGAGTAAGAGGAAGAAGATGAAGAATAACAGGAGGGATTAAAGCCAACTGTCTGGCTTTCGAGGATGACTTTGCTCAGAAAGTTCAGAGGTCGCAACCATACAAACTAACCTCCTGGAAAGAATTGCCAGCCAACCAAGACTGTAGATCTCAAACATGAAATATAGACCAAAGTTCCTCGAAACATAGATAGGACGGATCGAAAGGGTCAAGACGTTCAAGTACCTTGGTGGGACTAAACAGAAAAATGAACTAGAAAAAGCCGCAGTGTAAGATTGGATGTCGAAAATGAAGAGAGAATGTGGATTAAAAAAAACAACATCAATAATAATGTTTGAGATCTATAGTCTTGTTTGGCCCGCAATTCTTTCCAGGAGGTTAGTTTGTATGGTTGCGACCTCTGAGTTTCTGATAGTAAAGCAAAGTCATAGTAATATGCTGGAATGTCGAAGTAAATCCTTACAACAATCTGGTCGAAGCCAAACACCTGTATGCCAGTGAATTCCTGTCTATGAACAAAAATTTGGAAAAGCTACAGTTCTTAAAACGAAGAATAATCTGAAAAATTATGGGCGTTGTTGAGAATGAAGGCAGATGGAAACTTATGAGTAACATAGAAATTTTTCAGAAGATGGAGAGAATGGCAGAGACCATGATGATGAGGAGGCTAGATTTCATTGGAGATTTGTACAGAATGAACAGTAATAGAATTACCAGGAAGAAGAAGACTTCTACTACAGGATGGATTAACGAAACGCAGAAAGATGGAGAAAGGCTAAATATTTCAGAGGTCCAAATGTTAGACAAAAAAAATTTAGGGACACAGTGAAAATTTTTAAGATTTTCCAGCCGAAGGAAGAACTATGACGTCCGGAAGACCCTGGAGAGAAAAACAACGGAAGCAGGCCAGCGAACGAATGGAGCGTTGTATACATAAACAACTCCGCACAAATGAAAAGAAATGAAGTTGTAGAGGGATCCTAAGTGGCTAATTCGTTTCAGTTTTACCAGAGGCACTGACTTGCCTGAAAGGTCATCATATTGGCCTTCTAATCAGAGGCCGCTAAATTAGATACCCGGCAGCACGGGCGATTACGTCTGGTGAATTCCTCGGGCTCGGGAACAGAGTATTTGTGTATGTCTTAATTCACACATATTCATATAGATACAACACAGTTACTCAAACTCCCACAGAAATACGTCCCCCTGTGGGTGGGGGTGGTAGAATAACACCCACAGATGTTGTTATTTGAGTCATCAGTCCATAGATTGGTTTGATGCAGCCCTCCATGCCACCCTATCCTGTGCTAAACTTTCCATTTCTACGAAACTACTGCATCCTACATCTGTTCTAATCTGCTTGTCATATTCATACCTTGGTCTACCTCTATTGTTCTTACCACCTACACTTCCTTCCTCCCTTCCTTCCTTCCTTCCTTCCTTCCTTCCTTCCTTCCTTCAAAACCAACTGTACAAGTCCTGGGTGTCTTAAGATGTGTCCTATCATTCTATCTCTTCTTCTCGTCAAATTTAACCAAATCGATCTCCTCTCACCAATTCGATTCAGTATCTCTTCATTCGTGATTCGATCTATCCATCTCACCTTCAGCATTCTTCTGTAACACCACATTTCAAAAGTTTCTCTCTCTTTCTTTCTGAGCTAGTGATCGTCCATGTTTCACTTCCTTCCGGGCTGAGTGGCTCAGACGGTTGAGGCGCTGGCCTTCTGACCCCAGCATGGCAGGTTCGATCCTGGCTCACTCCAGTGGTATTTGAAGGTGCTCAAATACGTCAGCCTCGTGTCGGTAGAATTACTGGTACGTAAAAGAACTCCTGCTGGACTAAATTCCGGCACCTCGGCGTCTCCGAAAACCGTAAAAGAGTAGTTAGTGGGACGTAAAACAAATAACATTATTATTATTATATTTCACTTCCATACAATGCCACGCTCCACACGAAAGTCTTCAAAAGCATCTTTATATTCCCTATGTCAATGTTTGAAGTGAGAAAATTTCTTAAGAAAACTCTTCTTTGCTTGTGCTAGTCTGCATTTTATGTCCTCCTTACTTCTGCCATCGTTAGTTATTTTACTACCCAAGTAATAATATTCATCTACTTCCTGTAAGACTTCATTTCCTAATCTAATATTTCCTGCATCACCTGCCTTCGTTCGACTGCACTCCATTAATTTTTTTTTGGAATTAATTATTTTCATCTTGTACTCCTTACACAAGACTTCATCCATACCATTCAGCAGCTTCTAAAGATCTTCTGCAGTCTCAGATAAAATAACAATATCATCGGCAAATCTCAAGGTTTTGATTTCCTCTCCTTGGATTGTGATTCCCTTTCCAAATTACTCTTTGATTTCCTATACTGCCTGTTCTATGTAAACAATGAAGAGGAGGGGTACAAACTACAGCCTTGCCTCATTCTTTTCTGGATTGCTGCTTCTTTTTCAAAGCCCTCTATTCTTATCACTGCAGACTGATTTTTATACAGAATGTATATAATTCTTCGTTCTCGGTATCTGATCCCAATCACCTTCAGAATCTTAAATAGCTTGGTCCAATCAACATTATCGAATGCCTTTTCTAGATCTACGAATGCCATGTGCGTGGGCTTGTCCTTCTTGATTCGATCCTCTAATATCAGACGTAAAGTCAGGATTGCTTCACGTGTTCCTACATTTCTTCTGAAGACAAATTGATCTTCTCCCAACTCAGCTTCAATTTGTTTTTCCATTCATCTCTAAATAATACGTGTTAAAATTTTGCAGACATGAGATACTAAACTTATGGTGCGGTAGTTTTCACACCTGTCAGCAGCGGCTGTCTTGGGAATAGGTATAACAACATTCTGCCGGAAATAGGATGGAGCATCTCCTGTCTTACACATCTTACACACTAAATGGAATAACCTTGCCATGCTGCTTTCCCCTAAGGCAGTCAGTAATTCAGAAGGAATGTCATCAATTCCAGGTGCCTCGTTCCTATTTAGGTCTCTCACAGCTCTGTCAAACTCTGAACTCAAAATTGGGTCTCCCATTTCATCAGCATCAACAGCCCCTTGATGTTCCAGAACCAAATTATCTACATCTTTACCTTGATACAACTTTTGGATATATTCTTGCCATCTTTCTGCTTTGTCGTCTTTCCCTAGAATTGGCTTTTTATCTGAGCTCTTAATATTCATACACCTAGATTTCCTTTCACCAAAGAATTCCTTGATTTTGCTGAATGCAGCATCTACCTTTCCCAGGACCATACAACTTTCCACATCCTTGCAATTTTCCTTCAGCCATTCTTCCTTAGCTACCTTGTACTTTCTATCCACTTGATTCTTTAATCGCCTGTACTCTTTTCTGCCCTATTCATTTCTACCATTCTTGTATTTTCGTCGTTCATCAGTCAGGTCTAGTATCTCCTGAGTTATCCACTGATTCTTGGATGATCTTTTCTTCCTTCCTAACATCTCTTCAGCAGCCCTACTGACTTCATTTTTCACGACTATCCACCCTTCCTTTCTTGTGTTTCCTTCAGCCTTTTCATTTAGCCCTTGTGTCACATGTTCCTTGAAACAATCCCTCACACTCTTTTCTTTCAACTTGTCTATATCCCATCTTTTTGAATTCTTTCCTTTCTTCAATTTCTTCAACTTCAGATGGCATTTCATGAACAACAAGTTGTGGTCAGAGTCCACGTCTGCTCCTGGGAAAGTTTTATAATCGAACACCTGGTTTCTGAATATTTGCCTAATCTTACTGAAGTCTATTTGATACCTTCCAGTGTCTCCAGGTATCGTCCACGTATACAGCCGTCGTTTGTGGTGTTTGAACCAAGTATTGGCAAGGACTAAATTATGATCAGTGCAGAATTCAATCGGCCGAATTCCTTCTCCTCGTTGGCCTACCACTGCATTCCAGTCTCCCATCACAATTAGATTCTCGTCACCTTTTACATATTGTATTAAATCTTCTAACTCATCATATATTCTTTCGATTTCCTCATAATTGCTGAACTAGTAGGCATATAGACCTGCACTATTGTCTTGGGCATTGGTTTGGTGTCTATCTTGACGACAATAATTGTTTCACTATGCTGGTCATAGTAGCTTCCACGCTGCCCCATTTTCGTATTCATTATTAAACCAACTCCTGCATTTCCCCTGTTTGATTTCGTGTTGATAATTCGGTAGTCGCCTGACCAAAAATCCTGTTCTTCCTGCCAACGTACTTCACCTATACCAACTACATCTAACTTTAGTCTATCCATATCCCTTTTCAGATTCTCTAACCTACCACAACGATTCAAACTTCTAACATTCCACGCTCCGACTCGCAGAATGTCAGTATCCATCTTCCTGATGATCGCCCCCTCTCGTGCAGTCCCCACCCGGAGATCCGAATGGGGGACTAGTTTACCTCCGGAATATTTTACCCGGGAGGAAGCCATCATCAGTATATCATTCATACAGAGAGAGCTGCATGTCCTCGGGAGTTAGTTACGGCTGTAGTTTTGCGTTGCTTTCAGCCGTGTAGCAGTATCAGCACAGCTAAGCCATGTAGAGTATTATTACAAGGCCATATCAGTCAATCATCTAGACTGCCGCCCTTGCAACTTCCGAAAGGCTGCTCCCCCCCTTTCGATGAACCATTCGTTAGTCTTGTGTCTCAACAGATACCCATCCGATATGGTTGCACCTGCGGCTCGGCTATCTGCGTCACTGGTACACGCAAGCCTCGCCACCGCGGCAAGGTCACATGGTTCATAGAGGAGTATCCCCTGCCTATCGTAAGAGGCTACTAAAAGGGCCCCCAGGGGCTCTGAACTTTGGAGCATGGATTTGCGACCTCGGGGCCCTTATCTGAGTCCTGGCATTGCTTCCACTTACTCTTGCCTGGCTCCTCACTTTCATCTATCCTAACACGCAATAGTGAATACATCCCTCAACGTAAAGTTGGTATCAGGAGATGAAATCGACCGTAAAACAGAACCTAATTCACATTAGCACCGATCCGTCGTAACTGGGAAAAGGCTAGGTTAATAATAATAATAATAATAATAATAATAATAATAATAATAATAATAATAATAATAATAATGTAGGTGTTGCTTTATGTGATGGGCTTGAGATACAGAAATAAAAAGGTAAATAGAAATGTAAATGAATGTAAAAAGCAGTCTGATATATTTTGTTGAAGTAGTGTTTGTACTAGCGCTACTACTTGTAATTCATTTGGAATACGTGGGCCTATGGAAGATGGTGTTCAAGTGGGGGCTTTACCCCTGAGATTTCCAGGTGTGAGATATAGATGAAATTCGTTCCTTGATCATGTTTTCTGGGACTGAGTGTTGCCACTCCAGCTCACGTCAATCTGTAAACAGAACCTGAACTACCATACTAATATCTAGACTATGACGATGGGAAAACAGCAAACATATATGGAGTCAAATTACTTTCATAAAATCAGGTTGATGGTGGTGATGATTATGATGATTAAGGAGTGCTTTTTTTGTAGATTTCGAAGTTCTCGAATAAAATTTCAGAAACCCTTTGATAGCACTACAGTTCCATAGCACAAATTATACTTGTCTGTGTCCTTGCTTATGTAGATTTTCGTACACAAACGTTGTGTGAGAGGGCCCGGAGAGTTTGTTCAAGGAGATCGCTCCCATTAATGCCTCAATTTGCGAGCATTGCAGAATGGTAATTGCTTTAAAGATAAATGGAATAAATGTGTTAATCTCTCTTAGGCCTGACATTAACCTTAGAAAAATTAAAGTATCCGATGAACGTGAAGTATAATGAAGAGAGGGAAAACAAAAGACTCCCTGAATCTCGCGAGACTATGCGTCGGCGTCGGGAAAGAAGAAACTTGTCAAAAGAGGCTGGATAGGAAAGATGTCTTGAATAGTCTGGCACAAGTAAGTGAATGTAATGCAGCCTGAACTACTTGTTACTCTCAATGAACTATACCAAGTTCTTTCGTTGCATTCTTATTGCCCTTCAGATCCCAAGTTCCAAAACTGCTAGGTGGCTATCCAATTATAATATAATGTCCATATATTTCATTTGAAGCGGACGAGACAATTCTTTATAAATTAACAAATTTCTTTAAGAGATGGTGTTCTTAATAAACTGTGACTTTATCTGCAGACACCAGATAGCGTTTATATCTTGGATAATAAAAGATAACATTACTATAAATAATGTGTTATGAGGATAATCGATGAAATACATTTTACCTGCACAGTAAACAAACAATAACTTACCGTATATTGAACAATTGTATTCTCAATGTATGCAGCTTTGCAAGATTAATCTCAAACATGGCAAGTGTGCTATAACTGCATTTTACGAAAGGACAATAAAAACTCTTTGGCTCATAGCTGTTTGTACTTTTCTCATAATTTAGTCTTTAAAAAAGGATGTTGGCGAATCATCTCAGTTTTTTATGTAATTTCTTGATTAACAGATGCCACTGTCTGGACAGATTACTTGCCGACCGGTTCATAAATCCTCGGCATTGCAATTATTAGAAATGAGATGAGAACGAGCCGTTTAACTTACTTGGACATTCTATGCTGGTAAGATTGTAATGTACGACAAGTATGCAGTCTGAACCTGCCCGTGGCAATATTAGTGAAACAGCCTCAAGTTGTATCAGAAGACCTTTAATTGTACCTGAGTCTACCTGCCAATCACAGACGGCTTCACACCCTCGTTAGGAACACACATGCGGATGTAAACTGACCGATCTCATTACCGTTTTGTTTAACTGGGTTGTCGATCAATCTACTGCAATAAATGGATAGCCAAGAGTTATCTATTTTCTCCATAATGGAATACAATGGGCAGTAAGAATTTTCTATGCGGTTTTCTAGGAATGGTTACTCTGGAGAAAAGAGCTATTTGTTCACTTTGAACTGTTGTTTCGTCTGCGTTTGATGCTGATTCCATTTTTTATTAGTAAGGTAGATAGAAATTTAATAGATTGCAATTCATACTGTAGCCTGTAGGTAACTTCAGTTTATCCAAAGATAAAATAATTGAAATATCATTTTATACCAGTTGACGTTCATGCACAGAGGGATAACTAACTTTAAGTAGAATATAAACTCTAATGCGAGAGTGTTGCGAATTATTATTTCATTCACATGTTCAGTATTATATGAAATAGCTCTGTGAATATACATTTTTTAAATGCACGCATGTTTATAAAAACTAGAACTCCTTGAAAGACAAGAGATAGGAAGTTCATATTCACAGGACATGTTCATTGGTATGTTATGAAGAAATGATTAGCATCTGAACCAAGTCGGCTCATAGGTTGAAGGTCCATATCGATATCTCGGCACACCACCACCCATTAGTAAAATGTGCCTACGGCTCTCGTTGTCGCATTAAACCGAATGTTATGGATAAGTTTGACTTGAGCAGACGTGCAAGATGTCTCGCAGACGTATGCGAGAACCGTACCGTCAAATGAGCTAGTTTGAAAGAGGACGCATTATTGGCACAAGAGAACGTGATGGATCCATCCGGGAAATTGCTGCTCGTGTGGGACGAAGTGTGTCGGCAGTACAACGGGTGTGTACAGATTGGTTCACAGCAGGCCTTAGAACACGACGAGATGTGTCTGGTCGCACCACCCAGACCACGCCCCGAAAAGATCGACACCTCATCCGAATGGCATTGCAGAACATATCCGCGACCTCCTCGGCTCTGGCGCAACAATGGAACATTGTAACACATCGTACACTATCAGGAGTGACAGTCCGTCGCCGTTTATTACGGTCTGGGTTACCGGCGTGTCGTCCACTTCTCCGCCTACCTTTGACTAATGTGTATAAATATACTAGACTGCAATGGTGTATGGAACGACGTCACTGGGGACAGGAATGGCAGCAGATAGTGTTTTCGGACGAATCCATATTCTGTTTGTTTGAAAATGATGGTCGCATTTTGGTTCGCCGGTGACAGGGGGAGAGGGATCATATTGACTGCATTCGCACAAGACATACAGCGTGATCTCAAGGCCTTATCGTGTAGGGTGTTATTGGGTACAACCACAAATCACAATTGGTGCGTGTCCAGGGCACTGTGACTAGTTTGAACTACGTCAATGACATATTGCGACCCGTAGCCATACCCTTTCTGCACGACACCCCCAGACGCCATATTTCAGCAGGACAATGCGCGGCCACATGTTACTGCTCGAACACGCGCTTTCTTGCTGTCACAGGATGTCTGACTGTTGCTCTGGCCCGCCCGATCACCGGACTTGTCGCCAATCGAAAATGTGTGGGATATGGTGAAACGACGGGTGCGGTGCTGTGAACCAATGCCAAACATTAAAGATGAACTGTGGAACCAGGTGAATGCAGCATGGATGGCTATGCTCCAGGACTTCATTCGCGCCTTATACCCATCAATGCCATCACGCATGGATTAAGGTATCAGTGCCCATGGAGGACTCAGTGTGAGAGGTTCACCTAATTGGGAGTATCTTGCGAAAGTAAGAAATTTCAATATCATCTGCAGCAGACCTAAGTACATAGTACGTGTAGCGCTCATATGACAAGTGTTAGGCAACAGGCTGCAGGGCATATGCTGAACCTAGGTGACTGAAATGCTAATCGTTTCTGCAGAACATACTAATGAACATGTCCTGTGAATATGAACTACCTACAGTATCTCTGGTCTTTTATGGTGTTCTGCTTTTTATGAACATGAGTGTATTACAACATCACAAGCAATGCCAATGAGAATGATAAAATAATAAATTTAGTTCACAACACATTTTTTCGGTTCTGAGACATTTACTCAACAAAGGTGTAAAATATAGGTTGAGAAAATTTGAAGTGTGGAAATTATAATAAGGAGCAGTAAAGATGGTCACCGATATTAATGCAAGAGTTTCATCTAATTGGGAGTCTCTTGCGAAAGTAAGGAAATTCAATATCATCTTCAGCAGACCTAAATACATAGTACGTGTAGCACTCATATGACAAGCATTATGTGGAAGATTTTAGTATGATATAGGCCTATTGTATATATTTGAAATTAATTAGGTCTAAGACTGGGATGAACCGTTCAGTACGTCATAAGTATAATTTTGATATCCAACTGGGTGTGAGATAGGGAAGCATCAAAAGGCAATAAATGATGATGCTACTGGTTTTACGTCCCACTAGCTATTTTTTGACGGTTTTCGAGACGCCAAGGTGCCGAAATTTTGTCCCGCTGGAGTTCCTTACGTGCCAGTAAATCTACTGACACAGGCTGATTGACATTGACCACTTTCAAATAGCACCGGACAGAGCCAGGATTGAATCTGCCAAGTTGGATTCAGAAGGCCAGCGCTTCAATAGTCTGAGCCACTCAGCCCGGCATAAGGCATTTCTACGACGTCTGAGAGAGTACTGTTTGATATAACGTTGTTCACAGTTGTCATAACAAGAAGTATACTCCGCTATAACCCTCACGATAGGCTTTAAATATTTCAATGCAGGGACTGGAATACATTCTACGCCAACCAGAGAGAAAGGTAATGTAGTAAGGAAGAAATCATTATAAGAATAGAAGAGGAAGAACCAGAAAATCGTACAAGTATGACAGCAGGGAAGGAATGGTTACTCCTTTCTCTTGAACTACTGGTCTTCTATTTGGACAACAGCCTCCCCATCCAATATTAACCAGGTAGACAGAGCAGTGTTTCCATTTCTATCCTCTTCAAATTCAATTTCAACCAATGTGACACTAAAAGAATATGAGATATTTCCTTCTTACACTAAAATGGAATGAATAACTTTTTTCTTTAATCTTTATTTCATAGAAGCATTATTATGAATGCTGCAAAATGTGTACGGTAATATTTACATGATTTGTTTGTCTGATTGAAATTACAGTTTACCACAAAGATCCAGAATACTACAAAAATATATAAATTAATAGCCTACAGCAGTTATGACCCACTTACTTACTTGCCGGGTTGATTGGCTCAGATGGTTGAGGCCCTGGCCTTCTGTCCCAACTTGACAGGCTCGATCCTGGCTCAGTCCGGTGGTATTTGAAGGTGTTCAAATACGTCAGTGTCGTGTCGGTAGGTACGTAAAAAACTTCCTTCGGGACAAAATTTGGACACCTCATCGTCTCCGAAAACCGTAAAAGTTATTAGTGGGCCGTATACACAAATAACATTGTTATTAACTTACTTACTTTCTTACTTATTGCTTCAATGGCCCTCTAAGAATCTTGACCTCCTTGAAGGCGATTCTTCATTCTTCTCTGTCCTCCTCCAACTGCGCAACCAAATCACTGTCCTTTCTCTTTCCAGGTCGTTTATCCATTAGATCTGTCCACTTACCATCAATTGGCATCTCAACGGTGTTCCTTCACGTATTAATAGTGTTAGGTACCGGGCGAGTTGGCCATGCGGTCAGGGACACGCGGCTGCGAGCTTGCATCCGGGAGATAGTGGGTTCGAATCCCAGTGACGGCTGCCCTGAAGATGGTTTTCCGTTACTTCCCATTTTCACACCAGGAAAATGCTGAGACTGTACTTTAATGAAGGCCACGGACTCTTCATTCCAATTCCTAGGCACTTCCTATCCCATCGTCGCCATAAGACCTGTCTGTATCGGTGCGACGTAAAGCAACTAGCCAAACAAAAGTGTTAGGCGCACATTCAACCCCCAGACTGAAGGACCAAGAACTCTTCTGTTCGGGTTACTATACCTTAGCCAAGATGTCACCGTCTCAAGACGCCAGGATCTCGCTTTTGCCCTTCCCTATTCAGGGATAGGACTAACTCGATGTACTGACAGAAATACTTTTAGCTAAGCAGAGGCACGGAATTGGCTTTCATGAATCCCTCTAGACCAAAATAACAGCCATTCACCCTCCCAATTTATCCGGGCTTGGGACCGGCGTCTAGTAGGGTTATATCACCTCCTAGGCGGCTGGATTGTTAACAAGGAACACGATATATAAATAAGGTAATAAAAACATAAATTTTTTAATATGTTTCATATTGAGAGACTTGGCATGAGGATGGATATAAATGATGTCTTAGTATCCTGATGGATCCCTTCAGTGCTGTGTGGGAAACAACATGACGTCTTTGCCGGTTCTCAATGTTTGCAGAAGTCGACAAAGAAAGCCGTAAGTGGGCCCCTGGCTCCGACTATAAGTGCCACAACTTCTAGGTTATTGAGGTGATGTAATTTTATGATAGTAGGGAATATACGGGTTGTAACTATTCTTTTTCTTTGTCAAATTCTACAGGCTGTGTCGCATCTGCCTTAAATCTGACAACTGGATCTGTATACTCGCTCTTTGAGTATCTATTCTCTGAGTGCTGCCAGTACTGGTGATACGTAAAATATATTTATGAAGTATTTGTATAATGAAAGCAACCATTAAGGATTCAGATCAATCAATCAATCAATCAATCAATCAATCAATCAATCAATCAATCAATCAATCAATCAATCAATCAATCAATCAATCAATCAATCAATCAATCAATCAATCAATCAATCAATCAATCAATCAATCAATCAATCAATCAATCAATCCCTCAATCAATCAATCAATCAAACAATCAATCAACGATCGAATGTAGGACTGTCACCCAGGTACTAGATTATCAATCATTTGTTTACCTAGTCTTTCCTTAAAGGATTTAAAAACTTGTAAATATATCGAACATTTCTCTTGATATATTAGTCCATTCCCTAATTCCTCTTCCTATAAATTTGTCATCTTGAAATCAAACTTTACCTTTATATTATAAAAATCCTACTCCACGCAAGCTTATTCGTCTACTAATGGTCATTCCACGCCATCTATCCGCTGACAGCTCGGAACATATCGCTTAGTCGAGCAGTTCTTTCTACTCCCAAGCCTTCCCAGCTCAAAGTTTGCAGTATGGTTGTAGCACTATTCTTTTGTCGGAAATCATCCAGAACTAATCGTACTAATTTGCTTTAGGTCTTTTCCAGCTCTCGTATCAAGTAATCCTGGCCTGTGTTCCATACTCTGGAACCTTACTCTAATTGGGGCCTTACCAGATACATATACGCCTTCTCCTTTACATCCGTAATGAAAACCTGTTTTCCAGTCAGTGACCCTACTAGACGCCGGTCTCAAGCCCTGATAAATGGGGAGGGTGAATGGCTGTTATTTTGGTCTGGAGGGATTCATGAAACCCAATTCCGTGCCTCTGCTTAGCTAAAAGTATTTCTGTCAGTACATCGAGCTAGTCCTATCCCTGAATAGGGAGGGTAAAGGCGAGATCTTGCGGCGAGGATAGGAATTGTGCCGGCTGCTGAGGCCTGTAGTACTTCTCTGGGGTAATGATGAATGACTGACAGATGAAATGAAATGATATTGGAGAGTGTTGCTGGAATGAAAGATGACAGAGAAAACCGGAGTACCCGGAGGAAAACCTGTACCGCCTCCGCTTTTTCCAGTACAAATCTCTCATGGAGTGACCGGAATTTGAACCACAGAACCCAGCGGTGAGAGGCCGGCGCGCTGCCGCCTGAACCACGGAGGCTTTTACATCCTTAATGTAACCCATAAATACCATCACAGTCATATGAGAAACCTGTAACATTTATTTGCAACCGAGTTAATGTAATTAAACCAATGAAGATATATTATTAGCTAAGTACTTATATCGATCCCCATGACGTACTAACACAGTAACTAAACCCAAGAGAACCATTTCTGTTGGCGAAACTTATAACCTAACTTTTCATCCTGTTTACCATCATACCAGTGTCTAATGTACATCTCCAAACATTACCGACGTCTTTTTGGCAGTTGCTCATAATGAGATAAGAGGCCTAATAAGGTGACACACAACCAAATTGTATTCAAATCTGAACTTGTATGAAAGCGTCTAGGGTCTATTCTCTCTATTGATAATACAAAATGTTTCCCTCCGACATGGTCCTGCTTTGGCGTGAGCTGTCTACTGATGTTGGCTTCGTGAACGCAGAGGTTGATATGTTTACCTATTGGCACAATTCAAATAACTTCACCACCCGATAGCGTATATATATTTATAGTGGACGTGCACAGATGTGTACCAAGGTTCTGAAAAGGTCTTGTACACGCTATTGGAACAACGTGTAGAACAATACTCGAAATTCTTTAGCAAAATTTGTTCATTATAATTTGGATGATAAAAGAAGAGTTCAGGCATTATATTTACATTCAGTCATTTAAACTATTTGCATGTCGTTATAATAACCCACCAGTTATACTATTAATTCCTTCAGATTTACACAGCACATGTCCAGGTTGCTGCAATTAATAATTTATAAGCACAGGAGATAAACATATTGTACATGACTACTTATACTTGTTTATCGTTATAGCCCAGCATTCTGGAGGAATTCCAAGGTAAAGTTGTTTCATAAATAATTCTCATCAGTTGTATATATCTTCTGTTTATTCACGACAATTATCCAACTGAATTACATTAATTTTCAGTTTTTGTTGACGTTGGTTGAAAAATGTATATTCCCTTCATCGTACATGCAAGCACATAAATGGTGTCCCGACGTAAACAATCAACACTGCCCCACTCCAGTACTGGAAAGGAGGGGAGAGAGTAAAGGGGAAGTGTTGAAGGCCACTTCAGTACCGAAAAGAAGGGGTAGGGAGTGAACGGGTAGTGCTTAAGGCACGGTGTGTGTATTGCTATATATCGTCGCTGCCGGGACAAAACCTCCTATGTGAAATATTTTAGCTTAGAACTTTGGCCGGTAAGGTTCCGTCATCTAAGGTGCAATATTGTGTGAATACTGTCAAGGCATTCTCGCTCTTCATAATGTATGTGCTACGGGTCGGTATATCTGCGAAAATATTAACACATAGGAGATTTTGTCCCGGCAACGACGATATCCTCCACAGTGCCCATTTCAATCACAATAGCCTTGTAGCGGGCTGTCTCCCTCTAGAAATGCGTTAAGCGAGGAGGTGGGGAATACCATGGTTTGTTTATACCGGGACACTTTCTGTGCTCGCGTGTACACAAAGCAAAGCGAACTCATTTCAATACAAGCCAAGCCGTAACCTCGGCGTTAAATGGGGTAGAGTAGTTAGCTCTATGCCGCCTTTGCCCCAGGGATTAACCCGGTACTCAAAGTTGATGTAGGCTTAGTGAAACTCAGGGCAATATGCCTTTCTAGGAAGAGGAAATCTCGTTTCTAAAAGTTTAGAGTTGTCATTCCTTGTGAATTGAGTATGCCCTTACCGCCTCGGCTACGGACTTACTAAATAATTGTAATGGCGTTGTGGAGACCGAATGGACTTGAAATTCTTACTCAACAAGTAGACAATATTACCATTTTTCCTGAGGGTATGTCATAAAGTAAAGAACGTTTAGGAATTATTTTAATTGACCAAGTGACGTAGGGTTAGCAGAGGGATTTTATCTTGCACCGAGATACTGTCTGATGTAAGAGATAGAAAACAAAACCTTGTTGAGGAAATCTTCACCCGACCAATGTACTGTATACAAATCATTTGACTGGTCAGTTGTTATTTAAGCAGGTTGAAAGTCCTGTGCAAGCAATAAATTAGTTAATTTCAGTCTATTGTAGCAGTAATATATCTTAAAACAAATTTCTTTGGACGTATTTGACTGGAGTGGCTGTGTAAACGTTTGCAAAATACACCCAGAACAACTATGACAAGTCGCCTTAGACCAAGATAGTACCACTCAAATTTGTAATCCCAGTTCCCTTATATAGGGTACCGTAGGAATTGGCTGTACCGTATGGCTCCTGTAGCAGTAAACATGCATTCGGGGGAAAGTGGGTTCGAACACTACCGCGGGAGCCCTGAAGATGATTTGCAGTTGTTTTCCATTTTTACACCTGGACCTTAATTATGCTTAAAACAGAGCGGAGTGACAGAGCGTGTTAACACGCTACGGCTATGGAGCCAAGCTCTACAATCGGGAGTCGACTGGGTTCCAACCCCACCGTCGGCTGTCCTGAGAATATTTTCTTTGTTGTTTCCCATTTCCACTTCCACGTAATGCCGGGACTTTCATTTACCGGTATTTATTTCATCTCCAGTAGCCCCTTAACTGAGTTTGGCATCAGGAAGGGCATCTAGCCGTAAAAGCATGTCATATAATTTCATCTCACCTCATCCCGAAACCCCTTTGAGAGAACGGAAGGTGGAGACATACCTTTATTAAACCTAAGGCCGTGGCTGATTCTCGCCCAGTCTTTTCCACCCCACCCTCACTGAAAATATATTAGCTGATGAAACGTGAAAACACTACTAAAATACATTACTACATATAGCGTTCCCTGACATTCAAACTAGGCTCGGAACAGTTTCACAAGCTAGGGATGATTATAACATCTGTCGTGAGAAATTAACGGTAGATATTGTAGTGCAGAATGAGTTTCCTATTTCTTGCTTTGTTGAAAATTTATTGTTGAGTTAAGCATTTAATGATGAGTAATGTAGTCTCCAACCTTTAGGATATTACAGCGATGTGAGTGATGTGTAGCTCGAGATAATTTGTGTGTTGAAGTGCAGAGCGACCTGCACGCTTATCGACAATTGATGCTTACAACATATGCATAATGAAAATGTTCGCCAGACATTTCCAGAGAGAGGTTAAGGCCATCATTACAAGAAACAAATGTAACAGGTCAAAGTTTTCTCACAGTCAACATAACATCGCACGAACAAGATGATGTATACTGCATGAGTGTAGGGTCAACGTGTGCTGTCCAGGAAGGTTTATTGTTATGTATCCACGTTATAGCAAAGTGAAGTATTGCAGCAAATGGTGGTATCAGGACTAGGAAAAAAATTACCATTGACTAGTTATTATTTTACAATAATCTATATTTGTTTGAAGTGTGTTGGAAGATATACATAATTTTACCTCGTAGTGATGACTGTGGTGAATCTGAAACGAATATAGTCCCTATGTGCTACAATGTGTAAGACGTTCTTAAGTGACAAGCAATTAATGGAAGCATGCCAAACAGAAAGAAATGCCACGATAACAGAAACACGTGATTGAGTATTGTAATATGTATTACTACTTCCTTACGACAGTTTCTACTTTAGTTTTCTTAAAAGAATGCTTTGGATATATTGTAATAGGGTAACTGCCAATAGCCTTAAAGTAGAAAACCAGGAAAAAATTGGGTGACTTGAACCGTCTTTCATTTTATTTTTACAAGTCTATTTATTTAATGTTATTTGCTTTGCGTCCCACTGACTACTTTTACGGTTTTCGGATACGCCGAGTTGCCGGAATTTTGTAACGCAGGAGTTCTCTTCCCTGCCAGTAAATCTACCAACACGAGGCTGATGTACTTGAGCACCTTCGAATACCATCGGACTGAGCCAGGATCGAACCTGCCAAGTTGGGGACAGAAGACCAGTGCCTCAACCGTCTGAATCACTCAGCCCGGCTTTTACAAGTCTGGCAACCGTAGTGAATGGTAGAATATGTCGTCACTGCTGTGGCAAAACAGCGAATGTGACAATGCTCTTCTTCGTCTGCTTTTCTTACAGTTTTTCCCACACCTGTGGGGTCACGGGTGCCAACTGTGTAGTACATGTAGATTTGGCTTTGTTTTACGGTCGGATGCCCTTCCTGACGCTGTGATAGTACATATATCACACCCTCGCATTATATGTAGAAGTGAGAGATATTATTGTCAGTTTTCTATTATTATTATTATTATTATTATTATTATTATTATTATTATTATTATTATTATTATTATTATAGTTATTATCGTCAGTATTTCAGTTGTATATTTTGTCACTAATATTTGTAAGTTGGGAGGTTGCTCAGATGTATATATATTTACAAGTGCTAAAATCAGTGAACACAGTATTACGAGGTACAGTATCTGTGTGATATTATAAGTGCAGATTATGAGAATCGGCAAGTCGTGTTGATACAGAGACAGTGAAGGGTTCTTATATACATATATGTACATTGTTCAACGAACTAACTACAAATGGTGGCTTAGTTCTCGCTTGCAATCTTTTGTTTGTGTGTTATAAGTGTATTTTCGTGTGTTGATAAGGTGCTCATGCACGGATTTTATTAAGAATATAGTTAGATATTTTAGAATCAGTGAAGTTATTGATGAACCTAGGTGCAGTTCCTACCTATTCAGTCGTTTTCAGAAGGTTAGGTAAGGCCTGACGCAGCATCATGTACACGTCCTGGGATATAAATAATTATACTCTATCTAAATTCGAGGGATCCATTCTGGTGAACTCTGGCGCCCACACTACGGACATTTCGATTAATTATGTTTATTAATTTTATTACGTTTTTGGGTAATTTTATTTTTATATATTTTTTATTTATGATATTTTATGAACATTTATTAATACTAACAGTAAAAGTTACAACGCCAACTCTATATGGAGGGATGTAATCACGCTTGCGTTTTTCTGTGGTAGTTGGTAGTGCAGTGTGTTGTTTTAATATGAAGAGGAAAGTGTTGAGACAAACACAAAACACCAAGTCCCCGGGCTAGAAGAATTAATCAGAGCCGATTAAAATCCCCGACCCAGCGGGAATCCAACCCGGGACCCTCTGAACCGAAGGCCTCGACGCTGACCATTCAGCCAATGAGTCGGACGTGACAATGCTCTTCCTATCCATTATTTCCCTTAAGACTGGTCACGCCTACCAGCCGCATCTACCATTCATTACGGTTGCCAGACTTGTAAAAACAATATGAAAGACCGTCCAAATCACCCAATTTTTCCCTGGTTGAGTCTGCATTGCTTCTACTTACTCGTGATAGACTGCTCACTCTCATTTTTGTATCTGGTAAATTCGTGTTCTCTCCCGAACCTAGCGGTAATTCGATTTGTGAGGCCTAATGTTTTTTATATTTTTACGCTCGTCCTGATCCTTTCTTTCTTTTTCTGATACCTTAAAGTTTCGAAGCGTAAGATCTACTCCTCTTTTTCCTCTGATAAGCATTAAGAGATGATGAATGCCCAGCTATACTTTCTCTTGAAACTGTAATTACCACCACCGCAACTAAAAGTGGCATCGATTACAACTCGGATTGCACGTATGTTACAGGAAGCGATTTTCAGTCTATGTTTTATAATCACATAAAGCTGTAAGCAGGTTTGTTTACTTTACTTAGTTATAGCTACTGGATAACACGCTGCAGGAGGAATTATCATAACTGCATAATGGTTCTAGTCTACACGAAATGAAAGTGCATTTGACATGTTAGTAGTGTATAATATACATCAGTAAAATCTTATCACACGGTAAGTGAACGTGTTGTCATTATTGTATACATTAACCAATATCACGGTTGCAATCCATTAACAGAAGTGTTTATACATCTGAGAATAACTGCTCTCACTTATTGAGAGAGCGGTGCCGTGTTTGATGGCGGAACTCTTCAATTAATTCTATTGATCAGCTAAAAAGCGTGAATTGCCTCATGAACATGCTCATATTTATATCGATGATGCACACACCTTTCAAATTTCAACGAAGAAGGAAGTGCACAACCTTGACCTTAAAACAACTGTGAAATCATTCTACTCTATTGGGGTCAGGTCTTCAAATACATCCATCGCCAAGTACGTGTGCTCTCCTTGTGAAGGATCAGGCCACTTCAACGACGAACACTCTCAAGTGGTGACGATATGTTCTTCTGTATCAGCGTTACCCAATATTAGCATCAGAAATGGCACTTTAGCAATACGGTGTATATAATAAATACTTGAACATGTGGTGGGGATTTGTTCCTCACACTAAAACAAGAGGCAAATGTCCCATAAACGTAATCTCGGAAGGGCTTCGTTTAGAAGGTATTATTGAAAGAACATTTTACAATAATACACTTCCTGATTGACACTAGCAACTCACAGAAAGAGTTCAAAACATCCTCCCCGTGCACTTTGTGTAGAAATGGAAATAGAAATATATTTATTTAAAGTTAATTACAAGTAGGACCAGAGGTCCCTTTGGAACTAACTGCCACTTTAACTTAAATGTATCACCTAACATACAAAATCTAATGAAAGAATACATAAAAAGCGTAAAATACATTTTCCTACAGAGGATATAAGAATAAGATTAAAAACTAAACATCTAGGAGGTTACAATAATACTTTTACATTTCATAAACATACACTATACTAACAAGGAACAGAAGACGAAACAGAAACCTAAGAATTTTAAAGCCGAGGATGAATTAAGAGTAAAACTGAGCATCTAAAATGTATCTAGGGGATTATGATATTTCGTACTATTTAATTAATTTGGTGAAAATTCATTTACATGGCTTAATAAGTGGAAAGGTAGCGGTATTTAAGATATTTTTTCTGAGCTCCAACACTACTTTGCTGAATTTCATATAGTTTAAGATCGTTGTATAATTGAGAGGCAGTGACAATGAACGACTTACTGCACTTTACCGTACGATGCTGTGGAACCTGAAGGGTGTTAGCTGTAAACCTATTGTCCCGGTCGTGCACTTGACTCATCTGGACAAAGGACTTGGTCAAATATGAGGGAGCATTAGATTTTAAAATTCTCAGAAGTAAACAAGCAGCTGAGTATGATCGTCTATCCCTGAGTTTCAACCACTCTGCGGCTTTGTAGTACAGCCACTTTGGGATATCTGAGGGGAGGATGCGGAGGACGGGTGTTGGTACATTGCCGAATTGAAGTTTGCCGCGTGAAAACGGCCTACTACTCCTTTACAGTGTACGACCTGGCATATTATGTCTTGGACACCATGCAACATCACAGTACTCGGCCGGAATTGAACCCACGATCTTGGGGTTATGGATCCAACGCAATAACTATGCACCCCCACCTACTAGCGCCTGCTATCACTAGCATCACTCGATTACATGACAACATGAATAATTATTCTAACGTAATAATAATAATCAGTATGTGGAAGGAACTAAATCATGATTGGATAATAAACCATTAATCACCAAATGCGGAAAATCTTCCAAGTAGATAAGTTAAAGTAGGCCCTATCCAGACGAAATTATTCAACGAGCAAGGGTCAATCAAAAGCAAAGAAAGAAAGAAAGAAAGAAAGAAAGAAAGAAAGAAAAAGGAAAGAACTGCTAAATTGAAAAGAGCTTATAAAATCACCTGGAACAGACAGAACCACAATCTATATCGAATCTTGTAATCCAAAGTCATCAAACCAGTGGCACTTTATGCATTTGAAGCACTGACAACTGGCGTCACTAATAAAAAACAAAAGAGGAGGATTCTCAGATAAATCATAGAACCAAAATACGAAAGTGTATGAAATGGAAATTTATCAAGTCACAGAGATATCACAGACATAATTAGAAAAAATAGAAAACTATAAAGAAGGTGATTAAAATTCTACAGACATCTACACAGAATTGATGATAACAGGCTGACAAAGAAGCTTCAAAAAGAAACCATTCATGTTAGAATTTTTTTTTTATTTTTTTTTTATTTTTTTGCTAGTTGCTTTACGTCGCACCGACACGGATAGGTCTTATGGCGACGATGGGACAGGGAAGAGCTAGGAGTTGGAAAGAAGCGGCCGTGGCCTTAATTAAGGTACAGCCCCAGCATTTGCCTGGTGTGACAATGGGAAACCACGGAAAAACATCTTCAGGGCTGCCGATAGTGGGGTTCGAGCCTACTATCTCCCGAATACTAGAACAAAATTAGGAAGCTTAGTAAGCAAAGTTGAATTTGCACAGAAACCTTAAAGAAAATATACTGGGCGGACAGAGGAAGGCATAAAGGAACTCATTGAACGAATGAAGAGGTATTTAGAAGACAGGAAAAAACATTATAGGGTACGAAATAAATTCAAGCGTCCCGGGCTGAGTGGCTCAGACAGTTGAGGCGGTGGCCTTCTGACCCCATGACAGGTTCGATCCTGGCTTAGTCTGGTAGTATTTGAAGATGCTCAAATACGTCAGACTCGTGTCGGTAGTTTCACTGGCACGTAAGGCAACTCCTGAGAGACAAAATTCCGGCTCCTTGGCGTCTTCGAAAACCGTAAAAGTAGTTAGTGGGACGTAAAGCAAATCGCATTATTATTAAATTCAAGAGTACTCCTTAGTTGGGCGTAACTAATTAATACTAATAAACTAAAAAAGAAGCATTTCTGTGTGTACATTTATAGGAGAGTTTTTCTTCGGTTTGGCGTGAGGACCCCGCCCCAAACGTTTCTCCAAATATTTCGGATACACCCTGTGTATTATCGGTCTATCAGGTCTTCCTATGTGCCCATGTCAATGTGATAACGATAACCGATAATATATTTTAACACACGTATATCGATTTTCATTATACCTGTATCGAAATTCCTCCCCCAAACGTTGAGGGCTTGCAGTGGAGACCGAGCAGAAACTAGGAATCCATGTGTGGAAACGCAATGGCCGATATTCGACTACCAGATGTTTGTGAGCGAGGGTATCGGAGTGATATTTGTATCGAAGTGGGTGGTCACCATGACGCGACGAGTCGTTCTTGTAAGTGGGAGCGGAAGCAATGCAACATCAACATACGCTCAACCGCACAAAAATTGGCCGGCAAAGATAGATCGTCAGTACTATGCTAAAACCGCGAATGTGACAATGCTCTTCCTATCCATTATTTCCCTTACGACTGGTCACAGCTCCCAGCCACATATTGATATATGTATTCCATCAGAACAATTTTCGTTGAGTTCACTTTCCTACGCGGATGTTGTTAAGGAAAATGGACCTTAAATACATCATACTCTAGGAGTGGGTAAATATGTCATGAAAACATACATTCCTACAGTACGAACAGAGATACCGAATCCCCAAGCCAGAGGAATTGATTATACGCAGTTAAAATCGCCAGTCCAACTGGTAATCAAACCGGGGCCTCTGAACGTAAGGCCACTACGCTGACCATTCGGCCAAGGAAATGGCTATGCCCCTACCATCGAAGCACATTAATATTTTCAGATTCACCTAAAGGAGTTTATTCCTTTTTTAACCGGGAAAGTTGGCCTTGTGGTTAGGGGCGCGCAGCTGTGATCTTGCATCCGGGAGATAGTGGGTTTCAACCCCACTCTTGGCAGCCCTGAAGATGATTTTCTGTGTATTCACATTTTCACACCAGGCAAATGGTGTGGCTGTACCTAAATAACCATGCCCGCTTCCTTCCCACTCCTAGGCCTTTCCTGTACCATCGTCGCCATAAGACCTATTTGTGTCGGTGCGACGTAAAGCAAGTTAAAAAAATCCTTTTTTAATTCATTTGTGCGAAAATGTAAAGCCATTGTGGTGGCTATTCTAATCATGGGTATAGAACTTTAAACATGTCACACCCATTCTTGAATCCGGATTGGAGAAATACCTTCCCAGGAGATTTTAAGCCCGGATTTCACATTCGAGTCAAGTCAGTTACGGCAAGAATGACACGAAGGTGCCATCAGTTGGCGTTTGATGGTATTTCTGTGATCACTCTTCCAAATTAGAATTATATTAATTTGCATTAGCGACCTATTTTTTGATGCTTTCCTTCCACTATAAAACTTAATTAAGAAACAAATTAAAAAGGAAATATATCATGAAACAAGAAATTAAAATTAAAGTACGGTGGGGCTAAGTTGCGAATGTTAGCCATTCACGACTATCCAGCAGATCAGTGGATACAGCGTATTCCTGAACAGTTCTTCTTATTGGCTACTGATCATACTCTCTTAAATATTGAGAAGCCTGCCGGAAAAAGTAATTAATACTATCCATTCCGTTTGATCAATTTTCCAGTTTGAAAAGTTTCCTAAGTGAAAAGGATGATGTTAAAGAGTTCAATGAACTATTGTGTAATGAAAAGTTGGTGAACTATTTCAATGCCACTGAAATGTTACTTAGATCTGAATTTCTGAAGATATATGAGTTTTCCTTGTGGTGCACCTGCTCACAATCCACTATTCATTGAAAAGATTCTTGCTGGCCCAGTTCAGTTGTAAAAATCGAAATGATATCCAGTCTTTTAATCATTACATAGTAAAGGTTAGGCTCGTAGTGCTGCCACTACTCCGACTATCACCGTTTCACCGTTTGAGTACATCGCAAGATAGTTAATATTAATAGTGCGTACGAAAAACACAAACGCTGACATGCCAAATGTCATAGGATAGGGATTTAGTATCATATAGGCCCTCCTCTAGCTCGGCCAAATGCAGCATCGATGCCTCAAGTTTAAGAAATACCTGCGGAGAGATTTGGACCCAAGCCATTTGGATAACTACATGTAACGTCCTGCTAATTGTAGATGCAGGGACTTGGATGTGAATGAAGCTCAC
Source organism: Anabrus simplex (assembly GCF_040414725.1). Taxonomy (NCBI): domain Eukaryota; kingdom Metazoa; phylum Arthropoda; class Insecta; order Orthoptera; family Tettigoniidae; genus Anabrus; species Anabrus simplex. The sequence goes on from NC_090265.1 coordinate 1,291,299,428, forward strand.
CACCACGTCCCATACAAGCTCGACAGGGTTCATATCAGGCGAATATGGTGGCTACAGCAGTCGTTGAAACTCTCCAGTACGCTCCTTGAACTAATTCTGGACAAGGCGAACACGATGGCACGGTGCATTATCCTACTGGAATATCTCATCGTTGTAGGGGTATGTGAAATCCATGAAGGGCTGTAAGTGGTCACCAAGCAGTTCAGCTTCGCAGTTACAGGTCAGCCACCAGTTCAGACGGATCAATAAGTCCGGTCAATGCCTGGTGAACACTCCCCACACCATTATGGAGCTACCATCAGCCTGTATGTCGTCTTGTTGACAAGTGGAGTCCGTGACTTCAGAGGTCTTGCTCCATATCCGAACCCTACTATCACGCCGAGACAATGTCGCCAGTCCTCCAGGGCCCAGTTAGCAACGTCACGCACCCAGGTGAGACGCCATGCCCGGTGTGGTGGTGATAACAAGGGCATCCTGGTAGGTCTTCTGCTCTCATATCCCTCTGACGTACTGACGTTAAAGTACGCTCCCCTCACCTGCTTGATAAGCGTCCAGTACCTCATATGATAGGAGTTGGCATAAATTAGGCCATACTCTGTTTATGGTGTTAGTTTTCTGATTACACCCGTGAATCAGCTCAGCTTCCCCTACCAATCTTGTGTTATGCAAACCGAAGTTCTATATTCGTCCTGAAACATAGTTAAGGGCTAGGCCAAGGAAGAAAGCGACCGTTGCCTTAATTAAGGCACGCAATGTAAACACGGTGAAACAGATATCTTTGTATTTATGGTCTACGCAAAGAGCAAGAAGCAGTTATGTCATAATATTAAATAACAGAAACCATGAGTGAACTCGCTAAATTACCTGATATGTAAGTATAACTTCTAAGAAAAACGAAGTGGACATTGCGACCATGTTAAAACTATACCGTGAGCTGTAATCTGCACGCATTGCGCCGCTGTTTAGTATAGCGTAGATGGTAAGAGCAAGCCGAACGCATCATAGTGCCAGTCTTACGTGTGGGAGATTTAAGTCTGGAATAAGGATACTCTATTTTATTAATTATTTGTTTAAGTTTCGCCGTTACTTAATGTACAATACGTTAAATATTCTCCTGTATGCACTTTTTTCAATGAATGTAAATGTATGTGCCCGTAAGAGCGGCCGATTTTTCATTAGGATCGGACGAAGACGGGATAGGGGAATAAACTCGCAATCACAATGATATATTAGTGCACTAAAGCATAGTCGGTGTATTTTGATCGGCAGGTTTTGGCGATGAGTTGTCGAAGGCGCTCGGGATTTTCTGGTTCCTGGGCGTAAATTGTTTGTTTCTAATGCCCACCACGGGGAAAAATCTAACGGCGTTAAATCCATTAACTTGATGGGACAAGACAAATCCAAAATCGTAATTTCCCTCATTTCGCGAAGTTAATTGAAGTTTCGGCTAATATCGATGACGTAGTTTATCAGTTATTTCCGAAGTCTGTTATTAATTTCAAAACACTATTTCAGTAAATATAATAACAATTGAACTGTCCTCAATCATATTTTGATATCATTACGACACCATTTTCTGTAGATGCTGCAACTGCATCCTCATCTTTACAATTAGAAGTAATAGACCTTCCGCGCGATACCTTGCTTAAAGGAAAGTTTAGAATATCTAATGATATTGCTAATTTTTCTTCCTACATCCAATATGATCGACTTCCTCGACTACATGAAAAAGCTGTGGTCATAATGTGTTTGTTTGGTTCGACAAACGCATTTGTACAGATTTTCTATGCCCTAAAACTCTGCAAAAATATACATAGATCCGGAATGACGGGTAGCCATCTAAAGGAAGTACTTTGCACACTTCTGAAAGTATTGTTCCAGACTTTCCAATATTATCGCAAAAATAATAAAAAGTAAAATGAAGGAAAGAGTTATACGATTGCGTATAGGAGCCCAAGATTTAAAATGTGTATGAAATAAACTGTGTAAATCTACGTGTTTAATGTAAACCAGGATTAATGGGCTTCACTAAAATATTAATTGTCGCCATATTCAACAATTGCCACTAGCATTAATATTAAAATTGCATGTGATCTACGTCGTATAGGTATACCTGCTTTGTCTCTCCACCCACACTATTACTCAATTTCTGGAATCAAAACATTTTGGTGTGCAACCATCTTTCAATTAGAAACTCGTTAACGATCCGTGAAGAGTGCTTCATAATATGCTTGTCAACGGCGTCGAAGGATAGAAACTAAACTCTTTTTCAATGATGGAGCTGCAAGTTTTTGAAATGCATGTGTCATAAAATGTTGAGGATAATATGGGCAGACCGCGTCACCAAAAGGAGGCACTCAATCGTACCAGGAAATCGAGCAAAGTCTTAAACCTCGCAAAACTCAAGAAAGTGTATTTCGGTCACATGAAATTACTAGAGCTTTTAGAGACTAATAGGTTATAATGAAAACGTTCTAAAGCGAGCAACAACCGCTCACTCTACTACTCAATTTCTGGAATGATAACATTTTGATGTTCAATCGTGACTTCACTTCCGTGAATTAGTGCACAACATTTCTGCTATGAGATTTACATAAACGTTCAGGGTACGGCCTGTAGGAAGCCCTAGAAAAGATGTTACTCTCGATGCATTATATAAAAGCGCACTAAACGATACTTCCTACTGGGCAAATTAGTTTGTATTCTAACTTGTTACTGCCCAAACATCCGGGTTCTAGAACTGATGAATATGGCCGAAAAACTGACTCTACTGCTGAAAGCAAGATAGAAGGGAAGAATGGAAGTGGGCAGAAAATATTGTCGTGGGTGAGGAAACTCCGGCAGTGGTTCAACATTCACGAAAGAGAATTACTCCGTCGTCAACCTTCTGTGAAAGAAGATTTTGCCTTCTCCAGTAATTCATTGGCTGTCATTCACCGAGGACTTAATGCATTTCGTGAGGAAAACCTGTTGCACCGGCGCTGGAGCGGGAAGGGAAAGGATAAATTATAACCTAAACTGACATCGTGCACTTGTAAAAACTCAGCATTCTCTACACCAAGACTTCAAGGAAGACTTCCATCCTTCTTCCCTACTTGAGATTATAAATAACAGATTACACCATTTATATGCAAATAAGGAACAATCAAGAAGTGTTTACTTGAATATGATATTTTAGTTGCAACAGATTACCTCAGCTGGGGGAATTTCCTGTGCTCGTGTCATCCAAGTAGCAAGGGCCACTTGCACTCAAGCATGTGGTAATAAATGTCTACAGTACTCTTGATTAATTCCATAAAAATAATACACATTTCACTTTTTTTGCGTTGACGTGAATATTCTGAAGTCGTCTTTCCGTAGTGGGAGGTTTTAGGATTCTACGAGGTACCGGTAACATATAGGAGTTGTAAATACGCAGTCGACAAAATGCTCTTTTTTACCTTCTAAGCTTAGCAGCTACGTGTACCATCACTCAAAAACCGTTTCCTATGTCTTGTTGTACGTTTCTCGTAATTTTTATGCGACTTGATTTTAATTACACTGAAGAAAATGGAAATTGCAACACCCAGAAGGAGTGGTGCTACATTGCTGCAATTGAGCATGCAGGACGAGTGTTTGGTTGTGATTCGATGATTACACTTTCAGGTTCCTCTGACCGCAAGTTTGGACAACAATCAATACAGGATATGCCCACCACGAGCTGCAATACATTGATGAATTCGTCGAGGCATGGAGTCAATAAGGCCCTGGATCGCTTCCTGAGGAATTGTGGCCCATGCTTGCTGCACTGCACGTGTCAGTTGTTCCAGAGTTGTGGGTGGCTGAGGACGGTTGGCCAGTTGTCGACCCATCATGTCTCACACATGCTCAATAGGACTGAGGTCTGGGATCTGGCGGGCCACTCTAAGGGGTTGATGTCGTGGAGAGCTTCCCTGGAGATGCGTGCAGTGTGAACCCTGGCATTGTCCTGCTAAAACATCCCATTAGCAATGTTCGCCATCATAAGGACAACCACTGGATTGAGTACCCTATCAACGTACTGTCGAGCAGTCATAGTGCCCTCAACAATCACTAATTGTGATTTCACATTAAAGCCAATAGCTCCCCAGACCATAATGCTTGGGCGGCCCCTCTCCCCGATATGTTGGCGCACACGATTCCGGCGATCACTGCGGGCAACACAGAAGCGCAATTCATCACTAAAGACGACCCTATGCCATTCGTCGACCCACGTCGATCTTTCTCGACACCAGGCCAGCCTTACACGTCGCTGTTGTGGGGTCAATGGAACACCTTCTGCAGGGACACGGGCTCGTAAGCCAGCTGCACGCAGGCGATTACCAACTGTTCGTTGTGTGACGTGGGGTGCTACAGCTGCTCGAAGTTGCGCTGCTGTTGCATGGGGTTCCATCCGGGCCATCCGAATGATGCGGCGATCCTCTCTCACAGTTGTCTGTCGCTCTGGGACTGTGCCAGGTCTACGAGTGTGGGTACCTTCATTTGACCACTGCTGCCATACACGTTGTACCGTAGATGCCTGTCGGCCAACACGTGCAGCGACAGTCCTTAGCGATAATCCAGCCTCACACAGTCCAATTATCCGACCCCTCTCAAACGGCGACAATTGTTGCTCTTCTCTGTCGTCGAGGCATGTTTGATGGGGAACACTTCACTGCACAGACTGCAAATCAACTACGCTACACCAGAGTCCGTATACTGGAGTTGATTTCTCCGCGACCAATCACGTGGGGAGACCTGTAGCAACAATCCAATGAGTCTGAAAATTTGATCGTTTAAATACCTACATGGCATCGTTCCATATCTTGAAAATCAACACAAACGACCAATGCCTTCATGGTGTTGCAATTTCCATTTTATTAAGTGTATTGTAAAAATACATTTCACCTCCCATGTATATACGAACCGTGTAGATGCACAGAAAAACATCATATCTGTCGCTTTAATTGTTTCTGAGAAAAGTATACGTACGTGTGCAGTAGCATCCGCTCATTTTTTTTAAGTGACTACGTTTTGCAACATGTTCTCACAAAGGAATCAATTATATTTGTTACGTAGACCTATTACAAGAATAAATTACCAACGGCGTAGCCATGTGGATCATATGCGATCTTCGAAGTCAAGTCGGCTTCATAGCTCTGTCGTTAGCGTGCTGATCTTTCGTCACAGGGGCGGGGTTCGATTCCCGGAAGGGTAGAGAATTTAACCATCATTGGTTAATTTCGCTGACACGAGGGCTGGGTGTACGTGTCATCTCCATCATCATTCCGTCCTCATCGCGACTCGCAGGTCGTCTATGGGCGTCAAAGTAAAAGACCTGCACCTGGCGAGGCGAGCATGTCCTCGGACACTCCCGGCACTAGAAGCCATATGTCATTTCATTTTTTACGAAGTCAAGCAACATACCGTTGGCTAGAAGTGTAACTAAAGGACCAGAGCACTCCACCACAAGTAAACTCAGGCTGAGAGCATCATACGAGTATCAGTCCCCCACCAACTCCCGGCCGAGTAGAAGTAACAGATTGGGTCGCTAGCATGTGAACACATTCTTCCACACAACCAGGAGAGTCTTAACGTCATTTTGAAATCGTCTACAACTCTGGGAGCCGTTAGGTCCTTGTACTGTTATTATTTGCAATTGCCAACCGAAGAAAAATTAAACCGTATGGAAGTCAGTCTGCAAGTATCGACTGCAACACGTGATGTTCATGAAGCTATAGCTCGTGACTTCATACAAACACACGCAATGCGTTCCACTGACTGCTTTTGCTGTTTTGAAGACGGCGATAAGCCAGAATCTTGTCTCGTTAGATCGAAATCGTCAACTTGGATCAGAAGGCCAACGCTTCTACCGTCTGAGTAACTCATTTAGAGAGAGAGAGAGAGATCTTTGTCATCTGGAAGTACAGTAGATATATACGGAGTATCCGCAAAATATTTGCATGTGGAGAAGAAGGAATGATTACAACCTTGACAGAATAATATACAAAATCTTCAGTGCCGTTTCTTAACCTAACAGAACTATACTAAATAAGAAGTTCGTTTGTTTTTCATATGTTATTAACAATCTAGTATATCACGTTATAGAGTCAGGACTGTGTTTAACCCAACTTTTATGTGAGTCAGTTAGTCTGTATGTTTGTAATGAAGCATTAAATCATGAAATATTTCAAAGGACTGATCGAAGTACAGTGTTAGTGCAGAGTGTCATTAGGCAATTGACCTAGGAGGGCTTCATTGCTCCCAGACTTGCCAGAAATCCACATGAAATAACAATGTCTCGTCAAGCTCGCCAAATAGTGCACACTGCAGGATGAGTACCACTGGGATCGGAAGAGCGCTTACAGTCAGTCACCTTACAAACAACTATAATCCAGCTATTTAAAGATGGGTTGTACCCTTGGACGTTCACGTAAAATAAGAACACACAGTCTGGTGAACAGCTGGGTGCATGTAGACACGGCAATGGACAGTCAATTTGTTTAGTGGTGGGAGTTCTTCTCTTGTCTAGAGCAAAGTGAAAACTGACAACATGGTTACAGGCGTGTTGAAAAAGGATCCTTCCTTATTTTTATTACATAACATCAAACAGATCCCTTGCCCTTGCTGGCAAGACTTAGGTCAACAGAATTATCACCAATAGAGAATCTGTGGGATGTCATTGTTACTGAAGCTGAACAGTACAGTATTAGAATCGACTGTGCACGTCGTTTAAGAACGGAATGTTACACCGCAAAAGGAATCAAATCCTTATTCCATATCTACAACGATTCAACAATGTATAACTGCGCAAAGAGGCCACACTTCACACTAAACCACGTATAAAAAGGCACAAACCTGCTAAGATACATTTCGATTATATGTTTAGGTATATCTTGCACATACTTAATATGTTTCCTTAAATTACCACAATTCTGCTTAGTTGTAATATCGGATATAACACAAAAGTAGCAAAAAATTGCTGGTAATAACAGGGTGAGAATAATGGTGTTACAGTTGACGCCCTATAGGCCTAGGTGACCTGCGTGTCTGTGAGGATGTGGCCTTACCTAAGATGAATTCTAATGTTGAATTCGACACAAACATTCAGCCCCCGAGTATGAAGAAATACCCATTGAAATTTAAAATCCCTGATCAGGCCAGGAATAGCACCCGGGAACCTTTGTTACAAGGGCCATGAAACCGAACACTCGGTGGATGAAGTTGTGCGTAAGAACCGGCTTCGATGGTGAGGTCATGTGAGGGAAATGGAGGAGGATAGATTACTTCGGAGAATAATGTAGTCAGCCATCTAGGGCAGGGCCTCTCAAACGCCCAAACTCTCACGCGTGCAGAGCGAGGTGCATAGGCTCTGTGCACTGTGCATCGGTACGCTTCGCCTCAACTCGGCTTGACTCGGATGGTGTAGTGTGCTGAGAGAGACGAAGCGTTTGGTGGTAGACGACGTGTTAATCAGTGAAATAGATAAGCGCACGACAACTACATAATAATGGAGCAACCTGTTTCGAAGAAAGCAAAGACTTCCGAAAGTCCATTTCAATCGAACTGGGAACTTTCGTATTTTTTTAAATTTTTTTTCGTCTGTCGTGACGATAACGCCAAATGCTTATTCTGTGGACGATAATTACGTGCGTAAAAAAATCGTCTACTAAAAGACACTACAACAGACTACATTCGGAAAATTATTATGAAATCATAGGACACGTCAGAGAGTAAGAATTAAGGAAGTTGAAACATCTTGAAGAAGAACATTCTATATCCACAAATGAGTTTTGTTCCAGTACTGTAGCATTTTCATTTTGGTTACGGGTTCTGCATTTTTTAAATTATGTTTACATTCCTCTCAAACATGTATGTGTATTTCTAATTCTCTTTTTTTATTTTTTTAATAACACTGGTAACCTTGTCCCATACAACTGAGCGTCTCCGCTCACCACACGTAAACATTTCGCAGTGGGGGAAAAACAGCAGTGAAGGTGAGGAACGCGGAGACAGGCCGAACGGGGAGACAGGTGTAGGGAGAGAGGAGTGGGGGGTCTGCACTCTGGTCAACCAAGCGAAGTCGTCTTTTGCACCGTGCACAGTGCATGCACCACGCGCATGCACCCTGAGAGGCCCTGATCTAGGGTAAGAGAAGCAGGGGGACATGAAGGCGACGATGGTTAATTAAATATATACTAAGTGGTCTAGAACTATTTGTGAGCACATAGCAAGTTGCAAATACAGCATTGCGAAGAAAATTATTTCACTAAGGCTTTCAAACTGAACTTTGAAAGACACAACTTTCTATAATGAAGGTATCTAGTCTTCTTATTTTTCTCCTTCTTCTTTCTTCGCTATGCCAATTCAAAAGCGCCTTTGAACTATTTCGTTTGCCTGATGATTTTCATCGTCTTATCCTTCCAAAATCTCTTCAAGAATGCACTATGTTGCGTTCTGTGGACCACTTCTTACCAGTTTTCTTTTTTAGGTTTCTCCACGAATATGTGCTTGGCTACTGTTGTACTAAAGTCTCCACGATCTACTATGATATCGTCCGTGGTATTCATTTTTTGAAGGTCCGCCTGAGTTTCTTTAAATAATATTTTGGTGAATATGTCGATGTCAATTCTATAGATATGGTCATAGACGTTCAGGCGTCTCTTGCGTACGGCATCAGTGAACCTGTCAGTTAATGAGTAAGAGATCCTCTGTTCTCCTCTTAATCCATATTCTATTTTCTCTCGTGGGACCATACATTTTCCGGATAATTTTATTTCATGCTTTTCAGTTTCTATACGTCGAGAGTGACCTCTAAGGGATATGGTTTCTGAGGCGTATAAAGCTTCCGGCAAAACAACTGTCTTGTAAAGTTGTAATTTTGCATAACGCGATATGACTCTCTTGTTGTAGTAATTCCACTTTAGTCTGTACGCCTTATGGAATTTAGTAGCTCTTTCTATGCTGGCCCTACTGTCTATTCCCGATGGTAGTATGATTTTTCCAAGGTATTTGAAGATGGACCCCTGTGAAATTGTGCCGTTTTTCATCTCTAGTGGAGTTTTTTTTTTTGCTATGTTGATGTAGATTTTCTACGTACTGCGTTTTTTCCTACAAATCTGGAGGTTTGCCATTGATGATATATTGCGTAACCTCTGTACGGAGTATCTGGCTTCATCTCTGATCTTAATAATTATTGCTAGATCACCAGAAAAGCCTTAACATTTCACCTTGACTTTGCTTCCTAAATTTCCGATGCTCACACCTTTGGCATCCCTTTCCTATTCACTAATAACATTGTCTAGAATGAAGTTAAACAGCATAGTGGATATGCCGCCACCTTGACGAAAGCCCGTACATATTTCAATACGCTCAGAAATTTCCCTTAGAAATTTCATTTAGAAGTCGTGTTCCTGAGAGTTTGCCGGATTAGTTCTCTGATCTTCCTGTCCACTCTGCGTTCTTCTAGAGTATCAATAACTGTCTGTCTGTCTGTCTGTCTGTCTGTCTGTCTGTCTGTCTGTCTGTCTGTCTGTCTGTCTGTCTGTCTGTCTGTCTGTCTGTCTGTCTGTCCGCAGAATCATACGCCTTATTTAAGCCCACGAAAGTAACGATCGTGCTGTTACCTCGGCGGATCCTTAATTTCGCCTTCAAATTCCATATTTGTTCAGAATATGATATAATTTTCCTGAAACCCGCTTGATACTCTACGATTAAGTGATCTGTATCTTTCTCTAAACGGTTTAATAGAGCTTTAGAAAAAATATGTATGTGGTCGGTAGTACGGATATGCCTTGTTGCATTTTCTGTGCAATGTGTATATTAGTGCGCACTTCCAATCTTTCGGGAACGTTTCAGTTTCCCAGATTTCTTCTAAGATTGCATGAATTCTGCTTACGAGACCATCTCCTAGTTTCCACATCTGCGCGGTGATGCTATCCTCTCCAGGAGCTTTATTACTTTTAAGCGATTAGATTATTTCTGCTATTTTCAGTATTGTCGGGGGTTGTGAATCAGGTTTAGTCATGGGCTCTTCGAAGTTCAGTCTTTTTTTGGAGGACCATAATTGAGGAGGTCTCGGAAGTAGTCAGCTAGAATTTGGTGTTCGTTTCAATGTTCCATTTGCTCGATAGAAACATAAAGATGGTGGTTGAAAACTGAATACATTCTCACGGAAGATCTTGATAGTAATTCCTAGTGTTGTGTTTGAGGAATTTTTGCTCGATTTCTAAGAGTATGTTTGTGTCATACGCTCGTCTCTCCCAGCGGATTATTTGTTAGGTAATTTTCTGTACCTTTAAGAAGGCCTCCTATTTTTCAGTTGATTGATGTCCATTCCACTGATCCCACGCTTTCATTCGATCATCAATGGCTTTATCACAGGTTGTGTTCCACCATCTAAGTTTTCGTTTCCTCGGAAGGTGTCCTGACTTCAGGGCTGATGTTTGAAGTGTTTTACGTAGGTCTGATCAGCTCTTGAGATCCTATTTTCGTAGTATGTCTTGTAAGAAGGTGCTGATGTTCTGTTTAATGCATTCTAGGTCAACTCTTAGAGATCTGTTGTGTCTAGGTCTGGATCGGTTGGGTTGGAATCTCACTTTGATTTCTGATAGATAATGGTCCGTTTCGACAACTCACTTCCGTACTCTGACACTTTTAATATCGCACATATATTTTCTGGAGACTGCAACACGATCAATCTCGAATTCCTCTAACAACGGGTTCGGTGACTTCCACGTTTTAGTTTTGAGTGGAGGTCTCACAAAATACGTAGGCATGAGTTTCAAGTGAAAGTTTTAAAAAATTCTATAAGGCGTGCTCTGTTCTTATTTGTCCTCCGATGTGCTGAGTGATGGTCTACAATCCATTTGTGTTTCCTCTCTCTGCCAATCTGTGCGTTAAAATCACCTACTAAAATGTTCACGTGATGTTTTTGAACCTTGCTAGTGGTTTCTTCTAAGAGTTCCGAGAAAGCTTCAACTTTATGTGGATTTTTCTTGTCATCATTGCTTGTGGGAGCATGGGCATTGACCAATGAGTAAGCTTTGTTGCTCCATTTCACAATAAGTACTGACATTATTTCAGAGGGGATATAATGTCAAGTACTGAATTGATGATTGATTTTCTTACCGCAAAGACTGTCTCTAGTTGTCGTAGGTTCTCGTGAATTCTTTTGGCAGGTTTACCTTTACATATCCTGTGCTTTTCAGAGTCAAAATGGTTTTCATCTAGGAAGTGCGTTTCCTGGAGTGTGGCTATTTGAATGTCAAATTTGTCCAGATTGTCCATGAGATGTTTAAGCTTTCCTATTTTCAGAAGGGTCTTGACATTAATCCTTTCCTTGGAACGAGGAGATTTTGAGGAGCTCCGACCCTTCTCTGCATGATGTTCCTGATTCCCCACAAACTGACGAACGGGAGAAACCGGACTAGTTGGTGGAGTCTGGGGTAGTTGCTGTGATAACGTGTTATCCATCATGCCTATGTTGCAAGTTGAAGATACATGCAGGAGTGAACATAATTGTATGACCACAAGATTACAAGTCAATTGCTGAGATCGAGAGGTGCCTCTTGGATTCTTCTGGTTAAATTCTCTTTTACGGTTGACCAAACATACAGTCAAAACCAACCCTCCTCTTTCACCCGGGCTTGGGACCGGCAACAGCGAACACTGAACTACTCAGGCCATCCAATGACTGCTGCAGGCTGAGTTTATTATTATTATTATTATTATTATTATTATTATTATTGAAATATCTCGTTATTTCTTCTACTTAGCACACAATAACCACGTGATCCTCTGAAATCCGAGTTCAAGTAATGTTTTATTCCAAGACATGATAAATAACGTCTTAAGGATAAGTTAATATGAAGTCATTTTCCGCCATCTTGACCTGGGATGTCCTAGCTGTGGACATAGGCATTCTCACGGCTTTTGATTTGGTTAATGGTTATTCAAATGTACCTGTTCATGATACTCGTTTGTTAAGATACGTTCTTTAATTCATCTGTTTCAAGTATAAATGGGTAGTGTTCAGTGTAGCTATACCTTATATTTTGTAAATTACTAAACGAAAATAGATAATGAATAATAATAATAATAATAATAATAATAATAATAATAATAATAATAATAATAATAATAGTAATAATCACCATAATCACTTCCTGGCATTTCTTCCAGTTAACGGGGTCGACGTTGATGCAGATTAAGTCCAGTTTGCAGTTCGGGTAACCTTCCTGTCTCCAGCACTGCGCTGTGGGATGTTTTCACTATTGTGTGTTTCTATGGTGGTTAGTAATGTAGTGTTTTGTGTGTATGAAGATGTGTTTTAACACGATCATGAACACCCAGCTCCAAGCCAGATGAATTAATCCGACATGGCTAAAAACCCTGAGCCGGGCAAGAATAGAAACGGGGTCCTTTTGGACCGAAGGCTTCTACTCTCACTATTCAGCCAGGAATCCGAACAATAATAATAATAATAATAATAATAATAATAATAATAATAATAATAATAATAATAATAATAATAATAATAATAATAATAATAATAATAATAATGATAATAATAATAATAATAATAATAATAATAATAATAATAATAATAATAATGTAATTCACGGAGCCTTGTGGACTGACCCTAATAGGCATAACACAGTATGTCGATGAAGATATATCCAATCTGTGTATGCACTATTTTTGCCAGTGTCTAAAACCACAGACAGAACGGAGATCGATCCCAGACCTCTGAGGACAGCAGATATATGCGTGTGTACGGTGAAATGACATGAAATGGCGTATGGCGTTTAGCGCGGGGAGTGTCCGAGGACACGTTCGGCTCACCAGATGCAGGTCTTTTGATTTGACGCCCGTAGAACACCTGCGCTCCGTTATGAGGATGAAATGATGATCAAGATGACACATACACCCAGTCCCCGTGCCAGCGAAATTAACCAATTATGGTTAAAATTCCCGACCCCACCGGGAATCCGCTACCTCTAATAATCTCATTTAAATAATGTAAACATTTAAGAAAGTTACTATAAGGTACGTAGTGATACAAACATACGGCATTATTTTGTAAAATATGTCGATTGCGATTTCAATCTCTCAAGCGCATATCTTTGCATAGGGCAGAGAGGTGCTGTTAAATTAAAGCATGAACTTACATATCTGGTATACATCTGCAACATCAGTGCGTTTATTCGCCCGTGGGATTTTATTCGTATGTCACGAATTTCCCATTCTCGTGACATGTTAATCTTAATTTATTACGACGTATCTACATTTACAGTACTTTATAGTCATTATGATATATTTAACTACTGTAACAGTAACCTTTGACAAATGATACTCTACAGATCTAGTAGCTGTACGTTTTTACTTATCCGAGATTACAAGGCATTAACGTTGATTTTTCCCTTCCCTATCATACCCACTGTTGTTGTTTGAGCCATCAGTCCAGAGAATGGTTTGATGCAGCTGTCCATTCCACCCTATCCTATGCTAATATTTTCTTTTCTTCGTAACTACTACATCTTACATCTACCCTAAATTGGTCTACCCCTACGGTTACTATTGCCTTCTCCGCAAAAAAGTGAACAAGTCCTGAGTGTCTTAAGATGTGTCCTATGATTTTATCTCGTCTTCTAGTCTAATTCAGCCAAATCGATATCGACTTGTTATCCCTTCATTCGAGATTCGATCTACCCATCTCACCTTCAGCAATCTTCTGCATCACCACATTTTAAAAGCTTCTATTATCTTTCCTTTTGCCAACCGCCGCAGCCGTGTTGAAACACCGGATCCCGTGAGATCTCCGAAGTTAAGCAACATTGGGCGTGGTCAAGATTTGGATTGGTTGCCGCTCGATGTTGGTGGGAGGTAAGGGAATGGAGGAGCGGAAAAGAACTGGCCACCCTACCGCACGTAAACTCCGGCTCAGGCACACCTCTGAGGAGGTTCAGACCTGCCTTCGGGCAGAATACACCCTTACCTTACCTTATCTTTCCTTTTGAGTTAGTTATCGTCCATTACGTCCATACAATGCCACGCTCATAAGAAAGTCTTTCTTTATAATTCCCTTTTTTAGAATCTGTTTTACGTCACAACGACGCAGATGCTGTAGGTCTTGTGGCGACGATGGGATAGGAAAGGGCTAGGAGTGGGAAGGAAGCGGCCATGGCCTTAATTAAGGTACAGCCTTAAGGTACATCATTTCGCCTGGTGTGAAAATGAGAAATCACGGAAAACCATCTTCAGGGCTGCCGACAGTGTGGTTCGAACCCACTATCTGCCATATGCAAGCTCACAGCTGCGCGTCCCTAAGGAAGTCCCTTATATTTTCCCTCCTGAGAGTATTTCCTCTCCCTTAGTAGATATCATCGTCCTTTGATTTGGCGGAGCTCATAATCTCGTCGTTTTATCTCACAAAGCAATAATCACTCCCACTCCCCTTTTATTATAGCTCTCTTTTAACTATTACTTATTTTCAGAAATATTGTTTTGGACTTTACTGCCAGTTTTCCTACTCGCTATGACAATGCTCCCATCGTACAACATTTGCTGTACTGTGTATGTTCCAGGTTTGAGCCAATATTTCCGTTCAGAGCCTTCACAGTCGGGATGAACATTCACAAAGTTTGTTCTACCAGCCCAGGAATTTCTTCCTGAACACAAGTTGACGTTATTCCATATCCTATGTATTCATCTGATGTATCGTCATACGATTTCTTCCTTTTCCCCCTGTTAAACACAACCGATAGCATGAAAATATACCAGTTGTGTCTCAAGCTGCTTTCTAAAGCTTCCGAAACACCGGGGAGACAACTCCTTTGAAGGGAATAAGGACCATTAATCGGAATACTGAATATTTTATTCTAACAATGCTAGGCCTGGAATTTGACATTAGTCGTAAAAAGAACTCACCTTGTGGGAGAATGGCGGCCTGAAGCTTAAACATATATCTGGGCTCAGTTCAGTCACAACTCTTCCATCTGGCCTTAAAGTCTCTCTAAAACAGACAGACTTTCGGGCGCATGATAGTCTAGTAACATAATAACCGATTTCTCAGCAATTGAAATACTAGCCAGTGAATAAGGAATGTTTGGTATCATATGTCACCTCCCAGTGGTTCAGATTCCACGTAAAACAGAATGTCCTGTGTTGTGATCACGATATCAACAGTGGTGTATTTTTTTTAATATTTGGTTTACGATGCGCCGACACAGATATTGTAGGTCTTATGGCGACGATGGGACAGGAAAGGCCTAGAATGGGAAGGAAGTGGCCGTGACCTTAATTGAATCGATTATTTCAGAAACCAGTCAAGTGCCAAGTCTGTCATTTTTGGGAAAATGAAAAGAACTGCCTAGCATCAGATAAAATGTTATGGTAGGGGTTTTAATATTTTAGCTTGAAAGTATTATATCTCTTAATACTTTCTATCTAAGAAAACATATTTTGTGCTGATTAACTTTGCTGTAAAAAAATCCGAAAAAATTCCACTTGACCGGTTTCTGAAATAAACGAGTGTTACAAACATATTTTTATGGGATAATTCTTGAATTTAGAAAGGATTTTGTCACAAAACCCATATTTGTGGAAATAGAAAATATTTTAATAGGTTTAGACTACATTGCTGATACAAATATAATTATTAAAGGGATGAAATCAGCAATGCCTGCTCATCATGACAGGTGGTAATCAATCCTCACAAACAAACTCCACAGCACATTCTGTCCCTGTTGTAGGCCTTTGTAAAATGCTGTCATAAAAGTGTTCATATCTCATCAGGTAAGGTTTTAAGGCATTTAGGTCACGCATATTCTTGACATTGTCGGGCACCTAAAAACAAACAATAACAAATAATAATGTAGGGGTCAGGCTAGGTACTTCCTTGCCTGAGTAAGAAATATAACCTTCTCCTTTTACCCTTGCATTCCGAATAATATTACGCATGTAAGTTTGTTTGTCTACCACTCCTCGTTTCCTTTTAGATACAGATTCGTCTCCTGAACTTTCAGACATATCACTACGATTATAAAAAACACTGCACTAAACAAGAGAAACACTTTTTCAATCAGTTGTTCACAAAAAAACTACGAACATGCGGTTCTAGAAAGACAACAATGATAATAAAAACAGCTGAACAGCTGGTTATTCTGGGTTCAGAGCAGCAGAGCCAACCGGCAACGTGCGCCACATCACAAAATGTACTAGCAGTTTACTGCAGAAACTAGCCAAGTGGTGTCACTTAACTGGTTTCAGAACTAAATACGATATTCAACGTAATATCTGACCATTATAGCAGGACGTTTCTTGACTGGTCTCAGTACCAAAATGTGCGTATACCCTCTTAGTAACATGTTCTGCCAATAACTCATTTTTTTCATTTTTTGGCACTTGACTGCTTTCTGAAATAATCGATTCAATTAAGGTACAGCCCCAGCATTTGCTCGGTGTGAAGATGGGAAACCACGGATAACCATCTTCAGGGCTACCGACAGTGAAATTATCTTCCGGATGCGAGCTCTCAGCTACCCGCTCCTAACCGCACGGCCAACTCGGCCGGTGGCGTAAATCTACAAGCTTGCTCCTTCTATAGGTTTTCGGCAACGCTGTGTTGGAAAAAGGGTATGGTAGTAGTGACGAGGTCTTTATTAAAGCACAACCCTGGTATTTGTCCGATATGAAAATGGGAAATCATCATAAACCATGTTCAGGGCCCGCCTCCTCTGGAAGCTTATAACTACTTGACCTGTACTCGTCGCCATGTGACTGGAATTTTGAGCGAACTTGCCTGCAGCTTTGCACCGGTTACGAACTTAGGACTTGACCTGATCAATCACGCGGTTGGGTTGACATGATAAGGGCGCTATCTAATCTGTGTGTAGGCAGCTCACCTCGGTCGAGGTTCAAAAAGGGGGTCACGCTATCTACTACCTGTACACTCAATAATAATGAAAGTGGGGACATGGCCTTTATTCAACTTTATACCTTCACCCAATCGCTCATTCACGAGTAACCAAACAAAACATAATATTGACACATTTTATAGGCAACATCTACATACTGGTATATCTAAAATAAGAGCTCTGTCTGCACATCGCTCAGAATTTAAAAAGAATGGTAATTCTGTATCGGTTGTGTCCACAGTTACAAGGAAATGCACTTTTTAATTTTCCGTAATGTCTGTCAGTGCGTATGTACGTACGAGTATGTACGGCACCTCGGCGTTTTAGAAAACCATAAAGTAGTTAGTGAGACGTAAAGCAAATAAAATTATTATTTTCTTCTTCTTCTTCTTCTTCTTATTATTATTATTATTATTATTATTATTATTGTATGTATGCATGCACGTGCATCACAAAAAAAATTCTGAACAGAATTTAATGAAAATTGACATGTAAAGTCAGTGAATATGACACTACAGTCTGGGCCATGAACAATTTCATTCACTCTGAGCGAAATGGTAGTTTAGAGGGAGGCCTAACATTTAATTCTCAAATATTTATGTCATTAGTGGCCCTATCGATGAGTACTACATAAGTTATATGTTGTTTAATTTCCAATCATTAATGTTTTATACATTTTTACCGTATCGGCTGTAACAGAGATATTCAAGAATTTGGATCATTCTTGCCAGTCAATATCAGCGGCTAGTCACGAGAAAATGGGTTAACAGAATTTAATAAAAATCGGTATGTAAAGTCTAGGGATAAGGAACTACAGTCTACGCTATAAAATATTTTATTCACCTCGGTTGGAATTGTAGTTTAGGGGAAGGAGTATAAAATTTAATTTAAGTACTACATAACAAAAGTTATAGAGAATACAATTTACCATCATTTATGCGTTATTCAGTTTTACCGTACCGACCACGATAAGATTGGTGGTGATGGTGATTATTGTTTTAGAGGAAGTATAACTAGGTAACCGTCCTCTATAATGCACTAATAACAGAGAAAAATGGAAGAATGAAGATATCGGCCTACGAAAGACAAGGGCCTGGAAGTTTTGAAAATGAAAGTCTCTCTAGGGCTCCATACGTAATACAGTCGGGTTCAGAAAAGGACAATACTTGACCAAGGGAGGTCGAATAGGATAGAAGAAAGAGAGGAGCCTGGCATAAGTGAAACCAATGGCAGGACTCAGCTAAGGGCCCCGTGTTTGCCAACTCACCCTCCCAAGTTCAGAGCCTGTGGAGCCACATTTAGTCGCCTCTTACAACAGGCAGGCTTAACGTGGGTGTTATTTTACCACCCCCACTCACAGATGGACGACTATAATACGAGAATTCATGAATTTAGATGAATGTATACTTTTGTAGCTTAGTCTATATCAACGCGGAGCATTGCTGACATGGAAGTATTGTTCAATCGTGTTAACTGGCCATGGAGTTTGTTACGATTGTCTTAAGGTGTTAATCGCGTTGTCATCAGACCATATCGAGAAGAGAAATTGCGAAGATTATTAAAAAATGAGAAAAAACATGAAGAACGATGGCTTGAAAAAGACAAGAGAGATTCATGAAAGAGAGGAGGGCTCACTTTACATAAGATGCCCTAATATCACAGAGTCGGAAGGAAACTAAATGCGAAGGACTACAATATAAAAAGCTCATAAAATTGATTGACAACAACATTATATTGACCATTATTTGTTGTGATGTGCTTTGTGCACCGCCTTCTCTATCCTCTTATACTGCCTGATCTGTGCCACTAGATTAACACGGGAAGGTCCTAATGCCAATATTTATTCTTGTCGCCGTAAGAATGCAGTCGTAGACGCACAATCTTCACGTCAGTATGGGTGTAGCATTGTATTATTGATGCATGCATGTGTGTGTGTGTGAAAAGCTGAGTTATTTTGTACTTTGAGTAAACGTGTCTGTTCACTTCCGTTTGTACGAGTTACATTTTATGTATACCTGTGAAATGATTTAATCATGTTTTGCTTATAGATATTTTAAAAGTGATTTGAAGTATATTCCTTTCCTTCCGTTTGGGCAAGTTATACTTATTTGTAGAAGTGAAACTTCAGATTCATTCCCCGATATATTCAACTGCTGTGTACTATTTTGAAAATCTCGGCAAGGTGTTTCGCAGCCAGAAAAAAAGCGACTTCATGAAATACCATGTAGAAGGGAATTAAGAGAAAATTAGCTGTCGGCTATATCTAGGCAAGGATCTGATAAAGGAAGTAGTTAGATATCCTCAGATAACTCTCGCATCTGTAGCCTTTACAGCTTATTTCAGAAGGTAATAGCCGTGGAGGATGGTGGATTCCGTGTGATAAGAATTGTAACGGGCAACGTCTTCATGTTTAGACCTTTTTACACAACCTCAGATATCCAAATGATAATGTGCTTATCAATCTAGAAACAGAAAATCAAAGATTATTTTCTGGGTACTTGGTTCGTGTTGTTGAGGAGAGGAGGGAGTGTGACATTTGCGTCGGCAACATCTTACTGCATGGGCGCCCATAGGATAGTTTGTAAGTGGCGGGGGGGGGGGGGGGGACCTGGGGGTGTGTAGTATTTTTAATATTTTGGAAGATGAATGGCTACTTGTATTCCACGGTAGAATACCACACACGGTATCCCCTACCACTCCTACTTAATACAGATTTTTAAATCATTTTCTTGAAAGAAAAACACCTGACTATATTAGACTTTTTCCTTTCCCTAAGAGCAGGGGGGGGGGGTGTCCAACCTTGCCCCCAGGCATGCGCGCCATGTCTCACTGCCTAGAGATTCGACACCACTAAATGGAACTGATTATTCATCATAACAGAGGAACCCAAAACCTTGTTTTGTTGCTCTGATGAAGCATCTGCAGGAGATTGTTGAAGCTGCCCTCTACTGTCGGAAGTCCTTCAAACGAGCGTAATACGAGGACTTGCTACTTATTCCGTTTCAGAATGTGTTCTGTTACAGTGTGTGGTCAAGAATATCAGCAAAACTGTTAGTGATGTTATTCTAACCAAGTTCGTAAGTCTTCTGTTAACTGATATTATGTTGAAAAGAACACAAAATGTTAGCCACCCGGTGTACCACTCCAAGCCTTCATCCAGGAAAATCTTTAAATCGTGACATGAAGAGGCCAACTGCGAATTCATACAGGTAATATTAGCGATATTACCTTATGTGCTGAAGTGCTGCAGCACATTGACTATTTGAAAAATAAATTACTTTAATAATATTATCTACAATCAAATACAGTACATTGAAAAAGACGTCTGCCATAGAATACGAAATCATTCAACACCCCTCACAACCAGGTAACTAACCGTGCGCTCCATGCCGGGTGCTGTGCAGATCACAGCTCAGTGAGAATTTCTAAGCTTTGAGCCAGAAAGCAGGAACTCTGTCTTTTCGACCACAGAGAAGCAGCACTAGTCACACTTGCATTACGACCGAAATGAGAAGTTGCAAGTGGCACTCTTTTGACTCAGCGGTAGTATTCAAGAGGGGATCGCTCAGAGCAAACGGGAAAACAAAATACTGTAGAGCTGTTCACGCTAGGTCTTTTAATTCTCCGTACCTGCCTATTCCATAGCCACATTTGGAAATCGATGAACCATAAAAATTGTACTTTTTGTGTTATCAAAATAAGGACATGATATTGTGATTTTATTTAATTACAAAATGTCCAGTTTATACATTTCACTATAGCAATATTACATGTAATTTTGCATTACAACGTTGCTGGTTTTATTTAAATGATTTTGGTAACATTGAGAATTTCTGTTTTTGCGCGCTCACAACAAGTGTTTCTGAGTTCGTGATGTTTTGTCATTAGTTTTAAATAAGTTTTCTTATGAGGAATGTGTATATTGTTCAGCATTTAAAACTCAGTGGAGAGCCTCTTGAAAACAGCATATATTTATAAATAATTTTTGGAGGGAGGATGGGTTACAGCATACAACTTATTTTCTGCACCAGCCGCCACTGAGTCTATAATGTATAGTATTTTGTAAGCTGTCGTCATAATAATGCGTTAAGAACTTTGTGCGTCTTTGCCTGCCACCTAGCGGAGAACTTATAACGCAGCCTATTCGCAAAAAGCCTCGTATAGAGAAGGCAATATAGGACGATCGAGACAGCGGTGGCTTTGTGTGTTCTGTTGACACTCATCTCCGATATATGGGATTACTGCTGCGAACCGAGTATAACAGTCTGCCTGAATATTGGCGGGAAGTAGCTGGGGAGTTAGATCCCTGTTTTCTTTAACATGCCATTCCTCTGGTTCATAAATTTTTTGCTGATACTACTGGTACGTAACACACTGGTTCATCATAGCATTCCAGCTATTCAGTTTCTACTCTCAGCCACTGATTGGAATGAGCATGAACGGAATAAAGGTAGAGAAGTGTTTGCGGCTGTCTGCGGCCTGGTCATTCCAGCTCTGGAACATTGGACTGTTAGATCGGCACTGTAGTACTGTTCGCTAAAAGTGAGAAAATATGCGGTTTTTCATTTGAACGAGTATTTTACATGATAACATTGCTTTGAATCGCGACATACCTACTGACGTCATTGTAATGACCTATGTTGAGATCAGTAAGAAAAACCACAAAGACAATCTTTCTGAGAATTCAGTAGCGAAGCACGGGTACATCAAGGTAGTTCTACACTAAATGTAGACATGAATGCTGTGTTTCCTTTTAAGATTTTAAAATAGAATGTATAGGTTAGTCTTCATTCATTAGACAAGAATCGTCACCTATGCAGGACGGGAAGCTCCGCAGGCGTAGTGACCCGGTTTCCTGAATCTCGAAGAGTAAAAATAATCATGAAAGAGTCGAGATTTTAATTCTGTGTCTCCCACTTGACGAAGCATATTGCTGACTTATGGTAGCGCCTTACGTATTGACAGCGACTAGCATCTTATTGTGATGTTCAAAGAGAATTATTGTATTGTTCTAATTATACTCGCTTATTCATAACTAATGTACTGTATTTTCAAACGCGAAACATTTTATCCGATTGCTCGGGAGTAAGAGCTGAGGCTGCCGCAGCCTGACTCGCCGCTCAATGACACACTCGTACATTTTCCTCTCAGTTCCCTAATAACAATGAAGTTGTACGACCCTTTACGTTAAAGCACAAAGGTTACTCACTTCACTAGCCTTTCAAACATGCGCTTTTCGTGTTGCAGCTTGGAGGGGTTTGTACTAACCTTATTCCAGCCCCGTAGCATTTAGCATCTAATCTTGCTTTGACGCTGCTGTTGTATTTAAATATACTTTCTGCAGGTAGTGTTGCAGTGATTAGTGATCATTATTGAGGTTAAGTTGTGGGGATGATTATTTTGTAGCTGTCCTGGGTGGCGTTTCTATTCAGCTTCATTCATGTATAAAGTTGCGGAATGACCAATGGGCTACTTATTACTTTTTCAATTATTTATGCGGCCTACTTATTCCAGGAAATACAGTTCTATTCAAAGACCACATTCTGAGAAAAAGTTTAATAGATAAATGATTGTTATTCAGTAGGCTAAATTAATTCATGTGGAAAACTGGAAGTCATAACCAAAAGACCTGCACTGAATCTTAGTTTTTGAAAACTTGATGGGGAATTTACCCGTAATTTTCAGAAACAATAGTATGAAACGAAGCCATGGTTGACAGGAGTGTAAATAGAAACGGCATTATTATTGTTTTCACTGAAATTTATTTTCAAGCAATGATAACGAATAGGCGAAGTAGGGATAGTACTACATACCTTAAATAATGTAGTGGCCAAAAAGCAGGGGTGTTTAATTATATATAACTGCTACTCTCAAGTTCAACGGATTACAGACAAAATGGATAGAACATTCTTTCTCTGAAACTGCTCGACTTTCTGCAATAAAACACAATATAATCTCGATCAAAATAGATCCATTCTTGAACGTTTAATCTCCACTGTTTATTTTCTGGCAAAGCAAGAATTAAGTTTCTGTGGTCACGATAAATCTGAAAGTTCTCATAACAAAGGGGATTACTTAGAAATACTTCATTTTATTTTAGCCAAACAGGAGCCTCACTTAAAAAATCGTATTCACAACAATGTATTTAGAGGAACGTCCCCAGTCATCCATAGTGCTCCCATTGATTTCTAATGAAGACAACAATAGCACTTTCGTTTCTGTCTAAGTCGATGCAACTTTAGATGTTTCAACAAAATTCCGGTACAGTGTAATTATTAGTTATGCTAATCATTTATCAGGAGCAATATAAGAAAAATTTGCAGGTTTCTACGGAGTATACTTTATCAAAACAGCTGGAAGTATGACCAAAGTGTTGTTAAAACAAGGACCTCGACAATTTCAAAAGAAAAATAGTGGCGTTAATGTAATTCTACATTTTTTTTAAACCTTTTCCATGTGCAATGCTCATTCACTTAGGTGCACGGGCTGAATTTAATACCCCTTCATTGTTATAAAATAATAACACAAGCGAAGCTCTCTGTCGTAAATATTACAGGGTTTAACCGTTATTTTAGCTGCTCTACCAGAACTAGGGAACTACTAATTCTACGTGGGTTCAAGTTACCGAGTTGCTGTGAAAATATATCGTCGCTCAACCGGTAAAAGGTTGTATTCCACAAAGCTCTTCCTATCAATTATTCTCCTTAAGACTGGTCACGCCCCCCAGCCACGTATGGATATGCAGTCCATCAGAACAAATTTTGTTGTGTTCATTTTCCTATGCCCATGTGTAAAGGAAAATGAACTTTACAGTACCGTACTGTAGGAATGTATGTTTGCATTACGTATTTACGCACTCCTAGTGTACAATGCATGTAAGGTTCATTTTCGTTTAATCACCGACAGAGGAAAACGAACACAACGGACATTGTTCTGATGGACTGCGTATCCATATGTGGCTGGGAGGCGTGACCAGTCTTAAGGAGAATAATGGTTAGGAAGAGTATTGTGGGATACAACGTGTTACCGGTGAAGCGACGATATGGAACTATCTCTCTAGAAGTGTAATATTATTATTCTGTAGCATTAAGAACAACATTGTTGTTGTTTGAGTCATCAGTCCATAGACTGGTTTGAAGTAGTTCCCCATGCCACGCTGTTCTATGCTGAACATTTCATTTTTTGTTACAATTGGCTTTACGTCACACCGACACAGATAGGTCTTATGGCGACGATGGGTCAGGAAAGCGCTTGGGGTGGGAAAGAAGCAGCCGTGGCTTTAATTAAGATAGAGCCCCAGAATTTACATGGTGTGAAAATGGGAAACCACGGAAAACCATATCTAGGGTTGCCGACAGTGGAGTTCGAACCCACTATCTCCCGGATACAAGCTCACAGCTGCGTGCTCTTAATCGCACGGCCAACTCGCCCGGTAAAACATTTCATTTATGCATAAATACTACATCCTACATCTGATCTAACCTGCTTGTCGTATTTCTACCTTGGTTTACCCCTACCGTTGTTAATGCCTGCACTCACCTCGATAACCAACTGAACAAGTCTTGTGTGTTTTAAGATCTTTCCTATCATTCTCCATCTTCTTCTCGTCAAATTTAGTCAAATCGACCTCCTTTCACAAATTCGATTCAGTATCTCTTCATTCCTGATTCAGTCTATTCATCTCACCACATTACTTACATAAGCGCCTATTCTCTTTCTTTTTGAGTTAGATATCGTCCTTGTTTTACTTCCATAAAATGCCATGCTCCAGATGAAACTATACTCAATTAAAAATCCCCGATCTGACCAGAAATCGAGCCCGGAGCCCATTGAACCTAAGGCCAAAACCGCACACAATTCAGCCAAGGAACCGAGCTCGATACCTTCAGCCACTTGTTAGGCCAGTATCTAGTATTCGGGAGATAGTGGGTTCGAACCCCACTGTCGGCAGCCCTGAAGATGGTTTTCCGTGGTTTCCCATTTTCAGACCAGGCAAATGCTGGGGCTGTACCTTAATTAAGGCCACGGCCGATTCCTTCCCACTCCTATCCCATTCCTTTCCCACCGTCGCCATAAGACCCATCTGTGTCGGTGCGACGTAAAGCAACTTGTAAAGCAAATTGTAAAACGAAAAAATGTGAGCCAAGGAGCTCGACTTCCTACTTTTGCTTAGTTTACATAACAATGTATTTATGCTCACTGAGGTATTGTTTTTAATTCTGTGGAGTAAAATGACAGACATTAGCTTCCTCAACAAAGAAACTGACAATTATTGAGAAGCCTTTGAACATGGGATGTGAAGATGAAGAAATGAACGGCTACAAAAATTTAAATAATAAACTCTAAGTCAGTATTTAAGAGGCGATGCCGGGCTGAGTGGCTGGCTTCTAACCTCAACTTGGCACGTTCGAATCTGGCTCCGTCCAGTGGTATTTGAAGGTGCTCAAATACGTCAGCCTCATGTCGGTATATTTACTGGCACGTAAAAGAACTCCTGCGTGACAAAATCCCGGCAACTCGGAGTCCCCGAAAACCGTTAAAGTAGTTAGTGGAACGTAAAGCCAATAACATTAATATTTACTTGCAAATGTACCCGTGCTTCGCTACGGTATTCTTCACTGTATACGGATCTTCTTCTTCCTCTTTACCTACCGCTTTTCCCCAAACCTGTTGGGTCGCCGGTGCGAACTTCGTCGCACGTGTGATTTTGGCCCTTTTTTTACGGCCGGATGTCCTTTCTGATTCCAACTCTGCATGGAGGGACGTAATCACTATTGCGTGTTTCTGTGATGGTTGATAGTGTGGTATGTTGTCTGAATATGATAAGGAGAGTTTGGGACGGACACATACACACAGTCCCCGAGCCAGAAGGATCAATCAGAAGTGATTAAAATTCCCGACCCGGCCGGGAATCGAACCCGGGACTCTATGAACAGAAGGCCAGTACGCTGACCATTCAGCTAACGAGTCGGACCTCTACATTGTATACGGATATCGAAGTAAATGACTGTATACGCAGTGAATGAGGTTTGTTTTAAAAATTGCATGTCTCTTAGCGTTATCCAGAAACAGCAGGGGGAGGCTCCCACTTGTTGTTTCCAATGTAAAGTGTGAGTTGCGGCAGGTTTACTTGCTACTGCCATCCGCAATCGAGTAAGGAAGTTTTCATTATAATGGCAGGCCCCATTACCTACTGCGTGCTCACAATCGATATGGGGAGTTTTCGTTACAATGGCAGCCTTATCCCTTTCCCTACTTCCAGACAGATTACAGTTGAGGAGCTTTTATTATAATGGCAGGCACCTTCCCTACTGTCATTCAAAATTAAGTTGTGCTGTTATCATTAAAATGACAGGCCCCTTTTCTTAATGTCAGTCACACCGAGTTGGTGAGTTTCCATTAAAATAGCAGGCCACTATGCCTAATACCAGTTATATTTTAGATGGGTAAATTTGTTTATAATGGCAGGCAAACTTGCCTTCTCCCAAACGCAATCGATTAGGGGAGTTTTGAACAACGTTGCATGCTCCCTTGACTTCTGCCAGTCAAATCGAGAAGGGAATTATTCATTACAATGGTAGTCCCTCCTTACTAATGCCAGTTACACAGGAATTGGAGAAGGATCCCATTCATATTGCCAGTCAAAGTCGAAGTGGAGGGTAATCATTACAAAAGCTGACGCCCTCCTGCTGAGAGTCACTATCGATTTTTAAAATATTTTTTATAATGGCAGACACAACCTTTCTACATCGCTGGAAATCGACTTCAATGAATATACAGGGTGAAGCGTAATTCGCGCACTCGGGCGTCGCAGCGCGACTCCTCACATGCCAGCAATAAAAAAATGTATGTTACAAAATTTCAACTTGCGAGTATATCCGGCAGAAAAACGACGTTGAAGATTAGCAATCTGGCAACACTGTAACCAATGTAGGGTAACTACCTCTGTCAGCAGGCATAACTTGTATTGTACTGTTGGTGCAATGGATAGAGTTTTGGGTTAGCATGCAGGAGGTCGAGTGGTCGATCCTGGGTTGCGGCGTATGTTTTTTATTTCGTAAATGTAGTCCAGGTGGTATGGTATCTGGCATCTTAATCGTCAACAGCGATTGCAGTGGGTCCTCTAGAAACCATTTGCACTTACATACTACGATCCTAGAAATGGACGAACAATCGTTTTAATTGGTCAGCTTTGAAAGGTGCCCTTTCCACGTCGTGGGCGTGAATTTATTCGCACCACTTCATCTACTAGATGTGAAACCTGTTTTCTTTGTACCCTCCTCCAATGGTCCCATAGATTAGTACCAACTATTATTCTTGCCTCGTTCAGGTCCATTACATTTCGTTAGGGCCTTACGTTACCGTAGGCCTAGCAACGTGCTCTGTGAATAATGCCCAAACTGGGTTACAATTTGTGTGTGTTATCACCATGGTCCCAATAATTCTGCCTTTCAACATTGCGTGTTGCGTCTGGTAACCGCATGCTGTTTAGTACGTATCTCAATGTATTATTATTATTATTATTATTATTATTATTATGTTGTAAATGTAGGATACATGTGACCTTAGAAACGGTGTCTTACTGTATCACAGTAGGTAAGGTCAGATGGAAATTAGCAAATAAAAGATGCGCCTCAACCCAGGATCGAACCATCGACCTCCTGCATGCCAACCAAAAACTGTACCCACTGCACCAACTGTTGACATCGGTAGTTACCCTACATATGGTTACAGTGTTGCCAGATTGCTACTCTTTAACGTCCGTTTTCTACCGGATATACTCGCAAGACGACGTTTTTTAAGAGACATTTTTTTATTGCTGGCATGTGAGGAGTCGCGCTGCGACGCCCGAGTGCGCGAATTACGCTTCACCCTGTATATATCGACATGGGAGGTATATGCCTGTTTACAATATTTCGAACCTTCATTTACAGATTAACTGCTGCTAAACGATACGTCATATCGACAAACGAATTGTAGCATGAGACGCCTAATTTAGCGGTCTAAATGTTTGGTCTTCTATCTCGTCTATTTATGGGTAGGATTGAGTTAGAGAAATAGGGTGAAATTGGGGTAACGTTTTCTCACAGTGCATTTCTTTTGGATACATATGTGACAGCTACAGACATAGAATTTGGCTCACATGTGGATACTGGGTGGACCAATGTTCGTGTAGAATTAGATGATTCTATCTTTCGTTAAGTGATTCAAACTATGAATTATACATGTACAAAGTGCAAAATGTACGTACAATTGAGGAATAGAGACAAATCCAACGTATAAGGAATAGAGATACGACAAAACATCATATGAACAAAGTTGCAGATCACTCCATATTGAACGTAGATTGTGCCATCCGTTTTGTGATACGACTTACCGTTTAGCCACGAAATACCCCGAAACGAAGGTCTGCCCCGACATTAAAATTGCCTCAATATTTCGATATTTTTCGGGGGTAAAACGTGAAATATTTAAAGATCTTGGAGCTTTCCGTCGGTTACAGGCTAAGGTATGTAATTTTTCCAAATTTCAATATTCTAGCTCGTCTGGCAGATTATGCCCCAATCTTGCTTGGGGGTGGGGGATGTAGAAAGGAGGACGTTCAGTAATCTAAAGCTAACAAATATGTAGATGATCATTAAATCACCTGAAACGGATGACTGTACAAAAATTTCGCCAAAACAGTCACTGTACAGATACACGGTTGAATATTATTATTATTATTATTATTATTATTATTATTATTATTATTATTATTATTATTATTATTATTATTATTATTAACATACGATGAAATCCAATGTAAGCTCAGTCTAAATGATGGTGATTAATTTGGAAAGAATAACATAAAATGGGGTATTGGATGCTCTAATTCTGAACTTCGAAACGTGGTTTAAGGATTTCATAAACTTAGATATTTTCGAGCTCACGATATTAAATTTAAATAGTACATCCAGCCAATACTACTTCCAGAGGCCAAAGTCGACGTGCTATGTAAACTTTACCTTTACTTCGACAAAGATAAACTGAAAGGAGAACTAATGTTTATTTTTGAAATTGAGGATAAACTTTCTAAGCATTTTTTAAGCATCTCAAAAATAATGGTCGGAAGGGCATTTCAACTGAGACTCTTCAACTTCTTCCTGTGGATTAAATATGCCAGCAACCACTGACTCTTGTGAAGGGAGTGTGAAAAAAAAATGAAAATAATGGTTCTAGGCGGAGTGCAGAACCTCGGCACTAAATGGGATAGAGCGGTTAGCTCTATGTTCAGCCACCTTTGTCCGAAACCCTCACCCGAACGTATAGTACTCATGTTTGGTTTAGGCTGAGTGAACCCCAGGACCTGTGCACCTTGAGAAGTGGAAATCTGAAATTTCTCGACTTCCTGGTGCATTGAATCCACGCCCTTCCGGGTGAACCGAGCACACCTTTACCACCTCGGCCAGGCAGCCCATGAAAGGAGTATATTTTGTCCAAAACGATTTAAATCTTCCCTGAGAAATTCTGTGACTAACGGGCGACTACCCTATTTTTCCTCGTGCTGAAAAACATGAGCCTGGAAATGTCTTCTGGACGTCCAGAATTTGTATCTAGGATCATCGATGTATTTGCTGTTTAGAAAGGAGAATCGAGCCGATCTACAAGGAAGATTCAGGTCAATTTAAATTTCTGTCAAGGTTTGCACATTGGTAGTTATGATTAATACTGTACAAATGTTGGTAACAGCTTCGGCACCCTACCCAGAAAAACGGTCACGTTAGGCTACTGTGTACAGTTCCTGCTACATGTCTAAAAATACCTTGAACTAACACCCTTTGATAGCCTGTAGAAGAAATAAGGAACTTATATTTGTTTATTTGTCTCTCAAGTCATCAAAATGAAGGCATGTTGACTCGTTATAAAGCGTTACGGAATTTTATATGATATAAGGAAATCTCCCAAAGTCCATATCCATGGCACAATGGTCAGCGTAGTTGCCTTCGATTCATGGGACCCTGGGTTTCATTTCGAGCCGGACCGAAGATTTCTTCTTTAGTTCGGGGATTGGGTGTTCGTCTCAATAAACACCTTCGTATTCAGACAACACACCACTCCACCAACCACCACAGAAACATGCAATAGTGAATACATCCCTCAACATAGAGGCTGGCATCAAGAGGGACATCCTCAAACTGGGGTTAATCCACATCAAGAGCTGACCCCGAGAAGTCGAGAATATTTCTAGGATGGCCAAGAATAAGATGCGGAGTCATTTTTATGGAGAAACTATCTAATTTTGTCCTATTAAGGAGAATAGTCTCTAACGCATATGCCTGTACTGTATGCATGTCATTGTGCAGTTTATAACATCACTAAAGTGCCCTTCCTGACGTTATCAGACCAGCGAGAAAGATACATCTGGTGTGTTGGCTATCCGCGGGCTAAGGTTACCTAGCAGACAATGATTTGAGCCAATGACGTGACTTAGAACTAGCTCCGGGGAAAACACATGGTGCAGTACTTGCCTGCGCTTTCTTAATAAAGAAGACAGTCTGTCATCTGCTGCTCTGAGTCCCGTTAGCGACATGTGTCAACTAAGCTGACTGTACTTCTGTATCGGTCACCTTGACCAAGGTAGTTGACTTCTCATTGTTGATCAAATTAGGACTTTTGTACATCCAAGTGATTAGCTAATGTAGTGTATGTAGAATCAGTCTGATCTAAATTATATTATCGTTAGGGTAGTCTGTATGGAATTGTATTCCTTAGAGCTTGAATTAATTAATTGCATAATCAGACCTGAAATTATATGATGGTGGTGGTGATTATTGTTTTTCTTAAGAGGAATTACAACTGTGCTGAAATTAGACACTAACTATGGATAGTGCTACTGTCTTATTCTTCTGGTGCCATCTAGACACAGAAGTTTGGCGACATCCATGAAGATTCTCACTCCCCCCCCCCCCCGTCTATTTTGTGCTTCCAGTTACAGGGTTGCCATATCGTTGTTGTCGCACCACTGTCGGACATTACACGCCTGGGGTAATCTTTTCCTCTCAAGCAGTTCTATGATGTGTAGCAGTGACTGAATTCGATATCGAAATTGTCAAAAAGAAAGTACATCACTCGGACACTTCACAGATCTAAACTCACATAGTTCAAATGTCTTTTTGAAAACTACTAGAATCCGTGCAGTGTGAAAACAAAAATATCGTTGCTGCCGGGACAAAATCTCCTATGTGAAATATTTTAGCTTAGAAGTTTGGCCGGTAAGGTTCTGTCATCTAAGGTGCAACATTGTGTGAACATTGTCAAGCCATTCTCGCTCTTCATAATGCATGTGCTGCTGGTCAGTATATCCCCAAAAATATTATCACATAGGAGGTTTTGTCCCGGCAACGACGATATGCTACTTTTAATACTAACCGTTTTATATAGATCACTCTGTACCTATCATGTGCTTATGACGATTTTGAATTCCCATGAGGTCTAATATCAGTAATGAGGAGGCTACCTCGAAAACCTAGCGGGACGCTGAACTCCCGTCAGTAAATAAAAGTAAATAACAGCTGTTCTACCAGGAACAATCGACGCGAAGGAGGTTAAAATTATAGACATATAATTCACTTCAGGACCTGCTCACCTGATGAGCTAAACTGAGCACTGTCCCTGCATTGCAGGAGGCCATAGCCCTTAGGGGATTCATACGGCTAATTTATTTATTTATTTATTTATTTATTTATTTATTTATTTATTTATTTA
This sequence comes from Anabrus simplex, assembly GCF_040414725.1. Lineage (NCBI taxonomy): Eukaryota > Metazoa > Arthropoda > Insecta > Orthoptera > Tettigoniidae > Anabrus > Anabrus simplex. Next base: position 1,291,331,089 of record NC_090265.1, read on the forward strand.
TTTATTTATTTATTTATTTATTTATTTATTTTTTTATTTATTTAATTCACTGAGCTCACGAGAGTTCAGTGAAGGTATATACAGTTCAGAGATATGACTTCAATTATCCCTTTTCAGTATGTCGAATTAGAATGTTTAAAGATTTCTTCAAGTGGACACAGTGAAACAATCGATCATCACTGATCTGCATTTAAGTCTGTCACCCATGTGGCAGATTTCCTATTAGTTGTTCAGCTACCCTTTTCTTAAATTATTTCAAAGAAGTTGGAAATTTATTTAACATATCCCGTGATAAGTTATTCCAATCCCTAATTACTCTTCCTATAAACAAATATTTGCCCCGATTTGTTCTTTTCAATTCCTACTTGGTCTTCATATTACGATCTTTTTACATTCTCTCATAATCCTGTAGCTTATTTATTGTTCTATAATAACATCCTCCGTAAACATGCTTTCAAGCTTATTCGTCTACTAATGTCATTCCAAGTACATTAACAGTTCGGAACATGCGACTTGGTCAAGCTGTTCATCTCCTTACTCCCAAGTCTTTCCAGCCTAAACTTTGCAATATTTTCGTAACACTACTCCGTTGTCAGAAATCTCCCAGAATAAATCGCCCTGTTTTCCTTTTGATCTCTTCCAGTTCTTGAATCTAGTAATCCTGGCAGGTGACCCATACATTCGAACCGTACTCCAATTAGGGTCTTGCCAGTGAAGTGTATGCTCTCTCTTTTACATCCTTACTAAAATCCCTAATTCCCTTCATGACCATATGAAGAGATTTAACCCTTTATTTATAACCTCGGTAATGTGATTAATCTAATGAATGTTTCCTTATATTAACACCTAAATGCAGTACTTACAGTCCCAATGGGGTACTTCCTCTCCATCAACACAATAACTAAAACAGAAAAAAAAATCCTCTTAGTGAAACCACCTGACTTTTCAGCCCGCTTTCCATTATACCACTACTCTTCCTATAAACAAGTATTTGCCCCAATTTGTTGTCTTGAATTCCAACTTCGTCTTCGTACTACGATCTTTTTTTAGTCTCTCACAATCCTGTAGCTTATTTATTACTCTATAATAAGATAGTCGAGTTCTATTTTACATTCGCTCACAAACCTCTAGCTTATGTACTACTCTATACAGTATAGCATCTGCCTTAAAAAGCTTTATCTCTAATTTCACTCATATAATTTATAGCCTATGTATATGAAAATACAGAGGTCCAATAATATTGCCTTGTGGATCGCGGCTCTTAATCATTACAGGATCAGATAATGCTTCACCTACTCTAATTCCCTGAGTTCTAATTTCAAGAAATTTAGCCACTTATTCAATCACCCATTTGTCCATTTAAATAGCCCCAATTTTTGTCAATATTCTCCAATGATTTATCCTATCAAAGGCCTTGGATAGGTCAATAGCAATACAGCCCATTTGACCTCCTGAATCTAAAATACCGGCTACATCTTGCTGGAATCCTACAAGTTCAGCCTAAATGGAATAATCTTTCCTTAATCTGAACTGCCTTCTATCAAACATACAGGTGGTACAGAGAAAGGAACTGGAAGTTTTTGTACTGATATGCTTGAGTCAGTCCTGAAATGAATCCGGTATCATTGACGTTTCACGTCATACAATTACAAAGCTTGCTCCCGTAATCAAGACAGGTTGTGAAGGGCAGGCAACTGGGGATAGACTATATTTCAAACATAGTTATTTGTGTAGTTCTCAGCAAGGAGGTACTAGTAATTCCAGAGGTGTGAAGTGTTCACACCGTACTATTATAGTTACATGTTAATAGGTATATTGATTGCCTGGTGAAGCGGTGATTTAGGAGTATATAGCTAGTTATGAAGCCGTAAGTGACTGCCCTTTATTCATGCGCCAGGCATGTAAATTAACATGTCCTGACGGACTTAAATAGTAGTTATGAAAATATTGTGCACTTCGTATTCTCAAGATCGAAGAAAAAGCTACTATGAATTCCTGATTAGCATTTTATGTAATTGTCGAGATATCGTGGTCATCAGTCTTAGGTAGTGTGTGTGATGTTTAAGTATTATTATTGGTGGGCTATATCAAGTTATATTCAACTAATGTCCGTTTCCATGGATAAATGATTAGCGTGCTGGCCTTTGTTCCAGAGGATCTGGAGTTCGATTCCCGGCCGGGTCTGAGATTTTAACCTTAAAAGCTTAGTTCCCTTGGCTCGGGTACTGAGTGATTGTGCTGTCCCCAACATTCCTGCAACTCACGCACCACACATAACACTATCTTTTTCCACAATAACACGCAGTTACCTACACATGGCAGATCCCGCCCACCCTCATAGGAGGGTCTGTCTTACGAGGGCTGCACCCGGCTGGAAATAGCCATACGAAATTAATTACTAAGAATGGTAGGGACGTGCAAGGAACATATAGTACGACAAACACAATCACAGATCAGTTGTGCCAAAAGAAATTGGTGAAACCGAGCGAGTTCGGGATGTGTAGCCGTTAGCTTACAATCGGGTGATGGTGGGTTCAAACATCACTATCGGCAGCCCTTCCCATTTTCACACCATGCAAATGCTCGGGTGGTACCATAATTAAAGCCACGGTAGTTTTCTTCCCAGTCCCAGCCCTATCCTACCCCACTATTGTCCCCATAAGACTTGTCTTAATCGGTGCAAGGTAAACTCAGTGCCAAGAATGAAGATTAGACCAAGCCAAACAACAACCACTGTCTCCACATCCTCTTCAAATAGACGGGATTACTTCTCGTCAATTCTAGTTCTTTCACAACCAGTACTTCTCAGTAGTGATGGGGTAATCGAAAAATTGAATAACCACCATCCGATTATGTGAATAATCTAATAAATAACCGAATAAAATATTCGAATGAGCTTCAAATATAATTCAGTTTTATCGCATATAATAATTGGATGCCTCATGAATAAATGTTTCGGTTTAAGTGTGTCGGATGGATAAGCGATTTAAATGAAGGAATAGATGAACTCTTAGAAACATAGAAATGCGCCTTTTTTCCAAATGTTGGAACTAAATGAGTGAATTAACTATCTTCATCTTTAATATCTGTAAAATAAAGTTTTCACAAAATATCATCATCATCATTATTATTATTATTAGAGGTCTGGAGTCTTTTTGAAATCAATTAGCGACAGAATTTCGCAATGATAGTGACTTCGAAATATTTTAGAGAAAATTCTGAAGAATTTTTAATTATGATTTGATAAATTTGTTGAGCCAAGTAGTCAAAACTATACAATTGCGCTTCACGTAAAGGCGTGGGCGTGTGATGCAATATATTAATCTATGCATTTTAATTACTGTGATGGCATGTGAATGCATGATTCATTCATACGTGTGGAGCATGGGTTCTTATTATGTCCCGAAAACTTACCAGGGACCGTTCGTCCGACCCACACACTCCCTGTAAGGGAAGAGACAGGTAATTTTAATTTTCCTGTGATGAGATTGATGAGTCGATGACGACATTAAGATTACTTTACATTCGATTATCTCGAAAAGATTCAGTATTCAATTGACCCAATCATTCGATTGTTTCAAATGAATAATCGAAAAAATAATCGAGTGGAAAAATAATCGATTCTATTCGATTATCCCATCACTACTTTTCAGCCCCCAACGACTGCGTTCCCTCTGCCCGTCCCACCCTGCTTTCAGGTGGATGGACTTCAACACTCATTTGAGGGCACATTGACAGATCTTCGGTCTTGAATGATTACAGGAGGTAAAAGACTGAGGACGTAGATCAGTCACAAAAGAGGAAAAGGGTCCCAGTGGATGGGTGAAGTAATGGAAACTAACAAAGTGGCAAATCATGTCATATTTGGAGAAATGTGAATATGAAAATCAATACGTAATAGGATAATTACTATGACATGTCAGTGTGGGAAGAGGGAACAATGAAAACACAAGAGGACAAATACTGTCACCGGGCGAGTTGGCCGTGCGGTTAGGGGAGATCCCGGAGAGAGTGGGTTCGAATCCCACTGTCACCAGCCCTGAAGATGGTTTTCCGTGGTTTCCCCATTTTCACACCAGGCAAATGCTGGGGATGTACCTTAATTAAGGCCACGGTCACTTCCTTCCAACTCCTAGGCCTTTCCTATCCCATCGTCGTCATAAGACCTATCTGTGTCGGTGCGACGTAAAGCCACTAGCTATCCAGTACTGTCTTACCATCTTCAAGATTGCCATCTTCAAATATATCGGCTTATACAGGAGGGCGCATGTCAACTTGCTGTAGTCTGAGATTGGGATAACGTGTTCTACAGTTGTACATATGGAAATTCTGACGGGTAAACTTTCTTCGACTTATCCCAGGTGTTTTTGGGGTCACTGGAGACATCTTAGGTCAGTCTTGTGAGCCGGGTTTCCACGTGATTTTATGGGTGAAACTACACACTAAGAACCACGTGAATTTCAACCTTGTGTGTCTGAATAGAAATCTACCAGCTAAGTGTGTGGCGATTCTGTGGAAACGTCAGATTTTTTAATTAATAATGCTATTTGCTTTGCATCCCACTAACTACTTTTTCGGTCTTCGGAGACGCCGAGGTGCCGGAATTTAGTCCCGCAGGAGTTCTTTTACGTGCCAGTAAATCTACCGACACGAGGCTGATGTATCTGAGCACTTTCAAATACCACCGGACTGAGCCAGGATCGAACCTGCCAAGTTGGGGTCAGAAGGCCAGGCCCTCAACCGTCTGAGCCACTCAGCCCGGCTGAGATTTTTTAATGCACGTGCATTTTAAATTCATTTGAATTAGAATTGGAAAGTTAGTGACTGCACTTTGTAGAAAGTTCTCATTGAATTAATTTGGTTGATTTGAAATGAAATGATAATTTCCAATACACCTAAATACGCGATTTGAAAACGCTGTTCATTGAGCGTGTACCTAATTAACTCACACCAAAACCTCTTTCATAACTGAAATGCGGAATGTATATTCATAAACTGATACATACTATTCCGAAGATCATACATTTTTGACAGATGAAGTAATATGTTTGTAGACGGCTGTACTTTTCAAAATTAAATACCCGACGGGATATGAAGTTTAGTATTTTACTCTATTGGAGACCAGGTATGATTTTGATAAAAGGGTCGATGAATTTTCCACCACTAAAATCATACGTATTGAATATGCCCAAAAATGTTGACATGTATGGAGGAGCTTAGCACTGGATACCTCATGATCAGTGACGAAGGAAGTCTTCTTCTACCGCTTTTTTCACACGTGTAGGGTCGAGGGTGCGAACTGTGTCGCACATGTGGATTTTTCACTGTTTTATGGCACTAACCCTATGTGGACGGATATAAAATCTATTGCGTGTTTCTCTCGTGGTTAGTAGTGCGGGATATTTCGTGTTGGAAAACACAAATACCCAGTCCCCGAGCCAGAATAATTTATTAGACGCTATTAAAATCCACAACCCCACCGGGAATTGAACCCGGAACCCTCTGAACCGAAGGCCTCAATGGACTAGGAATAATCGAACGTGGACAGTAGCTGACTGGCGGAACGTAATGTGGTCTGACGAATCACGTTATTGCCTGTATTCCAATGACGCATGTCGTCGAGTGCACCAAAGACCAAATGAAGCATTTCGTCCTGGATATGTGCAAGGACAGGTTCAAGCCGAAGGTGGGTCTGTGATGTTTTGGGGCTGCTTTTCGAATCGTGGCTTGGGCCCACCAACTGAAGTGACCACTAACATGAACCAACATGCTTATTTAAACATTCTGGATGATCAGGTGTTGCCTTTCAGTCAACATCTGCATGTACTGAAGATGACAACAGCAAAATTCATCGGGCTAGTCGCATATGTGACTTGTTTTACGAACTCTCCCCCATATTATTACATCTCGATTGGGCTGTAAAAACACCGGACTTGGACCCCATTGAAAATCTATGGGACATGCTGGAACAGCAGGTAAAACGCCGACATCAGTATCCCCGCAATTCGGTGGAATTGCGCGATCAAATACTCAGCGAGTGGCTTAACCTGGATTCGACGAACTTACACTACCGAATCCAGGCGGTTATCAAGTCCAGAGACGGACTTGCACGGTGTTAAATGATGCTTCTAATGATTTCTCCAGGTAAGCATAGATTCTGTCGTTCATATTAAGGGCCACGAAAAAATTGGAAAATCAAACCTTGTTGGTCCTACTCCATGTAGCAACTTTGTTGTGGCTTTCATTAGAATGACTCAGCAGACACTTCAGAAGAATGTTTGTATGTATAACCTACAACAGCTACTATTACTACTAGCTTCCTCCATAAATCAGTGGCGGTATGTTGGACTCGGTATCTCAAGATTGTTGGCTTATTACTCGGATTTTTGAGGAGGGGAAAGAAGTTAGTTCAACAATCCATGCACCGCAATGTTTGCATATAAAAGATCTCTTGTATATTATAATTATTTAATTAATGTCCGGCTCCATGGCTAAATGGTTAGCGTGCTGTTCTTTGGTCACAGGAGTCCCGGGTTCGATTACCGGTGGGGTCGGGAATTGTAACCATAATTGGTCAATGCCGCTGGCATGGGGGCTGGGTGTATGTGTCATCTTCGTCATCATTTCAACCTCATCACGACACGTAGGTCGCTTACGGGCGTCATATGAAAAGACCTGCATCTGGCGAGCCGAACTTGTCCTCGGACACTCCCGGCACTAAAAGCCATAAGCCATTGTATTTCATAATTAATTAATTAACTAATTAATTAAATTCCATCCATAGATCACCCAACAGAGTTGCAATATCTCCGCCATATGTTAAAAATTAAACATCGAAACTGATAGGCAGGCAGTCTAAATGCCGCATATAAAATGTCTGGTACAGTGTGTCTGAGGTTGAATTTTATTATTATTATTATTATTATTATTATTATTATTATTATTATTATTATTATTATTATTATTTCTTCGTTATGCCCAACTAAGGAGCGCGATATAACTTATTTAGCTGATGTCGTTGCCTTTTTCTTCTTCCAAAATCCCTCCATCCTCTCGCTGTGGCTTTTCTTGCGATCTTCTGACCAAGTTTTGATGGTGATAGTGCTTGAATGATGTTTAAAGCGGTGGTTGTTGACTAATTTTCTGATGTTAGATCCGTCTAGCACAATGTCATCTGTGATGCCTATTTCCTGAAGATCTTTTACCAACTTCGAACAGCCAATTGCTTTTTACTTTCATTGATAGGGCAAGGTTCAGAATTCTTTTGGTCAATCTCTGATTACTCATTCTGAGAATATGTCCATAAAATTTCAAACGTCTTTCCTAAATGTGTCTGAGATTTTGTCTGAGAGTTGGTACAGGTCATGAGATTTCCATTATTATTATTATTATTATTATTATTATTATTATTATTATTATTATTATTATTTGTCTGTATGACCACTAATACTATCGCAACTCTTTCCTTCGTCATCTTTCATCTTCTTGTATTTATGAGTAGTCTGTGGAGTCCTTATGCTCAGTTTGAAACTTGATCAATAATTTACTCCCTCCATACGTTCGTCGAATTTGAAATACCACCCGAAGTTAACGGGATCCAAACCTGAGCCATTCGGATTCGACCGACTGCCAGCGTACCCACTTTCTAATACTAAATTACTACTATAGAAACATGACCTTAGAACATGCGCAATAAGCACAAAAATATCCGTAGTTCTTACAAGAGATCTTAAAGAGAAATTAGAAATTGTCCGTCAGAATTACTTCATGGTTCATTTAATCGGTTAGTAAGAAATAAACAGCATAATACAATTGAAGTCTGGTGTGACACTGAGCCAAGATCCAGTACTGTATTACTACTATTTCTTTAAAATGTCTCCTCTATGAATGCGGCAAGCATGCGTAGTACTCTTCATTGTGGTTTCTGTTGAGTCGTGATAATAAGAACAGTTACGTTGCTATGGCAGATGTCTATTCTATTCCAATATATTTAGTGTCCGGGTAGTTTTGGTAGAAGTTTCCACTGAGTTGTCAACGTAGCAACAGTTGCTATGGAAGACTTTTCCTCTATTACATTTTATTCTGTTGTAAGATCCATCAGTTCATTATCTCCTTCCGTGAATGCTTGCACTGATTTAATTCACACCATCAATTTTATTTCTAAAAAAAAAAAACATTATTTCCCCGCTTTAAATCTACACACGAGAATTCCGTACAACTCAACGCTGAAGTCACAGTGAACTTAATAGTACCAAGTGGACAAGCGGTTCGTAAATGCAGAGTGGGTCTCTGTCCTTAAGTGGACACGGCTGGTCCGTGGTCCAACAGCTCTGCACTCTCACCGGCCAACCGAGCACAGGAGGGTTGGCCAGGCCTTACCGTGGCTCTACGCCTCTACATTCGGGAGACGGGACCGAACTGGACCTCACGGCTGGCCCCAACCGTCGGCTGTCCTGAGAATGGTTTTCCTTGGTTTTTCATTCTCCTGCACTAAAGCGAATGTCGGGAGAGTTCCTAGTATAGGCCACGTTCGCAAATCCCCTCATCTTCTCCGAAAATCTCCTTCGCCGAACAAATCTCCCGGCCCGAGAAACGGCGTCACCGTCTAAGAGGCCCGCCTCCCCCTTCAGGGGAGGTACGAAAACATTTTAGTAGTAGTAGTGGACAAGACTTGTGGTGTCAAGTGTCTTAGCTGAAAGGATGATGGATGGGTACTTCCCACCTAACAATTATTTGAAAATTCAGTCTACCAAAATCAAAACGACACCTCTTTTTACCACTGACTTGCGTTTACGCCCTAACATCATTCAGCCAAGAAGCAGGATTAAAACTGAATTCTTCCAGAGTAATGACATTCGGATGCCATCCGTATCTCAGAGAGAGGCGACGAAAAGTTACCGCACTATGCAGGGGATATCGAGGGTACAGACTGCCCGCAATCCATTGCTATACTCACCGGTAAGCTGTAGTAGCGTACGAGAGTTCAATTTTGTTTCTTAAAAAAAGTCATCTCCGTTCAAGTCGTGAAGGTTCTGCGAGGGGTGGAAGGTATTTGTAACCTCGGCACTTGGTGGGGCAGAGTGGTTCGTTCTACGCCCGGCCACCTTTGCCCTCCCGGAATCAACTTGACACCAATTTTTTGTATAGATTGAGTGAACTTCCGGGCCATGTGCACCTTAAGAAGTGGAAATCACATTTCATAAATCTTTTGGCTTGCTGACGGTGAATCGAACCCAGGTCCTTTCGGGTGAACCGAGCACGCCTTTACCGCCTCGGATAGGCAGACACTTCATTTTGTTATAGTAGGCATAAATTATTAATTAGAAGTGAAGTTGAAATCAAATGTAGATCTGACCTCTTATCAAGTCAGTAGTTGAAAATATGTCCATCGTTCTCCATAGAAACGTTGCAGTAGCGTAAACAAATCCAGAACACTCGTTGTGTCTTCGCTTCTGAAATTTTACGTATCAGTCATCTGATTTCATTATTTAGGGCTTCCAGAGCATGTGGATTTTTCTTGTACCCTTTCTGTTTTAATGATGATGATGCTTGTTGTTTAAAGGGGCCCAACATCTAAGGTCATCGGCCTCAGTTTTAATCTTACTTAAGAATAAAAATCACAGACACTTAAATCGTGGGTACGAGTAATTATTCGCCATGGAATCGACGTAGAAATTTGCGAACGGTTTTGTCATACAATTTCTTCCTTAGGAGAAATACATCAAGTAAAAAAAATATCCGTTGTCCTATACTTTATGTCACCACACTGGTAGCTAACACAAGTAACGTCCAATTACAAGTGTAGGAATGCAACACTAAACATTCATTCAGTACGCTTACCGCTAACCGTGCTAACTATTTGACTGCGCACTCTATCCCTGCCAGTCGGGAACAAGGAAATATTTCTACAGTCCACCTGCGCGGCAGCACCTTCTAAACTGCCAGTAACTTTCCCCCGTTTCGTAATAATATTATTTGCTTTACGTCCCACTAACTACTTTTACGGTTTTCGGAGACGCCGAGGTGCCGGAATTTAGTCCCGCAGGAGTTCTTTTACGTGCCAGTAAATCTACCGACACGAGGCTGACGTATTTGAGCACCTTCAAATACCACCGCACTGAGCCAGGATATAACTTGCCAAGTTGGGGTCATAAGGCCAGCGCCTCAACCGTCTGAGCCACTCAGCCCAGCTTTCCGTGTCTCTCCCTGCAGTAAAACATAAGGCAAATGAGTCACGTTGCAGCCTCTTAATGAACTGGCAACATGGGGTCCTGCTAAACAACTTAAGATTGAACACAACAACACAAGAAGGATTGTAGCTCATCGTAAAAACCGATCAATCCTAAATGCTCACTACCTTCTGCTCTTGAGGTCGGCAATGGGAGGGAATCCAACTCGCATTCATTCTATTAGCCACAGGAGAGAGAAAACACTTTCTCACCCTATATATTACATTGCCTTACCTTACGTTGCCTTCTTCCACTTTAACGTACTACAATGATAAGTAGAACCACGAAGTCGCTCACCATGAACTTTATAATAATGAATGCTATAAAAATGGGAAAATATATGCACATACCTTATTTATTTTGTTACGCAGATATATTTCGAAGTAACTCGCTCTGTTTACATTACTTAATTAATTTACTTACGTTCGAATTTGAATTGTTTTCTAACATGAGATATATAATGATACACCTTGAATTGGCACAAGCTCTCACCATTTACGAGGCATGAGAAACGAAGCAGTGGCGAAATATTTTAACACTACATACTCGTATCTCGTTTTCAATAGGTATCATTGTATCACTGTATCCTTGACACAATGTTAAAGTTCCAGGAGATTGTGCAGATTACGAAGGTAATTGCATGACCATGAATCAACAAGCTACACCCAACGTAGGCACACATGAGTTGCACAGCAATAGTACTGGATGTAGAACATTGAAACTAAATTTTCTTATCTTTTACAGTAGCTTTAAATTTATTTATACTGCACATACGCGTTATCAGGCTCTTTTGTTGAAGGTCAGCGTCGCAGCTTTCGATTCAGAGGACCCTAAGATCGATTCTCGGCTGGGTCAATGATTTGAGCCACGGTTGGTTAATTCTTTTGGCTCGGGGACTGGGTGTTTGTGTGTGTTTTAATATACATATCGTCATACACACATAACACACCACACTATGAACCACCATGGAAGCACACAAAGGTGAATACCTCCCTCCACACTGGGAGGGTTGCATCAGGTAGGACATTTGTTCATGAAATTATTTTTGGGTGCGTGGACGTTGACCAAGGAGTAAGCTTTGTTGCTCGATTTCACAGTAAGGGTTGAGATTCCTTCAGATGGGGATGTAAAGCCAAGTACCGCATTGATGATTGTTCTTCGTACTCCAAAGGCTGTCTCTAGTTGTAGTAGCTTCTTGTGGATTCTGATGGCAGGTTTAAATATCCTGTACTCTTCAGAGTCAAAACGGTTTTCATCTCCGAAACACGTTTCCTGTAGTTACCTTTTGCACCCTGTGTCGCGCAATGCATCGGTGCATGCACTCTCAGAGGCTCTGTTCTATAGTGTCAAAAACTGTCTGTCTACCTGTCTACAGTATCATACGTCTTCTTAAAATCCACAAGAGTGACGATCATCCTGGAAGCTCCAGGGTGTCCGTGAGCTGTTTAGCTTTCCTGTTTTCAGCAAGGTGTTGACATTAATTGTACCTACGAAGGTCCTTTTCTTGAGACGAGGAGATTTTGAGGAGCTCCGCCTCTTCTCTGCATGATGCTCTCGATCCCCTGGAATCCGATGATGGGGAGAATAGGTGTGTCCAGAGCCCGCGATAGTTGCTGTGATAACGTGTTATCCATCATAGCAATGTTGCAAGTTGAAGATACATTCAGGGATGATCATCGATTGTTGAGATCGGGAGGTACCTCTTTTTGTCTTTTGGCTAAATAACATTTGCGGTTGAACAAATATGTAGTCAAAACCAACCCTCCTCCTTTATCCGGGCTTGGGACCGACAACAGCAACCATCCAGTGACTGCTGCAGGCGGAGTTTATTATTGTTATTATTATTTGGTTTTATTTTCCACAGAAAATATTATGATTAAATTATGTTTGAAGGTTATAGGATTTGCGAGGATCAAGTTTTTAAATTGGAAGGATAAGAGAATCGTAGGATTGTGATAAGTAAGCTGCTAGTCTTCTTGCAACTTTTGGAAAATGTTTAGTTTGTATTACGTCATATCTTGGTAAATTTAGGACATAATTGTATGCAGAGAATTGTAGTCGTTGAAACCCTAGCCCTAGTAGAATGCCTATTACTAGTGGAAATGTTCCTTTTATTTAACGTTTTAACCATAAACCACCGCTAATGATGTTGACAAATCACAGCTTTGTCATTTACAGTAGAATATTTGTGTAACTTGTGTGGCATAAAAAAGGAAACGAAAATTACATTTAGAATTAGTTGCCAATTTTTATAACATAGTAATACTTTAAAATACAGTATCTATTTCATTAGTTATATGAAGTCTAATACAATTTCTCTTCAAATAATGAAAATAATAATATCTAATTAATACCAGTTTTCAAAGTATTATATTGTAATGCGAGTTTTAAATTAAACTATAGGCTAGCTTGTGAATCCAGTCCTATTAACTCATTTTTTAAATGTTGAATCGTGTTTCGATATCTGGAAATAATCATGATTGGAAAGGTATATCTATCGGTATATATAAAATAAGAGTTTTGTCTGTACATTGCTCAGAATTTGAAAAGAATGATATGTCCGCATCGGTCATGTCTATAGTAACAAGGAAATGCACTTTTTACTTTTCCATCATGTCTGTCTGTCTGTCTGTCTGTCTGTCTGTCTGTCTGTCTGTCTGTCTGTCTGTCTGTCTGTCTGTCTGTCTGTCTGTCTGTCTGTCTGTCTGTACACGCATCACGAAAAAACGGTTGAAGAGAATTTAATGAAAATCGGTATGTGAAGTCAAGGGATGAGCCATTACAATCTAAGCTATGAATTATTTTACTCACGCTGAGTGAAATGGTAGTTTAGGGGAAGGCGTACAGTTTAATTCTCAAATATTTATATTATTAGTGGTCCTATCGATAAATACTACATAACTAAAGTTAAATGGAATTAAATTTCCGATCATTTATGTCATACATTGTTACCGTATACAGATATTCATGTATTTTGTATTTTTGTTGCCAAGTCCATATCGACGCCGACCAACGAGAAAATGGATTAACAGAACTTAATGAAAGTCGGTATATAGTGTCGGGGAATAATAAACTACAGTCTAAGTTATAAAAAAAATATTCACCCTGGTTGAAATTGTAGTTTAGGGGAAGGCGCCTAAAATTTCATTTTTAAAAACCTATCTTATTGGTCCTATCGAAAAGTACTGCATAACAAAAGTTATCGAGAATACAATTTCCGACCATTTATGTTTTATTCAGTTTTACCGTACCGACAATGATAAGAGTGGTATTTAAGAGTCGGAAGAAAACTAAACGTGAAGGCCTACAATATTGAATGCCCTTAACATTGATCAACAATAACATTACGTTGATCATTGTTTGTTGTGATGTTCTTTCCTTCTTATGCTTATATATTGGCGTTCTGTGATGCTGCCACTCGACTTCGAAGGATGGGATTACTGCTGGGTACCGAGTAGGCCTATAACAGCCTGACTGAATATTGAAGGGAAATAGCCATTCCTCTGATTCTTACATTTCCTGATACTGCTGGTACGTAACACACTGGTTCATCATAGTATTCCAACTACTCGATCCCGACTCTGACGCGCTGTTCTGAATGATCAGTATGCACACTTAAGTCAGAGCCTCACTTAGTAGTGGTGGACCTGGTCAAGAATTACAATTTAGGCATATTCCAAATTATAGCTCCACAATTCACTAAATAACTGAAAATTCAACCCTGAAAAGAGCCGTTTCTTAAAAAGATCTTGAAAAGAGCTTCTTCCTCTTCACTTTTATTAAATGCTACATTCATTTTATTCAAAATTAGCAGTGAAGAAGGGGTTTCTCCTCTGGCTTGGAGGAAAAATTTGCCTCCAAGTCAGATAGATTTTTCCGTCGCCAGTGTAGTGAATTGAGATTTTCCGACTCATCAGATACTCCTAGGAAACAGGTCAGTAAAAGGGAATAGTTTTTGCCCTGGGGCTCTCCTCTATTCGAACCCCCCCACCCCGAATAAAGACTAAGAGTGTTCACGGATCACGGCTGTCTGAGGCCTGGTCATTCCAGCTTTGGAACTTTGGTCTGTTAGATCGGCAGCGTACTACTTATTCGTTAAAAATGAGAAAATGTGTTGTTTTTCATTTGATGGATTATTTCATATGAAATCATTGATTTTACCCGCGCTATTCCTATTGACGTAATTGTAATGACCTATGTTCATTTGTTGGGAAAACCACTAAGACAGTCTTTCTGAGGATATATAAAAGCAGGTGGAGAGTGAGTGTCCGCCGTTATAATGCAATTCCCTAACCTGATTGTGACTGACGGTAGGCAAGCGGGCCTACCATTGTAATGAAAATTCCCTAACGCAGTCTTCCTATGATAAAAGACGTTTGGTGATTTCTCCGTCTCGTTTCTAGAGTAACGTTAAGAGCTATGCAGTTTAATACAGTCTTGATCAAAATGTCTACACTACCTAACCTACAATTCTGTATACAATGTAGAATTCCGTAGCGAATCACGGGTACATCAGCTAGTTGTTAATATTGCTAAAAATCATCATCCAAATTTAAATACTGTAATTAGCATAATTAATGAAGTTACACAATAATTACTTTTACCTCCTGGCCTCGAATATAAGAACATCCCTGGAAAAGGTAGGAATATTTTCTTTGCTATTTGTTTTTTTTACATCGCACCGACACAGATAGGTCTTTTGGCGACGAAAAGGTAGGAATATCAGACATGAAAGTAGCTAGAACGATTGCTGGTAATATGTGGGGGGGGACAATATTATAGGAAGATAACAGCTGTTAGGAACAAACTCGATGGATGAAACTGTACGTGCAAATCGTCGTCGGGGGTGGGGTTATGTGAGCTAACGGAGGAGGATAATGGACTGGGCCTTGAAGATAAGAGTTGTAGAGGAAGACCAAGGTGACTCTGTCAAGATTTAATGAATTAATAAATTGGTTTAGATTAAATAACTGCTACATGTCACTATTTTCTTGAACTGAAAATATATTCTAATATCTGCAAAATTAATTGAAAGAATCGCGCAGTAGTTTAAAATTGAAGGGTTTCCCTTCACTTCTCGCTCAACCTCGGCTGAACTACTGAAATAATTTCACTAATGAACTAAAATTGGCTGTTCGGCTGGGTATTTGGCAGGTTCTTAGTAGGTCCTTTTAATTCAGACTGGATGTTAGAGTTCGCCAAGGTTCTGCTTAAAAATTACACGTGAACGAAGTGTACAAACAGAAGTCAGTGACATCACCCACTAACGCGCTGTCAACAACGGGTACCTACTATTACCATTACAGTACCACTGAAGCTTCAATTACTAATAAATAAGTTTACTGTTGCTGGATCTCATCTGAATGTCCTGAAAGTTTGCGTCAAAAATGAGCGAGGCAATGTGTGAAGCGGTGTCACCTGGCAACCGTGCAGACTGTGATGTGAAGAATGGTCAAGATTGAGAGACGTATTATCAAAGAGGGACGTTAGAGAATGGATGGCCGATGTGATCTTGCAGGCTGCGAAGTGAAGTATTGATGGATGGTCATGACGAAGAGACATGTTGAAGGCACTTTTTTCAAAGAGGCCTCATCTCATGATACTCTAGAGGAATGATTATTTCATCGTGCTAGTTTCCCCCTTTCAGTGCACTGAATCCTACACTTGTCGACACCAGATTTCATACAGATGTCTTTCGATAACCATTCCTTAGATGCATATAAAGTAATCGTTATCAATCTAAATTTAATTTATTGAAAGGCACATTTATGATCATTTAATTTTCCGAAAGGAAATTTTGACTCCAGTTTTTAATTTATTTCTTTTATAATTCTGTGGTCAGTGGTAAGCGAATTTTCTACGTTATATTTATCTACCTATTCTGTCGCCATTTGAAATTGTCGTGATAAAGTATCTGTTTAAGAAACGTTGTTCAAATTCTACATGCTCTGAAGTATTTTGAGTTGATGCATTGTGAACTGTTTTAAAATTGTGCAAAATTTGCAAGTTTTTGAGAACCGCGCTTATATCAAATCCAACTGTATCACCTCGTAAATAAAAAAATTCTTGGATTCGTGCAGAGAATGAAGAGAGCGGATGGTCATCCACCAAGCCGTGAGGTCGGAAGCTGCGCGACGAGATTTGGGGCATGCTACACGCTACTCCTTTCCCTCGCCTCAATAAATCATTTCCTGAGCCTCCAACAAGAAGAAGAGAAGCCTTAAATCGTGATCCATTGCGCCTGCGTAATTTAAGTAATGTGCTATAATTATACTCTCCTACTGTGAGATCCGAACACGCGGCCATATCTGGCTAAATCTATTTATCATTATCATATATTCAGTAAGCATGAAGAATTTATGTTACAAACAGAAATATTATATTATATTCCCCACGTTGGCTCATTAAATATCACAATATGTGGTAGTTAACCAATTCTATATTTACTTCGGTGTAAAATAGGCACTGGCTTAATATGTTTCAAATGGAAACAAATTCCCCTCAAAATTTCCAGAATTTTAGACAATAAATAATAAGGAAATCTTGCTAGGTTTAATAGCTCAGATAATGTGATATTGGATTTCTGATCCCAAGGTGGTGGGTTCAATCCCATCTCAGACCCATGGTATTTGAAGACGTTCAAATATACCAGTGTTGTGTCGATAGATTTACTGGAACGTAAAATAACTTATGTTTGACAACATTTCTAGCACCTCGGAGTATGGTACGTATTAATAATAATAATAATAATAATAATAATAATAATAATAATAATAATAATACAATACTATTAGACCTATTCTTCTTGATTAGTTACGCCCCACTCAGGAGCGTGTTTCAACTTCTTAGCACTTTTTTATTTTTCTTCTTCTCTTCCCAACATCTCTCCGTCCTCTCGCTGTATTCCTTTATACGTTACTCAGTCCATCCTGTATTTAGTCGGGTGGGCTTTACAGAAAATTTGTGTTTGTGAATTAAGATTCTGAATTTTATTCTTTCTTGAATGATTTCTTCATTAATGCCAGTTTCCTTTTAGGTCTTCACTGATTTCTTTTTAGCCAATTATTGTGATTTTTCATTGATAAGGCTAAGTTTAAAATTCTGAACCTCTTATTATCCATTCTATATAAGTAAGCATAAAATTGTAATCTCCGTTTCCTCAATGTATCTGTGATTGTTTTCTGTAAATTGATAGATTTCATATGATTTGTTTTTCATCTAAATTCCATTTTCGCACTTTGGTCCTCAGATTTTCCTGAGGAATATTCTTTCTTGTTTTTAGTTTGTCCTTATTCGAGATCTGCTTCCAATTACAATAGTTTCAGAAGCATAAAGTGCTTCTGTTTTAACTACTGTGTTATAATGTCATCATTTTTCCCTTTTTGATATATTTCTTTTATTACATCTGTTCCAAGTAATTTTGTATGCTCTTTGAAGTTTTTCAATTCTTTCTTCGTTAGCTTGCTGATTTAACCCTGTTGGTTCAATAATTTCACCTAGATACTTCAGTGTGTATACTTGAGCGATATTTCCAGATTTGGTGATTAATGGTTGATTGTTGAAACCTGATCTAGTACCTTTCATATACTTTGTCTTTTCATGAGAAATTTGGAGTCCTGTTTTGGCTGCTATTTCATGGAGATTTTCTACAGACTGGATTTGCAAATGCTAGGCACGTAAGTTGAATTTTTTGGATACATCTACCAATATTTCTATCTTTAATTTCATTTTGCCATATCCTAATTACTTTTACAGGACTAAGTTAAATTGTAATGAAGATAATCCATCCCCTTGTCTGACTCCTGTTTTGATTTCAAATGGTTCAGGAATTTATCCTAAGAATTTTACTTTCGATGTCGGTTTGGCCAATATTTGCTTGGTCAATTCTCTTGATTTTTTGTCAACTTGGAATTCCTCTAGCTCGCTAAAATCTCTATGTCGGTCTATGGAGTCGTATGCCTTTTTGAAGTCAAGAAATGTGGCTACTGTTTGACTGATTTTTAGAATTTGAAGTAGAGTTTCAAGGTTGAAAATTTGCTCTACACACGATCTCCTTTTTCGAAACCTTGCCTGATATATTCACCTATTAAGTGCTTAGTTTGTTCTTCCAACCTATTAAACAGGGCTTTAGTGAGGATTTTGTAGATGATCGACAGTAGAGAAATTCCTTTGTAGTTGTCCGTGAGTTTTTTGTCCCCTTTCTTATGAATTGGGTGAATTAATGCACACTTCCATTCTTGGGGATTTTCTCAGTATGCTAAATGTTATGTAATATTTCGTGGAGGATCAGGGTGTGTTTAACCTCTTCCAATGCGGCGGGTGCTGAGTCAGAATTTCGTGTGAGTTTCTCAAAAGTAAGTTGGTTATTGGGACTTTCACAGTTCAGCAACTTCTGAAAGTAGTTTTCAAGGAGTTTGCAGTTCTTGTTGTAATTTGTTGCTATTGTTCCATCTGGACGTTTGATGCATAAGCTGGGGCACTATAATTGTGAAGTACTTCTTTAAATTATCAGTATATAAAACAGCATTGGATACACACATCGTTTATATTAAAACTATCCTAAAGTGGAAAAGAGTTGAACTACCTTCGTTTTGAAGTCAGAATTTATCAAGTAAATTACCGTCACTATCGGCATGAGGTGTTCACGACACATTACACTTATCGGTCACATACCTTGCATGATATAGTCCTTGTCGAAGGTATGAGTTATTTCATTATCTTATGTTAAGTCTTGGATCAAACATCGACCAAAGAAGCTTGACTGATCGGCTTAATTCAACAATTGGTTAAGCTCTCGTCATCTGTATAAAAGGATCTGTCTGTTAGGTCATCAGCCAAGAGGCTGGTTGGATCCTCAGATAGCACCACCAAAGGCTATGCAGTTATAGGAAAACCACAAAAACAAATGGCAGAGCCCAAATGAGGCGTACTAGGCAAGATGAGGAGTGAGGTAGTTTGCCATTGCTTTCCTCACTGGACCAGAAGGTGCCACTGCAGCACGACTGATGCTATGAGCAACACTTTTCATAACACTCAGACACTAGTTGTGCCCCAAATGTCATTAGTCAGCACCACTCATACCCCAGCAGCTTCCATATTGTCACAGCCATGGATGAGACTGGGACTTCGGTGGAAGCTACACTTTGCTCTGGCCTGTGCCAAGAGACGGATACAAAAATACTGCATCCATAAAGAAATGGCAACAGGCAAGGATATAAGACTGAAACGCTAAGCAGTTGTTTGTAATTTTGAGAATTCTTCAATGTGAAATATTTGTGTGTGTGTCAATAGAGGGGCATGATTGCCGATTGGTATAGTCATCGGATCATCACCAATGCAGCCGCGGCTCGAATTTTTATAATGAAAGGTAACGTCCCAGTACTTCAGATTCGTCGTAAGACTGAAGGTCCTGTGACTATGGTCATGACATCAACAGTCACGTAAAACTACGAACTACTTTGCTTTCTACTCGTATCAACTGATTTAAAATAATTGTATAGTTTGACGTAATTGTAGATATCGTGATGATTGACAAGGGACCTCCAGTTTTACGTAGAATACGAATCAAAGCGACATGACGTTCTTTTCAAAAGATACCATGTAACAGTACACAGGACAGTAACTTATTAGAACTTAGTGACTATTTTATGCTATCACCTACCATTTTCACTTCTCACCTCACCCAATAGATTTAAAAGTCCAGTTCATCTCTTAAGATTCATAGTAGTTGACAGAACGTTCAACACGGCAGATGCTGGACAAACGACTCCTTACTTTTCGCAGTCTCCCTTCCACTTTGCAATGAATCGTATTGTGACAGATATGGCATTAATGTGTAACAGACTTATTTAACGACTAGCCTTTGTACCCGTCGTTGATGGGTTATTTTGTACAATTGCAGAAAATTTATCTTAATCAGTAGTTTCATCTAGCGGAGATTAGTAGTAGCAGAAGTCACTTGAATACAGATATATCGTCAACCACAAGTTCACATGTATAAGAAACACGATGCAGGCAAAAAAGAGTAGTATTGTAATAGGTTAAATGGTTGGATACCCAAATGTCATATAGTACCTGAAGTTACGAGTCTACCTTGTGGAATGCAGACGCAGGGCAGAGCTGCGAGGGAGCCAGTCATTCGCTGCAGAACGTAGGTCTCATAGGCCATATTAATTTGCTGTGTTCATTTAAAAGTAAACAAAAACGTGTATTAGGAAAAAAAGTGTTTAAAATAAACGAATGTTTACAACGAATTTTATATACAAATAATGCCATCTGAAAAAAGTCAAACAGCTATTATGACTTTCTTGTTAATGCCCATTTCACTGAGTGAGTGTGAAATCTCATGTATCTTAAATCTATTTCTGGGTAGGTAAACTGTAAGTATGATATTCACCAGGCGAGTTGGCCGTGCAGTTAGGGGCGCGCAGCTGTGAGCTTGCATCCGGGAGATAGTGGATTCGAACCCCACTGTCGGCAGCCCTGAAGATGGTTTTCCGTGGTTTCCCATTTTCACACCAGGCAAATGCTGGGGCTGTACCTTAACTAAGGCCACGGCCGCTTCCTTCCCACTCCTACACCTTTCCTATCCCATCGTCACCATAAGACCTATATGTGTCGGTGCGACGTAAAGCAAACAGCAAGTATGATATTCGGTCGAAATATAGATACTGAGCCGTTTCCCTGTGTTAGTGTAATGAACGAACGAAGAAACGAACAAACTAATGAGCTAAAGAACTATCATAGACACGAAAGCTCTAAACCACCTGCATGGTCTTAGGTTGACCTGCAATGGAGAAATATCCCAAGAAATAACGAAACAAAGAAATGTACAGACAGAAAAACCCCTAAAATGTTACTGAAGTACATACTACAGGCCACGATTTCAATATCCAATAAACTAAAAATGATACAGGTGGATGCTGGTTTTCTGAGGAAAAGTTGCCTGATTTTACCCTGGTTTAGTCCGGTGGTATTTGAGGATGTGCAAATACACCAGCGAAGACAGACAGATGTCTCGTTCATAAGAGAACTTCTGAGCAACAAAAGCTTGGCGTCTTCGCGTTTCTAAAAACCATAAAAGTAGTTAGTAGGACGAAAAACCTGTATTACTATTATTATTATCATTGTTTTTTCCAACTTGCTTTACGTCACACCGACAAAGGTAGGTGAGATAGGAAATGCCTAGGAATGGAAAGAAATCGGACGTGGCTTTAATTAAGGTACAGTCCCAGAATTTGACTGGTTTGAAAATGGGAAACCACGGAAAACCATCTTCAGGACTGCCGACAATGGGGCTCAAACCCCTAACCGCAAGGACAACTCGCCCGGTCATTATTATTATTATTATTATTATTATTATTATTATTATTATTATTATTATTATTATTATTATTATTATTATTATTGTTACGATGTTTGTGGATTTGCAGAGGTGAAAGAAGATGCTGGGTGGAATAGGTCTCAACTTACGAAATTAAAGTTAATTTAAAAATTTAACCAAGGTTATATTTTCTTTTCAAAACCAACAGATAACAACAATAGAATAACAGGTACCAAGTAGCAGGAAAACAATTTAAGAAATTACAATAGTTACGAGACTTGGGCTTCGAGCCCCAAGATTAATTTCTGAGCTCTCAGCTCACCACCACAATGGTCCGACTCGTTGGCTGAATGGTCAGCGTACTGGCCTTCGGTTCAGAGGGTCCCGGGTTCGATTCCCGGCCGGGTCGGGGATTTTAACCTTAATTGGTTAATTCCAATGGCCCGGGGGCTGGGTGTTTGTGCTGTCCCCAACATCCCTGCAACTCACACACCACACATAACACTATCCTCCACCACAATAACACGCAGTTACCTACAAATGGCAGATGCCGCCCACCCTCGTCGGAGGGTCTGCCTTACAAGGGCTGCACTCGGCTAGAAATAGCCATACGAAATTATTATTATTACCACCACAATAGCTAAAGGGCAGAAAACCCCTAAGTACAAGGAGCACTTGCTCCTAATTACAACGTTAAGAAAAAAAAGAGGAGACACGCTCTCAATTTGACAAGCCTCTCAAAGGCTACAACAAACTTCATTTCTATCTGCCCTTAAGGCACACCAAGAAACAGGGGTATTTGATACCCAACCCACAGGGCCTTTACATGAGGAAAATAAAACATCAGGTTAAGTTACTGGCCCATAATACAAAATAGAATGGAGGCGAAGCTTGCACTCCTAATACACTTTTGAAACCTACCTGGCACTAGGCCGCTTACGCAAGGGCTAAT
Source organism: Anabrus simplex (assembly GCF_040414725.1). Lineage (NCBI taxonomy): Eukaryota > Metazoa > Arthropoda > Insecta > Orthoptera > Tettigoniidae > Anabrus > Anabrus simplex. The sequence continues at coordinate 1,291,353,593 of NC_090265.1, forward strand.
CCCATACTAAGGAGGTGACACGATAAGAAAACTTGATTACATTACGAAGAGAAGAAAAACGGTTATGAAAACGTAGTCACCTCAAAACAATATGAGTGGGAGCTCGAGAGGGTTAGGCACTCTCTATCCCAATTAATAGTTAAAGAGACGAAATTTTACCAAGTGTCTATTGCATTTTAAAGATAGGTTACATGAGAAAAGTTTCGAACCTCCCCCGAGGGTTAAACTGCTGAGCTAGCAAGAAATAAAGTTATTAAACGGCCATTACCTTGTGGATGAACTGCTGCCCGAAGAAAAGGGCGCTTCCCGCCCCCTGCTACATAATCACACACTAAGCAAGATGTCGATGAAGTGGCACCGAGACAAGAAAATCAGCAGTTTAAATACCCTCGTGGAACACTCTAGACCTTTCAAGAATGAGTACCCACACCCCCCTCAACTTTATTGGATAGCTTAAAGCAACATATCCATATCGGAGAAGACATACATTATTGGTCAAAAATTAATTAGAGAAATTCGCGATTGGCTAAATTCGAAACAAGCGGGTAGAAATGATTAATGTTGCCAACCGACAAACCACAGAACAAAATTTAATAAAGACAAAACTTATGAATACAAAATTTCTTCAAAAATACAGTTCCTTCACTTCACACTAGGGTGCACAATTATAGTTCTTAAGTAGTGCCATCTAGAAGAGAATATCCACACTTCTTGCTACAGAGCAAACAAATACAGATCGAAATAGACATAGTTCAGAACACTTCAAAATTTACAGTAGAGACATCTTCCGCGAAACCTTTGATGTAATGCAGATTTTAAAGTTCAGAGTTTCTCCTGTAGAGAGGTTTCAACTGGCGCAATATTTAAATTCGCGGCGGTACAATTATTATTATTATTATTATTATTATTATTATTATTATTATTATTATTATTATTATTATTATTATTATTATTATTTAATAGGAAAAAAGCGAGATTACTAGTTTCTTCTAACACTGGGAAGTATGTGAAGAGTTCTGACTTTTTAGACAATGACAGTATCTGGTAAAAATGGAAAGGTCATAAAAGGCATGAAAAGGCAGATCTCTTTAGACCACGGAAACCTAAAAGGAACACTCTTCAACATTACCTCTCCGATACTAACGAGACGGGATGATTGCAAATAATTCAGACACAAAAATTGATAAAACCCTTAAGTTCTTTGTTTCTTTGTTTCTTTGTTTGTTTGTTTGTTTGTTTGTTTGTTTGTTTCTTTCTTTCTTTCTTTCTTCCTTTCATTCTTCCTGTTCTTTCTTTGGAGAATTACACTTGTAATGAAACTGTGTTGATATGGTAAATGAACAAATAGTTCATAGAAGTGTAAAATATTACAGAAATGTATAAATACAAATGTTAAAAGGAATCAGTGGTGGTCAGTATTGTACCTAGTGGAAGTTAGTAATAATCAGAAGGGAAATTTAAGAGGTTCAAAACTTCAAAGAATCAAATTGTCGGCAAAGGGAAGGGAAGGGCCACGGAGGCCTCACAAAACTAATACCATCGGGGTAGCAAAAGAACAAGAGTTGACCAAGGGAAGTCAGATGGGACATTTGAAGCCGAAGGGTCTGACACAAGTTGAGATAATGCCACATTCAGCTAGAGAACCCGTGATCACCAACGCACGCTCGCAAGACGAAAGTCCCCGGATCTCCTTTTAAAAGCCTTTTGCGACAAGCAGGGAATACTGTGGATGTTTTCTACCACCCAACCTCACAAGGAATTAACGGAGAAAAATATCAACGTAGAATGTCCGGCTCCATGGCTAAATGGTTAGCGTGATGGCCTTTGATCACAGGGGTCCCGGGTTCGATTCCCGACAGGGTCTGGAATTTTAACCATCATTGGTTAATTTCGCTGGCACGGGGGCTGTGTGTATGTGTCGTCTTCATCATCATTGCATCCTGATCACGACACGCAGGTCGCCTACGGGTGTCAAATCAAAAGACCTGCACGTGGCGAGCCGAACATGTCCTCGGACACTCCCGGCACTAAAAGCCATATGCCATTTCATTTTCATTTCAACAACGTAGAAAATAAGGATTGAGCTGTGTCTTTGTCGTACTTGCCAAGTATGTCCAACACATATTCCTATATTCTCTCTTCTACCAGCTTTTCCCTGCCAGCAGCGGCAGTTGAGGTGTTGAAGCATCGGCTGCAAAGTGAAGACACTTCTTACAGATATTAAATGTGAAATAGCAGTAACTAACTTTAAATTCAGTTATCCCATAAACGTGAAAAGTTCCTGCTCATTATGTGTCGTTAAATTCGTAAAATCGGTGAGGTCAAATTACTGAGTGTTCTTTGTAAAAACTGTCAGACCTTCAAAGAACGGAGACTTGATCAAGAGATGTTGATTAGCAAGGATTAGACGGGGCAGTGTGTTTACTTAATAATAATGCTACTTGCTTTACGTCCCACTAACAATGTTTACGGTTTTCGGAGACGCCGAGGTGCCGGAATTTTGTCCCGCAGGAGTTCTTTTACGTGCCAGTAAATCTACCGACACGAGGCTGGCATATTTGAGAACCTTCAAATATCACCGGACTGAGCCAGGATCGAACCTGCCAAGTTGGGGTCAGAAGGCCAGCGCCTCAACCGTCTGAGCCACTCAGCACGGCGTGTGTTTACTTACGACAGACTCCTGTGACCCTGTGATTTCGTTGCACGTTCCATTAAAATGTGTGCTCCGGGGAGCGTTATTATGCCATGAATGCTTTGATTTTCCCTGTCATAAAACCTAGGTTTCAGATGAAGCATTGTTGAGCATTACAGCATTTGGAGACAAAGAGGTCTTAGCTTTGGAAACGCAAAACGGTTTCGATTTTGATTGTACGCTTATTGGACAGACCGTAAAGATGCTGCTGTGCTCGTAATATTGTAGTCAGAGTTGGGAAGTCATTGAGTAAAAGTGCTTGTAACACTTATATTCTTCGTAATTTTTACTTGTAATCATTACTTTTTACAAAATGCAACTCTCACTTGTAATTTGCTTCTTGAAATAACATTGTAATCCTTACATTGTAGTAATCGTTACATCACCGAGCGAATTGGCCTTGCGCTTAGGTGCGCGCAGATGGCAGCTTGCATTCCGGAAGATACAAATAATGCCATCTGAAAAAAAGGCAAATAGCTATTATGACTTTCTTGTTAATGTCCACTTCACTGAGTGAGTGTGAAATCTCATGTATCTTAAATCTATTTCTGGGTAGGTAAACTGTAAGTATGATATTCACCAGGCGAGTTGGCCGTGCAGTTAGGGGCGCGCAGCTGTGAGCTTGCATCCGGGAGATAGTGGGTTCGAAACCCACTGTCGGCATCCCTGAAGAAGATTTTCGGTGGTTTCCCGTTTTCACACCAGGCAAATGCTGGGGTTGTACGTTAATTAAGGCCACGGCCCCTCTTTCCTGTCCCATCGTCCCGCCGCCATAAGACCTAATTGTGTCTGTGCGATGTAAAGCACATTCTAGTAATTGCTATGCATCGCATGTGAGCAAATAATGGGGGGAAATAAAAGATGATGAAAATTTTCCTTTCAGTTCTGCTACAGTAGAATCAGAATTGTCACCAGTGCTAAATGAGGTACTTTCTTACCACTCCAGTACTTCCAAAGACGTTCTTGCTTGAGTCATCAGTCCATAGACTGGTTTGATGCAGCTTCCATGCCAACCTATCCTGAGCTAACATTTTCATGTCTACATAACTGCTGCATCCTACATCTGCTCTAATCTGCTTGTAATATTCATACCTTGGTCTACCCCTACCGTTCTCACCCCGTACACTTCCCTCAAAAACCAACTGCAGAAGTCCTGTGTGTCTTATGATGTGTCCTATCATTCTATCCCTTCTTCTCGGCAAATTTAGCCACAGCGATCTCCTCTCACCAATCCGATTCAGTATCTCTTCATTCGTGATTCTATCTATCCATCTCAGCTTCAGGATTCTTCTGTAACACCACATTTCAAAAGCTTCTATTTTCTTTCTGAGCTAGTTATCATCCATGTTTCACTTCCATACAACGCCACGCTCCGAACGAAAATCTTTAAAAAATGATAATTCCTATATCAATATTCAAAGTGAGCAAATTTATTTTCTTAAGAAAGGCCTTCCTTGCTTCTGCTAGGCTGCATTTTATGTCCTCCTTACTTCTACCATCTTTAGTTATTTTACTACCCAAGTAACAATATTCATCCACTTCCTTTAAGACTTCATTTCCTAATCGAATATTTCGTCGTTGCCGGGGCAAAACCTCCTATGTGATAATATTTTTGGAGATATACTGACCCTCAGCACATACATTATGAAGAGCGAGAATGCCTTGACAACTGTCACACAATGTTGCATCTTAGATGACAGAACCTTACCGGCCAAAGTTCTAAGCTAAAATATTTCACATAGGAGGTTTTGTCCCGGCAACGACGATTTCCTGCATCAGCTGACTTCGTACGACTGCTCTCCATTACTTTGGTTTTGGACTTATTTATTTCCATCCTGTACTCCTCACCCAAGACTCCGTTCATACCATTCAGCAACTTCTCCAGATCTTCTGCAGTCTCAGATAAAATAACAATACCGTCGGAAAATCTCAGGGTTTTGATTTCCTCCCCTTGGATTGTGATTCCCTTTCCAAATTTCTCTTTGATTTCCTTTACTGCCTGTTCTATATAAACAATGAAAAGAAGGGGGGGACAAACTGCAGCCTTTCCTCAACCGTTTCTGTATTGCTGCTTCTTTTTCGTAGCATTCGATTCTTATCACCGCAGATTATTTTTGTGTAGATTGTAGATAATTATTCTTTCTCGGTACCTGATCCTGATTACCATCAGAATCTCAAATGACTTGGTGCAATCAACATTATCAAATGCCTTTTCTAGATCTACGAACGCCATGTATGTGGGCTTGTCCTTCTAAACTCGATCCTCTAAGATAAGACGTAAAGTCAGGATTGCTTCACGTGTTCCTACATGTCTTCTGAAGCCAAACTGACCTTCTCCCAACTCAGCCTCAACTTGTCTTTCCATTCTTTTGTAAATAACACGTGTTAGAATTTTGCAGGCGTGAGATACTAATAGTGCGGTAGTTTCCACACTTGTCAGCACCGGCTTTCTTGGGAATATGTATAACAATATTCTGCCGAAAATCGGATGGTACTTCTCCTGTCTCATACATTTTGCACACTAAATGGAATAACCTCGCCATGCAGGTTTCTCATAAAGCAGGGAATGTCATCAATTCCAGGTACATTGTACCTATATAGTGTAGGTCTCTCAAAGCTCTGTTGAATTCTAACCTCAAAATTGGGTCACAAATTTCATAAGCATCAACAGCCTCTTCTTGTTCCAGAATCATACCATCTACGTCCTTACCTTGATACAACTGTTGGATATGTTCATGCCATCTTTCTGCCTTGTCTTTCTTCCCTAGAAGTGGTTTTCCATCTGAGGTCTTAATATTCATACACCTAGTTCTCTTTTCTTCAAAGTTTCCTTGATTTTCCTGTATGCAGCATCTACATTTCCAAAGACCATGCTACTTTCAACATCCTTGCACTTCTCCTTCAGCCATTTTTCCTTAGTTACCCAGCACTTCCTAACCACTTCATTCTTTAGTCGCCTGTATTCTTGTCTACCTTCTTCATTTTTTGAATTCTTGTATTTTCGTCGTTCATCGATCAGGTATAGTATCTCTTGAGTTATCCATTGATTCTTAGTTGATCTTTCCTTTCTTCCCACCATCCGTTCAGCAACCCTACTGACCTCATTCTTTATGACTGTCCATTCTTCTTCTACTGTGTTTCCTTGAGCCTGTCCATTTAGTCCTTGCGCAACATTTTCCTTGAAACAATCCTTCACACTCTTTTCTTTCAACTTGTCTAGATCCCATCTCACTGGATTCCTTCCCTTCTTTAATTTCTTCAACTTCAGATGTCATTTCATGACCAACAAGTTGTGATCAGAGTCCACGTCTGCTCCTGGGAAAGTTTTGGAATCCAACACCTGGTTTCTGAATCTCTGCCTAATCATAATGAAGTCTATTTGATACCTTCTAGTGTCTCCAGGTCTCGTCCATGTGTACAGCCGTTGTTTGTGGTGTTTGAACTAATTATTAGCAAGGCCTAAATTGTGATTTGTGCAGAAGTCACCAGCCGACTTCCTCTTTCGTTCCTTTGTCCCAATCCGAATTCTCCTACTGCATTACCTTCTCTTCCTTGGCCGACCACTGCATTCCAGTCTCCCATCACAGTTATATTCTCGTCACCTTTTACATACTGTATTAAATCTTCTATCTCTTCATATATTCTTTTGATTTCCTCATCATCTGCTGAACTAGTAGGCATATAGACCTGCGGTATTGTGGTGGGCATTGGTATGGTGTCTATCTTGACAACAATAATCCTTTCACTATGCTGGTCATTGTAGCTTACCTGCTGCCCTATTTTCTTATTATTAAACCGACTCCTACATTTCCCCTGTTTGAATTTGTGTTGATAACTCGGTAGTCGCCTGACCAAAAATCCTGCTCTTCCTGCCAACGTACTTCACTTATACCAACTACACCTAACTTTAGCCTATCCATCTCTCGTTTCATATTCTATGACCTACCACAGCGAGTCAAACTTTTAACATTCCACGCTCCGACTCGCAAAATGTTAGTATCCATCTTCCTATTGATCGCCTCCTCTCGTGTAGTCCCCACCCGGAGGTCCGAATGGAGGACTTTTTTACCTCCGGAATATTTTACCCGGGAGGAAAGCTTCATCAGTACACCATTCATAAAGAGAGAGCTGCATGTCCTCGGGAGTTAGTTACAGCTGTAGTTTCCAGTTGTTTTCACTTAGCTAAGCCATGTTGAGTATTATTTCAAGGCTATACCAGTTAACTATCTAGATTACCACACTTGTAACTTCTGAAAGGCTGCTACCCCCCTTTCGATGAACCATTCGTTAGTCAGGTCTCTCGACAGATACCCATCCGGTACGGTTGCACCTGCGGCTCGGCTATCTGCTTCATAGGGACGCGCAAGCCTCCCCACCGCGGCAAGGTCACATGGTTAATTCTTATTCTAATGATGTTCTTAAGAGTAACCACAGGTAAACCTCCAAGGGTCCCTGCAGGGGGTCTTTTGAGTAAGTGCTACTTTCCCCCAAAGAGGATTAGCGATGATAATTTTAAGAATCAATTATTTTATTTGTAAAGTAACTGGAAAATTACTTCAAACGCTAAAATTCACTAATCAAAGTACAATTTATGGGAGAAGATCACTTCGAAAGTTTCGAGGTGTCGTGTTTAGTTTCATCTAATGTGATAGCCCCTTGATATCTTTATACAAAAAAAAAAGAATATAAAGTGAATTTATTTTCCTTGCAAAAACTGGTATAATTCCAGTCTTAAAGAAAATACTGGCTTTCTCTGAAGTAATCGTAATTGTAATTTTACTGTTTACTTTTGAAGAAGTGATTTGTAACAGTAATTAAGTAACATATTTCTGAAATAACTGTGAAGCAACAGAATTACTTTTTTCTTGTACTTCACTAGTATTTCACCAATACTTTTTCCTAGTGTTTTAACGCCATACTAAAAAGAGGTTTTCTATGACACTGTAGAAGCCGGCCACGAAAGCCAAATAGTACTACTGAGGATGTCGCACGCTGCCCACGTAGTACTCCATTATCTGAAGATCATATGTGTGGACAGAAGTTGCCTTGGCAGGTTAAGCCGTTAATAGGCTGCATGTACCAAGGGTTTGTGTTTTGCTTGCGATGAAAAAAGGGCGAGGATTAGGGAGATAGAGCATTAGCATATATCTTATGTGAAAATCACTACACAAAGTCATCTCCTAGACTGCCGACGATGTGGTTCGGGCCCTATATCTCCGGAATGCAACCATGTAGTTACTTTACCTCTAACGTACAGTCAACTTGCTCGTTGTTTCACTTAGAGAGCTATCCGACAGTTTCTCCGGGTACATAATATAGGGTGCATTTTCAAAACGTTGCCTTATCTAGCTTGGAGATACCTAGTGGCACTATCACTAAAGTGACCGTGTCGGAAACCTGTCCAAGAAATGGGTGATTTCCGAGATGAAACTTTCCATTTGATTCGATTTCCGGCCGGTTCGTGGCCGTTTAATTATGAACTGCTAATTCCATTGATTCTCTGTTTGTGTGTTTGTGCTGTCCTGAACATTCGTTTTAATTACACACCATATACGTACAACACCTAACATGTAGTTTGTAATATACGGCAGACGACGTTCACCCTCGCGGGAAAGTATGCATTACAGGGGCTTCAGCAGGCTAGTAATATCCATCCGAAACATTTGAACCTAAACCGCCACTACACCAAAGTATCGTCACGCTCTGTGTCTGTTGTACTGTTCGGAATGTTACGCGTGGTGACCTACTGACAGCTAGCCAGACAATCAATGCAACTGTGTACACTCGATATATTTTGTATCTCGTGGCCAGAAATATTCATTTCAGGCAAGAAATCAGTACATCCTTCAAAACCATCCAGTACCTGTTTACATACTTTCTGTCATTGGTCACATCCATTAAACGCGTAACACATACAAAACAAACCAAACCCCATGGCACTACAGCCCTTGAAAGGCCTTGGCCTACCAAGCGACCGCTGCCCAGCCCGAAGACCTGCAGATTACGAGGTGCCATGTGGTCAGCACGACGGATCCTCTCGGCCGTTATTCTTGGCTTTCTAGACCGGGGCCGCCATCTCACCGTTAGATAGTTCCTCAATTCTAATCACGTAGGCTGAGTGGACCTCGAACCAGCCCTCAGGTCCAGGTAAAAATCCCTGACTTGGCCGGGAATCGAACCCGGGGCCTCCGGATGAGAGGCAAGCACGCTACCCCTACACCACGGGGCCGGCATCGCGTAACACATGCCCACATCTAAAGAGCGAGGGGAGGTGGAGAGAGTGAAGTACGAGATATCTAGCATGCGTAGGGGAAGGTAATTGCTTCCCTGCCTGCCCGCACGCCTCTCTCTCGACAGTGAAGAGAGAGGGGAATGAGGGGAGGAACACGGCTTCTTGAAGGCAACTGCCATACTGTGTATGTCAACTCA